>NC_135502.1:42522057-42833583 GCF_052857255.1 Amblyomma americanum
AAAGGGTCTCGCGAAATAATAGAGCTTGCAATTCAACTACGCACCTTTTTCCATACCTGAATATTATTTTTCGCATCTAGGGAATTTTGATTGAAAAACTGGGGGAGAAGTGGCTTTCGAGGTTGGCAGCACTGCGGGGAACGCTCTCTCGCTGCTGGCCCACACTTGACTGCGCGAGGAACCCCTTCGCTGCCCCCGAACCCAACGCCGGTCGACATTTGGGATAGAACATTGTTCCGCAGTGTGCTTTTCCTCGCGTTGGGATAATAAACTATTTCCTAGCGTGCCCTGCCGTTACCTATTTCGTACGGACCTGCCGTGGCTGCGACTCTGCGCCACGAGTTGGGGAAACGTGTTGCGTACTTGAATAACGCTTGACATGATTTACGCAAAAAGAGTACAGGCGCTAAAAGACGAAGACAAACACACTCAAGACAGGACAGAAGTGTGCTTGTCTTCGTCTTTTAGCGCCTGTACGCTTTTTGCGTAAACCATGTCAAGCTACAACCATCTAGCTCAAATGAAAGTCTTGTTGAATAACGCCTTCGTGCAGCTGGCACGGAAGGCCGGCTGGACGCAGAGTGACGCCATAACCCATTATCGCTATCCGAACATCTTCCTTCCGTGAACACTGGATCTGAACACCGGAACCGAAGTGAAAACCGAACTGCTGGCGCACCTAATTCTCATTTGGCCTAAATACGCAAATCGTATATATTTTCTTTTTTTCACATTTCAGACCTAAAAAAAAATGTTCGGTATAATATGTTTGTGTTTAGATATGTGGAGAACGCTACGTGGATGTGTTTTTCCTTCCTTTTCGTCCCAAGACATTTCCCGCGCGCGGCTTGAAAGTAGTGTCTATGTGTATAATACTGTTTGTGAGCCCGTGCCCTGAGAACTCCCTTCTTGGACACACGCATTCGCGGGCCCAACGCGACCGGCGGACATAGCCGGTACTGTTAAAGGGGCCCCGAAACATATGTTCAGTGCATTGTTTTGCCCTTTGGTTGCATAGGAGTTATAGCGATGCTATTAGCATCGGTCGTACCACGTATACTCCTGTTTTTTAATAGTTTAATTAGTTCGCAAAAACAAATTCATGGTGATGACGGTGTCACCATACAGTGGCGGTTTTTAGCATCGGATATGACATCATGGACCGCGAGCTTTATGACTGGACAAAGAGTAAATATACTGCAAATTGTGTTAATAACTAGAGATACGTTTTGTCAAGTTTTTGTGTTCAATATTACATTAGCAAAACCAACTTGTTTGCCCTAGACAAAATCACTGTAAAGAGAGTAAAACAAAAATACACCACTAGAGGCTCTGGCTAACTTTTTGTATCGAAGGAGTTTGCGCCTCTCTGTACACATCCTACGACCTAGCACTAACACTTATGGGTACTCTCTATGTATCTGAGAGCGGCTTTGCAGAGTTGATCCCATCGAGCCATTGCACTCTATAAGCGTTCGTTTCGGTCCCAAGGAATGATGCGTTCAGTTCACATTTAGCAGACAGTGCGCATCGTCAGCTTGTGGAGGATCACCAGGCGGCGGCGCCAGATGGCGCCACGTTTCCATAAACAGCGCGCGCTCCTTGCTCGCCGTGACCAACCAGCACGCTAGGGGCGATGGTTGGCGGTAAGCAGCAGCGGTACGCCCTATGCTAAATGTGTCTGATACCTTGCGCAGGCTGTTACACCGTCGCAGTATCTCGCGCTCGAGATGGGATCCATAAGTAAGGGACCGTCACTGATCAGTGTTCCCTTCTGCGCAGTCGACGTGACGATGAAGCATCGCTGGGTCAGCTGGGCGTTGACATGGTTGTTGTCCCCATGCAAACGGCGCTGCCAACCTTAGCATGAACGAGTTACAGAGAACAGGCAACCATGGAGTGCAAACTTCCGCCACGTGCTAAGATAAGCTGCGTTTTACGCGCACAAAATTTTTGTGAACCGCTTGGAGAGCTTGGACTCAAAACTTCTAGGGTCGCACCTTATTGAACAGCGATGGAGAGCTGTCCTAGGCCATCTTCTCACCACATCTTGCAAGAATAGGCCGGAACACAAGAAGGAGCGTGTGGTCTTCACCGGTGGGGCATGCGTTCCTGAAAGGATTTCACGCGTCCTGGAAAAAGGCCCCAAATTCGGCATTCAGCCTAAGGTACCCGCCCATGATCTCCTCGCCATCAACAGGACTATTGCCTCAAAGGCAAAAAGCGAAGACCAGGAACGTTTCCTACTGGACGGAGTGGACTGCTTAAAAAGGTGTGCTAAGTATCCCATGTCCTGTAAGACTGGTTCCATTGATGTCTTCTCCGTTGTAAAATATTTTAAGGACAATGGTCTAAGCTTACTTCAGTCTGATAAAGAAGGCATGTTTGTTGTCATGCCTAATGGCCTCTTTAAAGCTCTCCAAGCGGTTCACTAATATAGGCTGTTTTGATTGGTCGCACACTGTGTCGTCATTGGGAGAGTGAAATGGGAATGGAAAGCTGCGCGAAAATAGAGTTGAGGGCAGCATTTTGTTTGCTTGTATTTTGAAATTTCTTCATTGAATAACTCCCGTTCTTATGCATCGATTCTCGTAATTCTTTTTGAGTCAGCATCTGCGCGACTAAAGAATCCATCTGAAATGTAACCGGCATCCGTTCAAGCGGTGTTTCGCAGCCCCTTTAAGCCGTTTATCGTCCCTGATAATCGCGACGGGCGTCCTGCTCTATTGTACAGATTTCTTATCCCCCTACGCTTTCTTGGTGTCTCTTTTCAACTTTGTTCATTCCCTCTTCCTCTCATTCACGCTGGCCGCAGCTCAGGAGCTTCAGGAATACGATGGCAGATGTTGCAGCCAGCAAAAATATTTTCCTTCACGTATGGATTTACCTTGAACTAAACCACTAAGAAGAAGAAATTTAGAATTTTAATTCTGACATAATTTGCATCTGTTGCGGTCCGCAGTATATTTATCGGTTCGTGCAGCTATGGGAAATAGAGGACGATAAATATAATGACTACTGTAAGAACAAATATTTCTTTAAAAATTCAAAATCGTTTTTATATATAAAGAAATAAACAAAATCGTAGGAGATTGTTATTTACGGAGACGCAGTTCTTTTCAGTTGTCTGAAGAATCTTAATGCCGATACGTCACACGTTTCTGTCACAGTATGCGCTGAAATGGGAACTAAAGATAACGGCAGGGCGCTAAAAAATCATTTTCCCCAAAATCAATCCAGGAGAGCGTTTATCACAATGGCACGATAGACTGTGACTTTTTAAAAAGAAATCTGATATGTTCGAGCGCAAAGTCTGGGTCACTGGCGTGGAATCAGCCCGCTTTGAATTCAGGGAACAGTGATAAGGTTTAACTCGAGAGATACGTAAATCACCAGCGGAAATCAGGGCATGCTTACACATCGGGATACCCATCTATCAGCTGTCCTTGTTTGCCTTTGGTGGCTAATCGGGACAAAAAAAGTACGTCAGTGGAAGCCCCGGTATCTAACAACAATGAGCTGAACAGCTCTTCAGTCTACAATCGCCGGTCGCAACCTCCGATTTCTCCAAGAAGCACTGTTCGTCCTGGGAAATTGTCGACACCGCAAACGGCCAGTAAGTGATCTAAAAGTCATTCTCAATACTTCATGAAACGAGAAATATTTAAGTTTCATTTCGGCGTACAAAATATGCGGCGTACAATGCCACCGCTTTGCACGCTTTGTTAGAATTTTTCAAATTAAGCCTAAGCCTACAAGTGCGCAGTAGCAAGGAGCAAACTAAAACAAGAAAAAATTTATAAGCATAAATGCCAGTAACGCTGTAAAAAGCTAAAGCGACTTCTGGCAACACTGCGCCCCGTCGCTATTGCGCAGAACAGCGAGGCAAGCAAGCACAAGCGAGTTTGGCGGCAGTGTACATATCCCGCATCAGGTCGTCTCTTGTCATGCAAACAGCCGCTGCTGTGTCGCTTATACTTCATTACAGACTAGCAGGGAAAGACTACCCTCCAACGCAGCGCTCGCAGCGACGTCACAGTCGCTCATTTATCCCATTACGGGATGGCAAAATCATCTGACGGCGATTCTGCCGCTCTCGGACAAGAGCGTCCGGGAGTTTTGCGAGAGAAAGTCGTGCACCGAGCGTACTTACGATCATAGCTGCAGCTTCCGCATTGAATAATACGCCAATGTGGCTGCTCCGAATACAAAAACCAGCCACAGTATAGCTCAGACTGCCGCGGTTCACGCTGTATACTTTAATAGGCAAATACTGCGTGCCGCTAACAAGTCGGCGCCTCTATAAATGTCATGCTGTGTGCGTATTCTAAAAAACAGCGCAGAAGCTGGCGCGTTGTGTCGTCTGCTTTCTAGTCCCCTGTTTTTACGCCATCTTCTGTTGTAAAATATGTACAAACTTGCCCAACTTTCTGGAAAAAACTGTAATTAGCATGTGCTATTTTCTTAAGTAACACCAGCAAAATGGTGAAACTGTATTTGTGGCACCTAATGAAGTTCAAAATCCAAAGCGTGTAAAACAACTGATTGACAGCTCACTGAAAGCATCCATAAACAGTTCATCTTTATTTACAACGGTGCTCTCGTTTTTCTGAAAGCGCCATGCTTTTGCACTAAGAATAAAAATGCCGCAATGATTGCATTGGACGCCACGGCGGCACATCGTCGACGAGACGTCCGAGTGCCCAGCCGGAAAACTTGCCTGTAATCACCTCACTGCTGCAGTTTGTGTCCTTTTAGCTGATAGCTTCCTTGCAGCCTTAGATTGCTTAAATGCAAGCGCAAAAGTCACCGCAACTTGATGCAAATGCCCGTAACCGTTTTCAACATTAGCGACGAAGTCGCTCTCAACGAAGTGGAGCGAGCACATTCTGGTCGGTTTTGACGCATTAAAAAGTCCTCCTCCATCCCTTCTGATGGCCACAATCTACTTCTAGGTAAATGTCCGGATCCTTTCGGATTCTATGGTTGGACACCTGAAAATAAAGTACCTTGCCATGGTTTGAAAATGCAGAACTGCCATTTTTGCCCAAGCTGCATTTTATGTCATGTAACACACGGAAAGCTATTGTGCCCAAGAGCACAGACCTTTGGGCTAGTTGGTGCATTGCAGTCATGTACAAGCGCAGAACAAACAGGGACAAAGAAGGATGGGCCACCACGAGCGCTTACTTCCAGCTAAAGATTTACAAACAAACAAGCACATTACATACAACCTTGCTGCATGACGTCAAACTGACAGCACTGCCGACATCAAGTGGCCGCACCCAAAAACATTTTTTTTTCTTTTTTAGTCAGCAATACAGATGGTGCGCTGACGCAGGATGGACCCGCTTTTATAATCAATTCTGTTTCTATTATCTCTAACATCCTGGCACCTATGCTTGGCCACTATCTTGCATAGATAGTTGCCAAGCTTGCGTATTATGGTAACTTTTGTATCGTAGCAAGTATGACAACGGTACTTAGTTAGTTGAGCCGTGCATTATGGGAAAACGTAATCGCCTACGTCGAGATAAGCGAACCAAAACCGGCGAACGACGTTTTTTCGCTGAAGGGCGGTAGTGGCGCCATCTGTTTTTGCAGTGGAAAACGTCACCACAAGGCCGCCGAGGCGAGCGTTGGAAGACGCGCGGGCCCTTTGAATATGCCGTTCCAGCCGTTTCGTCTGCTTAAACTGAAGCGCTTACAACATTTTTGGCTAATTGAACGGGAAAAAATTAACTGATTTAAAGAGGGTTATCTTTCAAAGAATATTGTTTTGCAACGCTCGCCTCGACGGCCTTGTTGTGACGTTTTGTGAGTATATAGCACGCCTTCGGCTGCTTCTTTTCGAACAAGTTTCGTGATCATGTACTGCCTCATGAAACATGACACATGCATGATGCAATGGAAAAGCATGTGGCTTTTAAAAAGCACACTTAAGGTACGTTATTCTAAGCACGCCAACGTGACCGCGCAAGAGTTGTGGTTGCCTTCCTGACATGGCACATACCCACGACAGGGTATTGGCCAGGGTTCAGTGGGTTCAGGCGGGCGCAAGAGTGACACAACTTACCAGACTTCTTTCTCCTCGAATCATATAATTACGTTTAACAAACAGTTTCAAGTAAATATTAAATGGGATAAAGCGTTCACCGCCTCAAAGTTATATATACGCGTACAGCTACATATGTGCTTTTCTTTCATTGCGCAGTTATAAGCGTACTATGCTGATGTTCAGGTGAATGGACGCAGTAACTTGCAGCTATTAAGTGCATTGAGCGGCAGTGCCAATCGACTCCCAGACTTCGCGCTTTACTACTGCGGCTCATTCCCTGTTAGCCAGTTTCGTAATGCGGTATTTATCTGCGAGAAACCTATCGAGGCTAATTTAAATTTCCTTTTATGCTCCTGCGTGAATCCAGCAGTGACGCAGCTGGTCCCTACATGCTGCTTCTGCAGTGTGCAGGCACGATGCAGCTGCGGTAGGCACGGGCAGGCGGAACCTGTTTTGCCTAGCATGCGAAAGTCGCTGCTGACATCGGCGCCACCGCATCTCGTGACGTCGCGGGACAAGCATCAGGCCGTGACGCCAAGAAGACACGGCGGCGCTGGCGTCAGCAGTGACTTTCGGTGTGTAGGCAAATGGCAGTATCGTGCGCCTTGGGTATGCCACGCGTGCGCTTTTTTAAACGTACTTCGCAATATCCCGTCGAGTTGTGGTGCGGTTGGTTGAGCCAAAATGCCGAAGAAATGCAACGGAATAACTTTCCGCAAGTTTATCGCAGTCCGATACGGGCGAAAACGATGCCCAACGGCTGTGGAGCGGTACAAGTTTGGTAACAGATCGGCTGCGCTGCTAGTACTGCATTTCTTGAACTGAATATAGTTTGCTTCTCTTAAACAGCATGGTTGCTCTTCAGTCGTGCGGCGAACAGTGCAAGAATCAAACGCCTGCAAGTTGTTCTTGTTCTGTCGAGCTCTCATTATGATAAGTGTAAGTTGAACTCAGGAAGCCCTTTTCAGATGCCAGTCACCCGCTCTATATACGTCCCGGGTATCTTTTCACGCAAAACTAAAAAAAAAAATTTGCAGTGGCTTAGTTCGGCTATGCCAGGATATAAGTAGCGAGAGGTACGTTTCCCTGGCTGAGCTTGTTGTGGTCACTGTATGTTTAGCAATTAGAGACATTCGGTGTACACATCTTTTATTCATTTCGCTTGACAGAGACGAAGACTGCCCGATGATCTGTGAAGTAGCATGCAGCGGTCTCAAATTTGTCGATACAGTATTTCCATTTGATAGAGCCTCTTTACTATACGAGCTCTATAGTAGTTCCCCCCTTGTGTAGTATGGACGTGACGGTCCGAAGCTAAAGTCAAGCTTTTCTTTCATTCACTAAGAGTCCTGTTTCCTGTTGAAATCACCCAAAGTCACACACAACTGTGAAACCGTGCCGAAGGCTGGTATACACGTGGCAACCACATCAATCGTCTGCTTGACAAATGTCCCCGGTGCCGCGTAGACTGCTTCGATGATAATGCCGCTTTCCAGAAGCCGAACACAGCAGGCTTCACCATTATTCGTCGCGATCGAAGGGAGATGTCTGACAGCGGTGATACCTTGTTTCACGTACACATAGACTCCAGCGTTCTTATATGGTTCAAGCCAAAGTTGGTTTTGAAGGCAGCATCGCTTGGCGTAGTGTAGGCATGCTGCGTTTTCGCCTACACCCCGGGTCGCTGGCGACCGCAGCGCCACCTTTGGTTACAAACATGACCCTTGTCTAGAGCTTCGTTCAGTCATCGTCTGCCAGCCCGACCGTCCATATTTTCTTACTGTACATTAGAGGGAAAGCTGGCGCTCCTCACTTCATCCACCATGGACGCCCTAGGCATGTCGGGAAGACAACACATCGGATTGACATCTACTAGGTTGTTTACTGTGCTACGGGTAGGATTTTTTTCTTGGTTTTTCAGTTTCGTTTTCATTCCTGTGGTTTTTTCTGATGTTTTGTGCGCTTTGTGGTTGTGTAGTGCAGTTACGCACATAATTCCTTTGGGATCGCTGAATGTCACTGAATGAAGGTTCGCTGAATTTGGCAGCATGAAGAGAAAGCCCTCTTTCGCCGTGGGAAAATTCGCTGGTCGTTTACGCCTATCTGCTTTGATGCTAATTTACTGGGATGTGCAGTTACCATGTTTTATTACAGGACATGGCAAAACAATGCTTCCATGCAGCATATAATTTGTGAAAATTTGTACTTCACCTGTCGTAGTCATGTTTTAGGGCCAAGCCAAGTACGCCATGCTGTCTTCCCGGCATTCCCACGGTGGATGAAGCGCCCTTTAAGAAACTCGCATAGACGATGGCGCCAGTTTTCGATATAGTTAATATTTAGAAACTCTATGACCATGTCGCCCGTGCTACCCGCGAGCGCTGTCCTATGCTTTTAGCGGAGAAACAGCCATGATGCATTTCCTTTGGCAAGATTTCGTCGAGTGTCCGCTCATTACGATATTTGTTTATGGGGGCATGCGATAACATTTTCCAATCTTCATGTCTTTCCTTTCCCGGCTGCTCCCCCCCCCCTTTCTATATTCGAATTTTTGCACCGTTGGTCGCGTGACCCTGTGACCGCATCGCCCTTACCCCTTCGGGCAATCAGCAACTTTTGCGATTAACTCATGATGCAAAATCACATGATTGACACGTGAAGTCTCCTGTTATTCCATTAAAAATCACCAGGGCACCTAATTCTATTATGTGCTGGCAATGTGATAGCATTATCAGCTACCGATGCCCATATCGGAAATAACGTCACTTCTGGTCAGCTTAAGTCATTTGCGTCCAGCCAAAGCTCGGGTCTAGTGACGTCAATTCCCTCCAGTCAATGAGGAAGTCACTCCCCTCTAGCCGATTGGTGAATTTTATGACCGAATTTCGGGCCTATGCTACCGTAATAAAGAACCAAAATAAACTAAAACATTACGTGTCAGGAAGCTCGGTTCTAACGTGAACATGTTTCTTTGCTGCAGGCTATGGCACGGAAGGACTGGCATCTGTGGAACCACGCGACTATCGTGAACCGGCTGTGCCAGAAGTGCCGTGTCCCGGCGCTGTTCTCCTCCAACAGCACAGCCTATGAGCGGCTGCAAGAGATCAAGACTATACTGCGCAATAGCGGAGCGAACATCAGAGCATGGTGCGCTCAAGACAGCACTCGAACCTGTAAGATGCAGCGCCAGCTGAAACAGTGGAACAACGTCCTGGCCCCAGTAAACATTCAGCTGAGAGAACGAAACACCCCTGGCGAGATGGAGGCCATACTTTTCGACGTGGCCGGCGACCTGCAGGACAGCGTATGCCTCCTCCAGCGCGCCATCCTTCTCTTTCACTGGCTGCTCGCCACACACAACTGCGTTACCGCCATCCGAGTGGACGACTGGGGCGTGTTCCAGCATGCCGCGAACTTTTACCTTTTCTGTGACGGCTTGCGCCACAGCCGTCGCCTCAAGAGCCTCAAGCTATGCTCGAAGCTTCGTAACTTGACTCTTCACCAGCGGCTGCTGGCTTCGATGCGCCGCCTGCGCAGCCTCGAAGAGTTCGCCTGTGAAGCCCTGCATGTAAGCGACGACTCAGAAAACACGACTGAGCTCTGCAACTTCGTAGCGAGCAATGCCAAACTGGGTCGGCTTTCGGTTGAGCTATTTGTCGGCCAGTCACGTGGCATGTGGCTTTTCGCTCAGCAGCTCGCGAGAAGTGAAAGCATCACCGACCTCCGCATTGACGTGACCTGCCTGAGAGCGTTCGAATACAACGCGTTCTTCAACGCTCTCAAAGAAAACCGCTCACTTCAGTCGCTACGCCTGGTCGGATCACTGCAGGAGCCCACCGTGAGTGTCGCTGCGATCGCAAGAGCAGCGGGAGGCTTGACGGCGCTGGTAACATTGGAGCTGTCCTGTTTTCGAGTCAATACCAATGAGGCCTGGGACCTGGCAATGGCCCTCTCCTGCAGCAAGACAGTGCAGCAGCTAGCACTTCTCTCGTGCATGCAGATCTTCAAGCCCGTGACCAGCGTGCCTATCACTGGAAGCGACTGGCGCATCCAGCCCTATCGGCACCTTGTGCGCCAAGCTACATCACTGCGGAAACTCACATTGTCTATGAGTCAGTTCGACAAGAGGGAACAGCGGTTGTTCTTCGAGGCACTGGCGCTGAACGAAGTCGTGGAAGAGGTGCACATCCAGGACCGCCGCCACTGTTACTCGCGCGATCTGTGCCGCGCTATCTGCGAGACCAACACTGGCAGCCGCGTGAGGATTGGCACCGTTTGTGTAACCGAGAGCAGCTTGGAGAGTGCCTTAAAGAGCTTGCATATTCGAGATGCGTGCATACTGGTCGAGGCGACGGCACTCCCTGGTGTAGCGTACAGCTGTTTAGCGCAGCTGCAGATGCTCGACACTTTGACAACCCTGTCCGTGAATATAGCAGCAGACATTGGCAAAGAGTCAGCCGAGTTGCTCGCACAGTACCTGCAGGAGACACGGCTGCTGGTCGAGGTCACGATGAGCTTCTTTGCGGGCCGTTCCGACTCACTAGTGCTACTCGAGGCACTCGCTCAGAACACGAGCATCACGACGCTCGTCGTCGATCGCTGGTGTGACACCAGGCGCACTGCCCAAGAACTGGCAGGCGTCGTCTGCTCAAGCAAGAGGATTCGGGCGCTCACCTACCACTTGACCAGCAGGAGTACCTCGCCAGCGTTCTTTTCGACGCTTGCCAGGTACATTAAAGGCAATTGCACACTCATTTCGGTAAAGGCTTATCGGCCGATAGCCTCAGCTAAAGACTGGAACATCATCCAGGAATCCTTAGCTGGTAACAGCACGCTCCTGGTCCACGCCGCGCAATACGTTGCCGGCTGTGCGGTGAGAAAAAAAGAGGGAGCAGAGGCTCTCGAGCTTCTGGGCTTGGACCACATGCTCGTCTCCAAAGTCCAAGAAATGGCTTCAGTGGACGAAGAAGAAGCTCAGAGGGCAATCAGTAGCAGGCTCGCCGACCTGAACGACTTGCACGTTGGCATGCACGTCGCCGGTGTCGTGGGGGAGAGTGTTGTTTGTCGAGACAGTGCCGGGGGTCGCCCTTGCCTGGACACAATGCCATACGAGTGCTGGCGGATCTTGAGGCGGTGTTTGCGAGTAAGGTATGTTGTAGACAGCCAAATGTGTTAGGAATTAGGCCAGTTTTGCACAGCGCAATCTTAAGTATCAAGTTTAGAACTTTATGCGGCGACTCATGCATTTAATTATGTATATGAACGCGCAGCGGCGTCAGAAATGCATTATGCAGAGGTGATGTTACTGCGCGACTTTTTTGGTTTTTTTTAAATAATTGTGCAGTTGTGATTTGTAACTTTTAATAATTTGAATAAATTTATATTTTGTTGCTCATTTCAACAGAAAAAAGGCAGACGCCGACCAAAGGTTTTTGTCAAAACAGACGTTTCGGCTTCCGTACGGAAGCCTTGTTCACTAAAAAATGAGGCTTCCGTATGGAAGCCGAAACGTCTGTTACTTACTACCCGACCAGACGAGATTTCGTCAGACTTTAGATTCTATTTTGTTGCTTGCCAATTCTGACACATTACTCTTGCTGCTCTGGGATTTTATATAGTAGAAAAATCTGCGTTGCTAAGTGGTCCAGTGATCTCGAGGGTCGTAACTGTTACGAATATCTAGGTTTATTTACCAACGGTTTTGGACAGTGGACCGTCCTTCAGCAGGTTTAATGTCATACTTAACGATGGTCCACCGTCGGAAACCGTTGATAAATAAACCTGGTTAACTGGAAATTTCGGCCAAAAGTGAGCAGGTGAGACTGCATAGACTGCAGCAGATTGCATAGAAAACTGCGTATGGTGGCGGACACCGCCCGTAGAAACTCGCACAGCGGACTTCGCTTATGGTCGAATAATTGCGTCACTAGCACCACACACTTGCGGTCTATCGTATAGAGTTACAGAAACAGCTGCGCCCGAGTCAAAGCCTCAGTTTGTAAAACCTTCAAGCCACAACACTAAAATCGTATTTGAGAGGCGTTCCGAGGCAATTTGTGTCACGCATGTACTTCTACTTCTTGCCGCGGACACAATGTCCACATGACCGAGAGTTGTACCCCTGTTACACTGGCTGTTTCATGCCCATTGAGCCAACTGACATCAAACTCGATGGGGAGCAACCACTGCCACACGGCGGCTTTCAATGGCCATTGAACTCTGTGGACATCGACTCGGGGCAGATTCGCGAATGGCCATTGAAATCTCAAGGGCCATCGAGAGCAACTTAGGCACTCACCTTACGTTGAAAAAATAACATGAAAACTCGAAATAATCAAAAATACTTTTGATTGCATGGCAATATTTCTGACTATATGCATGCATTTCCTGGTTCATAGACTCATTTTTATTCGGTGGTCAAATTACAGCTCCGCGGAACTTCCGCCGGTCAGATGGAAACAAACCGAGGCTATTTCTGTTGTGCGGCGTCGCCAGGGGTATAGTGGACTAGAATACTGTATTCTAGTGCACTACGGCGATGAGCGTCCATGCGGGGCTCCCTTTCGTTTCGGCCCTCGGGGCACTTCGCGACAACCGAGACCAAGAAGTGCCCCACAAATGCCGCAAAGACAGTAGCTATGACCACGACAAAGGCGATCACTGATCTATGGCAGCTTCTTCGGCGAACAGTGAATGCTTCTGAAACGAAGTGCGCTTCGCTGCCAGTCGCCGCCCCGCCACCCTGGCGACATAATTTAATTAAAATGTTAATTTAAATGTGCCATGTGAAGGCGGTGCATCTGGGTGGCCCTAGAAAACATCGATGGCCATTGAAGACTGCCCGGGCTCCCCGAGCCACGTCATGACAGTCATGATTCGCAATGTCACGAAAAAGCAGGTGTGGGCATTTTCCCCCACTCATTGGTTCAGACGTTTTCCCTAGATCTTCCCGACTTCAGTCCAGTTTATCTGGCCGAATAATTAGAAGTAATCTTAGCATTACAGTAATTAGATATATTTTCCAGGTCATGGCTATGATGGACTCTATTTGTACTTCATTATCCGCATCCACAGAGTCTCGGAAATTACGCGTATTTAAGTTCCTGATTCCTCTCCACATAAATTCGGTACGGTTGATTCAGCCCAAGAGCCTTCGCTTAAATGAGGTCTCAGATTCCTTAGCAAGGGCCTCTATAAGCCCTTATGCTGTATTGTCTACTTGCGCATGTACAGCTGCGGTGAGGTTTCGCAGTATTAGGAATTGACGCCAGCTGGTATTAGGATTGGCGCCAGCATGTCTCGAGGATTGCCACAAAGACAGAATCTCTCGCCAGGTGTCTGCGGGGTGCATTTACCGCGCTCGCCCGGTCGTTGCTGCGTGGGACAAGCGGGGAGCAGGGTTCTGCGAAAATCCTTTTAAGGAGTCGCTGTCGGTGGCAGCGAAGTGGTTCCGGCTGTCTTCCGATTTTCCCCGACGTCTACCCACCCGACTACTCCTGGCTTCACGGGCACAGCACCAGCTTGGGAACGGATCGCCACTGTGGCTCGCCTGCAGGCTTCGCCGGCCATGGCTAATGGCAGAAACACTGAGGATTATCTCCCGACGCGACGCTCCGGCTTTGCGCCTCGGCTTCTTCGAAGTTTACCGACCGGTGGAGAGCAGGCCGACCACCTGACGTCTCCTGCCAGCCCGGCGGGGTACTGGCCGCACACCCCTCTCCCTCGGGCTCAACTTATGCCGGGGGCGTGTCCATGTGTGTGGAGGTGTGTCTGTTTGTGTGTGATAGTGAATGTTTTGTCCACACCCACTACGGCGAGGGCGTCCCCTACCTGGGGAACCTAGGGAAGACGCAGTGTATAAAAATGGACTGCAGATGCAGTTGAAGCAGCTCACTTCTGAACTAAAAGAGCTTGTAAATATGTAAAATACACCAAGTCTTCTTTCTCCACTAACGACCCCTTCACTCAGCGGCACTCCTGTCCGGGTCCGAGCGGGCGTCATCTTGACCGAGGTTGTGTCGAAAAGCGACCCCGATCCTCACTTTCAACAGCAGCTACACAGCATTTCAAGAAATTGCTCCCTTAGTACTTGCATCCTCTCCCGAGTACCAGCATCTTCAGCATCTTATATAGAGTTGCAAAGGCTGGAGTCTGGGGCAGGTTCCTTCCTCTATTTAGTCTTCCTCTCCTCCCGGTTCAGTCAGCCCACAACCAACATTCCGACTACACAGTGCCTAATTTATTCACATCTATTCACAATTGCGTTGACACCACTCTGCCGTCGGGATGCGGCCCCTCGCCTCGGCATCCACCACCCGTCTGTCCCGTTCTTCTCGTGCCTCTCTTCCCGGTACTCCTTCCCAGCTTGCTCTCTCTCGTCCTTGCTTCCCCATCATTGCCTTCGGTCGGCTCCTTGGGAAGGCATCTTGACTGGTTCCCGGAATCCGACGGTCGTTACGAATGCGGAGCGCAGACCTTGGTCTAATCGGGCGACGCCCTTCTCCGAAGTATTTCGCAGGGGCCAGCATCTCGCCCCGGCGCCAACTGCCGCCACCTCGGTCAGTGCATACGGCTGGTTCCGTGGCACGCAGGACCGGCCCGCGCGTACGGACCGCGCGCACACAGACTCCCATGATGCCCCCGTAACTGCTGTTCGGGGGAGGGGGGGGGGGGGGGGTATTTCGTCCGTCGCTCACACATTGAAACACAACGCGCCGGCTGTTTCTTCTGGCTTCGTGTGGATGCGATAAGGCCGTGCGCCCGACAACTGGCGTTCGCGCAGGCTGGAGGCCTCTTCCACGCGCTTGCGTTGACGGCTTCCACTGCTAAACTTCTACGTTCACAGATCTGCTCTGGCACGGTCTCCCTGTTTTGTCCATTTTGTGCCAAACCTGAGACAATCGATCACTACCTCCTGTTCTGCCGCCGTCTCAAAGAGGGGACTCCTGATATGCTTTGCTATGCAAAATTTCCTTTTAGAAACGCTGCAGCTCCCATTCAGTCTTCTTTTATTTTTGTTTCTTCCAGACCAGTCAATACGAACTCCAAGCATTACATGCAGTATATCGGTATTCGCACATAAATCTATTGTCCCGCATTCAATCTCCGAGTTAATAGGTCCCCGATGGTTCCTCCTTCCAGTCTGTCAATAGCCTACTAATTAATGCTGTTTGTTCCCTCAAAGCGGTTCTGTCTCCTGCAATTCACCGCCTGTGCCTTGGCCACTCTCCCGCCACAGTGCAATGTGCCATCTTTAGTTGAGTCCAACAACAAAAAATCCCCGCTCGGCACATGCGCAGAACGTTCTAATCGTCGGCAGTGCAACGCGGCAAGCGCGCTTCGTCGTCTCCTCCCCGCAACTCACCGGCTGGACGTGGACACCTGCACGCCGCTCCATTCCGTCCACACGGGGACACCCCAGTCAGCGAGGACCCTCAGTCAGTTAGCATGTTTGCCACAGGGCAAGTTTCCGATCACTTGTTGCTGACCGCGCTCGCCAGCTATTAATGAAATCCTCCTTACCACAAGGGTAAACGTCGGGGGCTCTCTTTGTAATGTTTTGCTACCCAATAAACTTGCTGGGTCTAGCAATGTTGGTTGGATGCCGTCAGCGGTGTAGGCGCGAATTCCCCGTTTTGTACCATTTTGTTTACATCGCGTTGTGTGCCTGCAGGTGCGATGGCTCTGGGTTTTGCGTACGACACACGCAATTCATCCTTTGTGTCGGGCGTGACGTCATTCGAGCTCGCATCTGGCCCCGTCTGACCACATCTGACGAGCACTTTGATGGGTCGTAAGCATCCACGGCGCTGTTCTGCTCCATCCTGAATGTGAGCCACTGCTCCACTCAGCGAGTTGTTGCCATGAACAGCATTCAAACATCGCCTTCGCTGCGGCGTCCAACGTGTTCGACGAACAACGTGCTCCGCCGCCTGCATCTCCCATCACAATATCCGACTCTCGAATAAAAAAGGAACTCCTGCGCCTTCTAGCGCGGTCTCGTTCACGAACACTGCCGATGCCCCAACCGTACCGCAGCCTCGTTCGAGCTTTCTGTCACCATTGCGTGCTCACCGGCCCCACACGGTTTGAGCGCGGTGTGGTCGACGCGAGTATCGTGCTTGCTTCCTGGCGCAGCAGCTTAACTGGCAAGGTGTCCTCTCATGTTCGTAGCAGATTCATCGCACGATTCGACGTCTAGGAGATATATATGACTAAAAAGTGCGTATTTCGAAAGGTAGGTACATTCAGCGGTTTTCAGTGTCGCCTTGGAATAGAATTAAAATTTAGTTTTGTTAATTTCAGTTAATCATCATTTAATTGTTCTCCTAAGAGGAATACTTGGATGGCAATAGATAGAGCCCAGTATCGTAATAGGTATTGAAATTATCGATGAGGTTAAATACGTGCAATGCATTCTAGCCCTGGTGATGAGTTGGTTACGCATACATCTTTTGAGAAAGAACAAGTGAGGATGTTGCAATCATTGTATGAAGAGTAAGCTTCAAAGTTACACTAAATTTACAAACAGCAACATGCAGAGCAAAGTTTGTCCTTCGTGTTACTTTCTTACGTTTTTTTCATGTTCAAGGTTAGTTCCACACGATCTGCACCACAAGGCCGAGTTCCTATCCGTCTTGCATTCGTCGGTTTCACAGTGAGGACAAATTGAACTTGACTTACGTCCAATCATATTCAGTTTCTAATCCGGTTTTTCAGCTGTCAACAACAAGATAATATAGCTAAGCGGATACCGCCGTCTGAAAACACAAGCGGCAAACTTTGCTGTCTTGTCCACCCACCACTCACATCCACCCACCACCTATATCTACTTGCTCAGACCTCCACTCACTCACACTCATCTCCACTCACACTCACATCCATTCACTCAAAATCACACCCATGACCACTGCCACGTACTCACTCGCATGTTTATGTCATTAGGCTGACCTTAGGTTGGCTCGGCCTTTGAGGCTCGGGCTAGGGCCGTGCAGTGAACTTGCCAATATGCCCTCACTACCCATCGCTTCTTTGGTTGGTTGAAAAACGTTTATGGAACAAAATGGTGCCGCGCTGTTTTCAGTACCGAGGAGGATTGGGGCTGTTGTTTCCCCCGTCGCAGTCCGGATGTCCAGCTGACGCAGCCCAGCGTCGGAGTAAGTTTGCAAGCGAAGTTGAGAGAGACGGATCCTTCTTTTCCCGAGACAAAGGCGGGACTCTGCTGCCTCGGCTCGTCGGGGGCCGGCGCCTAGCAGTCGCCAGGAGGACGGATTTGTTGTCCGTTCATGGGTCGCGCGTACCACGGCCTGTGCGTGTTCTGGCTAACGTCTCTAATGCATGACCAGAAGCAGCACCAATCCGAGCTTTCGTGCCGATTCGAATGCAGCAAACGTTCTTTGTTGCTTTATTTACGCCACTGCGTTAATGTCCCACGGTTCTCCAGAAACTCTGGCGTCGGTGTCGGTGTTGTTAGCCTCGGCATTGTGAGCGAAAAATCAAGTGTATGACTCTGGCAGGAGGTCCCCAGAGAGCAACCTAGGCGGCAGGAGGACCACCTAGGCCATGTGACCTTGTGGCGTCCTCACAACCTGCCCACCGAAGCAGGCGGCAGTTAAATTAATGATTGGTCGCTGAGCAACCTGGCCACCACTGAGAGCACCTGCCATCGCAGGGCAGTGGGGCGCGCATCTCCTAAGGCTGCTGTGCAATCGTTTTTTTTTTCGCATGCGCACTCATCCTTGCGACCATGCGCGCGGGCGCGTGAGGGCGCGGAGCGGATAAGGCATTGTAGGATCAAGTTTGCTGCATGCGAGCGAGCGAGCGGACGACTCCGGCGTTCTGATTGGCGCGCTCGTCAGTGTCACCTGTGCGGCCGCACAGGCATGTGCCGTAGCAAAACACCAAGATATCTTGCCGCACGAATACACACACATTGATATTGTGGCTCACCCGAGACATGTTTAGCTGTGTGATTTTTTTGTAGCAGGTAAAACCGCGATCGGCTGTGATAGTCATGGATCTCGGCGCGGCCGATTCTGACGTCCGCGAACGAACGGCTCCAAAAAACACTTCGCGACACCGACACTGTTACGTCTTGCGTAGACAGCGTAGGTTTGAAGGCCGCTCGGTCAGCTCGGTGTAGACGGCGACAAAACAACTTGGGGGAGGCTGCCGCTTGCCACTGTTGCACACGGTGAAGCTCGAAGTCATTGTCAACACTCGTAATAGTTTGATGCAGCCAATACTATGTGCTTCTCGGCACAGCAACCACGTACAAGGCCTGGTTTCTCTCACCGCTTCGCGGGCGGCCATCTTGCTGAGGAGGCGCGGCCTGGCACCGCTGCTCTGCTATGCCACGGGACAGCAGCCAATACCGTGATGCGACCATCCGGTCGTGCGGCAAAAAGTTGACCAACTTCGTGCGCATAGGCGGATGCGTTCATGCGCCCCATTGTTCGGCCCTTGCGCACTGTCGCAACCACGCGTACGCATGCGGAAAAGAAGTGATCGTACAGCGGCCTTCAGCCTATGAATTACTGCGCCAGGACGGCTATGAGGATTCCCGGGCATGTACGAATGTAAAGTAGAGAATGTCCTTCTGCATATATCGGAATTAAATCATTACGCTATCGCGTAAGTCTGCTTGGGGAACCACCTCCAATTCTGCAAATACCACATGTCTGCTAAGATAAAATAAAGTCAACGTACTTAGTTCATTACTGAACTAATTACGCCGTTCTGCCTCTTACCTTGTGCCCGCCGTCGCCCCCAATGTAGACCCAATGCAAAAAATATATTTAAAGCAGGTTACTTTTTTTTACTGCCCAGCACTTCTAGTAGTCATTCCCCACATTTTTGTAAATGTTCTCTGAAACACCCGACATATCGTCTCGGGTTCCACGCAGAGCGGGCACATAGGGAAGACCGCCAGACAAGACCTATATTCGTAGAACATTAATTCACGCGCACGACAACGTTGACGCGTGAAAGAAACCTCAAGCTTGCGTGAACTCCATCCTTTACTGAACCACGGGTAGAGAAATAGCCGGAAGTCTGTCGAGGAGTTAACTACCTGCTGGTGATGCGAATTCTTCCAATTGCATATTACCTGCGAAACCTGGCCGCTGTAATATATGCGCAGGTTGGAAGGAGGGATATGACGGGGCCTTGAAGAGATGCATTCGCCAGAGTATCAGCAACCTCACTAAATGAATTCCTCTGTGCCCAGGCACCCTACCAACAGTAATCATCACACGTGGGATGGTACCAAGCATTTGAGTAAGCGGTGTGCCTGTTATTACGTAGACGCTCTGAGTGAGGAACACAAGGATAAAGAATCCACAATAATCGTAGCAGAAGACGAAGAGCTGTTTAACTTGAACAACGCCAGGACTACTGCTGGAAATTCGGGCCATATAATTGGGGATGAAGTCTGGTAGGCGGAGTGATAATGACCAATCAATAGAGAGAAACTACCCACCCCGGCCTTTTCTTCACACTGAAAGGCGTCTGTCGCAATGAGAACATGAGAACGAGAGCACACCAAGCAATCTTGTAATAAGCTGTTGAGCAATTGGAAGGGCATATATCTTGCGTGGTTTGGAAAGATGTCATCAAAGATAATCTGAGCAAATGCAGAATTGGCACATATCTGAACGATGTCCGAAATGAGGAGGACGTTTAAGGGGTCAAGGAGAGATTGCACAAAACAAATTTGTGGAGCAGGGAAGCGAGACCAGCTTTCGTTGAAAAATGCCCTAGACTGACGAAGAAAAATCAAATTTGAGGCATGAAGCGACGAAACGCACATATTTACAAACGCTTGGCCTGTCAAAGGTGCATTAAAGAGGAATCTGAACTCGACTTTTTACCGCAGGAGCTCTATCCACACGTTCCGGGCATTCTGAGAAACTTCGAATTATTTTCCTGTGTGGACGATTGCACTAATTAAATCGGATTAAACGTCCCGGCTACCGCCTTTTTTTTTTTTTAGTCCACGCGGTAGGTAGGCGGAGTCAACCGATGCGTGGAGTGCCTTTCAGCCAGTCCAGTGGCGGCTCCGCTTTCGCTTTTATTTTGCTTTTTAGGTTTCTGTGAATAAGCAGTTTAAGTCACAGACAATATAGCCGCAAATTAGGCCCACGGAAATAAGAATACACGAGGACTCTTTGTTTTACGTATCACTCCGCCTACAGCAGAGCGGCAAGCCGCTACGGGACAGCGCTCCGCTGTCCGACGCACCTCTGTCGACGCATCGCGTTCATTTCGTGTGCACATCACAACATCCTAGCCTGAAACCTATTTGGCAGGGGTTCAACAACCCATTCTCTGAAATGATTGACATTATTCGGCCATGCAACACCCCTTCAGTTAACTTTACGAGATTCGAAGTTGCAGAAATAGGCTTTATATTGTCAAACACGTAACAGTCTCCCTGCTTTTTAAGTACATGTGTAACCTTCGCTAGACGCCACTCATTTGGGATCCATGGCCCTTTTAGAAAGTAATTTAAAAGCGCCAGCAACTCGTGTGGAGATTCCCCTAACAAAATTTTAATCATACAAGAAGTGACATCATCAGGGCCAGGGCCCAGCGGTGGAAGGCGGGACACAGAGAGCTGAGTGACTGTGACCACTTCGAAATTGCTCAAGGCATTTCACGCGCTCGGCTTGAAAGTAGGAGCCCATGTATATGTGTATAATGGTGTTTGTGTGCCCGTGCCCTGAGATCTCCCTTCTTGGACACACGCATTCGCGGACCCAATGCGACCATGCGGGCGCAGCCACTGTGTTAAGCCGTTTATCGGCCCTGACAATCGCGGCGGGCGTCCTGCTCTATTGCACAGATTTCCTATCCTTTTACACTTTCTTGTTGCCTCTTCTAAAGAAACTTTGTTCATTCTCTCTCCTTCTTATTTACGCTGGTCGCAGCTCAGGAGCTTCAGGAATACGATGGTAGATATGTCGCAATAATAATAATAATAATAATAATAATAATAATAATAATTGTTTTGGGGGGAAAGGAAATGGCGCAGTATCTGTCTCATATACCGGCGCACACCTGAGCCGCGCCGTAAGGGAAGGAATAAACTACTATAAGAACAACTTTTTTTTATTAAAAATGGTTTTTCATGTATAATGAAATAAACAAAATCGTAGGAAATTGCTATTTTCGGAGGCGCAGTTTTTTCCAGTTGGCTGAATAAACATAAAGCTGATACGTAGATGACATGATTTTTGAACACGTTTCTGTCACAGTATGCTTTGAAATGGAACTAAAGATAACAGCAGGATGCTAAAAAATTATCTTCGCCAAAATCAATCTAGGAGAGCGTTTCTCACAATGACACGATAGACTATGATTTTTTATAAAGAAATCTTATATGTTCAAGAGCAAACTCTGAGTCACTGGCGTGTAATCAGCCCGCTTTGAATTCAGGGAACAGTGATAAGGTTTAACTCGATAGATACGTGAATCGCCAGCGGAAATCAGGGCATGCTTACCATCGGGATACCCATCTATCAGCCATCTCTTTTTTCTCGTGGTGGCTAATCAGGATAAAAAAAGAAATGACTTGAGTGGTAGCCCTGACATCTAACAACAATGCGCTGAACAGCTCTGCAGTGTACATTCGCGGTCGCAACCTCCGACTTCTCCAAGAAACACTGTTCGTCCAGAGGCACTGTCGACACCCTGAAGGCCAGTAAGTGATCGAAAAGCCGTTCTCAATATTTACTGAAACGACAAATACTTTTCCTGTCATTTACATGAGCACAAATAACTTTATTGTATTCACACCGCAGAGCTGATATGCAGTCGTTTTCTCTGGTTCAGCAATTTCATGTTCACATAACGAGCATTGCGCGTTGAAATGCCTTTTCCTCGGGTTACGTCGAACTCAGGTAACTTGGGTGAACTAAAGCCATTTAATTATTATTTTTTAACTGTGGTCCTTTTGGCGCATTTGAAAGCTGTCCAATGAAAGCGGAGTTTTTGGCTAATTCTCACTTCTTTCGAGAAAAAGCCCGCAGCAAAATCCCAGCGCGCACCCGTCCTTCAGCGTATCCTCCGCTGTGAAGGAGCATTTTTGCATCCTTGGAGGCTCAGTGCCACTGCTTTGGGCGCTTTGTTAGAAATGTTGAGATTAAGCCTAAGCCAACAAGTACGCAGCAACGAGAAGCGGGCTAAAAAAAAAATAAAAGTTCCTGCATCATACTTACTGAAATTCGCCGTTGTCACAAACATGGCACAATTTATGCTTTTCAATTAATTAAACATACGTAAGCGGCCCATGCGGTTAATAATACTATGCTTTGGGATATAGTTCAATTCTTAGTGTATTTGTCCATCCAAACACAGAGTACGGTGTACGCAGTTTTTTTTCTGTTGGTATTTTTTTTTCTGGTTTCCAACATTACCCCAGCGCTACCGAAGTAAGGTCATACGTGTTTCTCTTTGTTGTTGTTGTTTGCGATGTACCTTTTTGGCTGACCTTCACCCACCTGTAACAGGACGACCAAGCATTTTCAAAGTTTTCTCTGAACGTGGGCGACGGTTGAGGAGATTAAATTCAAGATGGTTCTTTGCGTTTCTTCGGAGGAGCACAGGACCTCTCCAAACGTGAATTCCATGGTGTTGAAGGAGCAGACGATTGATGCCAGATGATGGAGACAAAGAGAAAATATATTTACAGGATGTACAAAAGCAAACTGCTGTTTACAGGAGCTGGGTAACACAGACAGTCAAACTCACTACAACATTAAAACAAAATTCTCACACAGAGAAACACTCTCTACAAGACCTTGCACATCGACGCGAGGTTAAAGTCTAGGTCTGTAGAATTACGTGTCATTGCGCGAAGCCTCTAGCTCAAATAGACAGGACTGTTCTCCAATAATATTACATGCAATTCTAAAGCCTTTGCAAACAAAGAAGTTAGCGTGGTCATATTTCGAGGTCCGCCCTTAACTTCAATAACCAATGAAGGTAGCCACAGTCCCTGAAGGTTGGGCCCTTCTTCGAGCCCAGGGTTTGGCTAAAAAGAAAACGAAACACACAACGAAAACATTCTGAACACCCTGTCTCCGGGGGGAGTTCTCGCCCTTATTGCTTGATGCTTTCCTTTTCCCTGCCGCACCCGCGCGTCGCCTCTCCAAGGATGAAGGTTTTTTTTTTTTTCAACTAATTGGCGGGACCACTAATCCACTGGCTCGCCGCAGGAATGTCAGATGGCGGAGGCCCGTGACGCTTCGGTGCCATCGGGAGTGGCAAAAAAAAAGGGGGTCCCATCGCGGAATGCGAGGCTGTTCGCATATTTCCGCAGACGCGCAGTATTTGGATTCCGCCCTAAGACCAAGTGGCGCCATGTGCTCGTTGTGTGCGCCTCGCTGCTTTCTTGGTGCACTTAACAAAGCCAGGAGCCCTCGGCCGTCACAGTGGTGCTGTCAAGCAGCCTCTGACACCTGCGTCTTTGTTACTGTTTGCAGGGGACACGCGTGTGGGGGGCGC
The DNA here is from genome assembly GCF_052857255.1 of Amblyomma americanum. NCBI lineage: Eukaryota > Metazoa > Arthropoda > Arachnida > Ixodida > Ixodidae > Amblyomma > Amblyomma americanum. The sequence continues at coordinate 42,545,624 of NC_135502.1, forward strand.
TCGAAGCTTCACTGAGTACTCTCCGCGTAGGACGGAGTCCGCAGCAACCACAAGCTAAAGGAAAGAAAAAAAATGAACGTGTCGATGAAGCAGGGTCTTGCAAGGAGTAAGGGGACTGGTGAACAAAGGACAGTGTATGAGAATCTCCATCGTCCCCCGCAAAGCCTGCAAAAAGAGGCACGGCCGTTGCCTGCTTTCGATTAGTTACGCTCCCTCCGCGTTTTCCTAGTACTTCGGAAACCGTAACTAATTGACGGAAATCGGTCCGGGGATGTTGGGGACTCGTCAGTGTGAAGTCCGCTCCTCGGGGTGTAGTATACCGCCGAGCACAAGTGTTGTTGCTTCAACAATTTAAGAGGTTTTTTTTTTTCATTTCTTCCTGGAAAACAAAAACCTTTTATTGGCGTCGTGTGTTGTTGCGTTTTTGCTACTATGGTTTTTGCACACTACGCTTACTCCGAAGTCGTCTGTGCGCGGAACACACCATGGATACGGAATGGGACATATCAGTAACGCCACTCTCTGTTCCTGAAAAAATAAATAAAACGACTGTCTCGAACCAAGTAGCTCATCGCTCTATGATGCTTTGAGCGCCCATGGTGGCGCAGGTGCAGCGCCGACAGCTTTCCCTCTAGTTAATAGTAAGAAACTCTATGCCCTATCCGACAGCGTCACCCTATTCTAAAGGTCTCTATTCACAACACTGAGCAAGAATCGACTATCGCCGGTCGTCAAAATCCACTCGCTTCTGCCTCGGTTCAAGAAGGTGCCTCGCATTTCTCCCTAAACGTGACGAAATTCTGGCGTCCGGGACAAGACTCTGACGCCACATAAGTAAGCGCTGCGAAAGGAGAACGAACCTCGAAACATGGTGGGATCTCGAAGGTTGAATTTTGTAGCGATTCGTACAAATCTGTCTAGCGAGTAGCAGATTTGCGCATTTTTTTTTTTTTGCATTGCACGGATCAAGAAAAGTTAGTATCCATGGGCACACAATGGACCATTTTGAGTCAGCTTCTCCCCAATGCTTGCTTTCCCACCAAAAGGTCGTCGTTCCCAAACGAGTCTTGCATTCTTTGTAGAAGCGAAAAGAGCAAAGGTCGCCCTTCTGAGTAAAGTCAGGAATGTTGCCAGGGTACTTCAAGATGTCCCCATGAGGGCGGTCGAAAGATTACAATAGTAATGTATAGAAAAGGGGATTGCAGTCAACCTCCTGTACCACTGCATTCCTGTGCTGACAGTAGTTAGCTACCTCATACTAAATTTTCTAAACATTTTCTGCTGAACAGCATTGTGAGTGCAAATTCCGCCCTTCACCACACCTCGCCCCCGCACCCCTAGCAAGCACAAGGAACAGCCCACTCCCCACAGCATGGTCTCCTTCCAAGAATTTCCCTCGGGTGCCGATGAATGGACGTCTCCCCCCTCCCTTTTCGAAGAATGCGAGATTTCTGTCCGCGGTTTCGGGTTGGAAAACTGTAGAGGGCGCTCAATATTCTGCAACCCGACGTGTTAAAAGGGGAGCTCGCGGCGGGAAGCGCTCTGTTGCCCAAACGACTCTGCCAAACGACGTTGCCACGTGCCAACCTGCCCTGACAGACCTCTTTCTGCGCGACCATCAGACAGCGACGACTTGGTGAGCTTACCGAACTTCTATTTTATCGAATAGAACATTCTTCCGCAGTGTGGTTTACCTCGCGTTGGTACAAAAAATATTTGCTGCGACTCTGCGCCACGGGTTGGGAAAACGTGTCGCGTACGAGTAACGTCTTCGTGTAGCTGGCAAGAAAGCTCGCCTTCCCGGCCGCCTGGACGTACAGTTACCCAATGTTTTGGGGCGAACCAGGCAGTTAACCACTTGTGGAAACCTGTAATACCCTTGTCACACGGGCGGTGTTAACCGCGATTAAGGTAACAGTGGTTTGCGCTGACTGTGGTTACTGCTGTCTGCGCAGCGTAACAAACCGCGGTTATCGCGAACCGAGCTTGGCGACCTCGGTTTGCGTCGCTAACCGAGAATGTGGCGGCGTCTGTGGGCGGAAAGTGCCCGTAGGCGTCCGAGTGCGAAAAGCGCGCGAGCTGTCCTGGTACAAGAACGTACTTTTTTTTCACACTAAAGTATGTTTGAAGAGCAACGCATTAAAATAGGCAGTGTGTACAGCGCCGTCCGACAGCGCGTTTAAGGAGCCTTCGAGTATCGTCCGACGGCGCAGGAACAGCAACGTCCCGCGGTGCTCAAGCTGCGCATTCTGCCGTCGTGATGTCGAAAAAGCCCCGGTCCCTGCCGCATCGTTAAAGTAGTAGACAAGTTCGCAACACCGGATTCCGCGAGCGTACAGCAATGGTGCCGCCCGCGACCGAAAGGGGACGACGGCGCTCTGGAGTGCTACTACTCCTTAGTCGTCACTAGGCCTAATTTGTTTCGCATTCAAGCTACAGTGGACTGCACTGTTGAATTGACCAGCGATATAGTAAATGGTTTACTGATGGCACTTCCTTACTGACAACCACACTGTCTCATATTAAAAGAAAGGTGTATTATCGATTTCAGGGACGCCTTAGCAGCGGAGCTGGCGTGCAATCAGGTCTGGTCAGACGCGCGGCAACGGCGGCAGCTGCTTCGTGGCTGCGAACATAAAGCTAGCTTGTATCGCACTTAATATTCCTGCCATCAACTCAGTACAGCTCAGCGATTCTCGAGGAAGATTCCCTTATTCCAGGGATTATTATTTGCGAGAACGAAAAGGGTTAGCACGGTTTTCTGTCACTGGCGCCAGGGATCCGTCGTATATAGAGATGTTGCCTTGGCAAGGACGGCTTGCGGGAGGCGCGGCGATGTACACGGCGGTTGGAGGCAGTGCTGCCACAGGATGGCGCTGTGACTAGACGCGACAAAATAATAGTGGATGAGAAAGTCCCCGATGAATGGCGATTAAGTATAATGAACATGATATATAAGGGGAAGGGGGACAAAGCAGACGTAAGTAACTATCGTCCCATAACAGTGACATCTGTGCTTTACAGGGTGGGGATGCATATTATAAAGGATAGATTGCAGGCTTGGGTGGAGAACGAGGGGGGTGTTAGGGGAACTACAGAATGGGTTCCGGAAACAAAGGAGGTTGGAGGACAATCTATTTTCATTGACACAGTGTATAGAAATTGCGGAAAAGGAACATAGGCCCTTATGGCTAGCATTTCTGGATATTAGGGGAGCCTATGACAACGTTACTCAGGAGCATTTGTGGGATATACTGGGCACATTGGATGTGGAAAATGGAGTAATTAATCTTTTAAAATATATATATAGAGGTAACAGAGTGCTCATAAAACGGGAAAAAATGTATCAGGGCCTGTAGAGATACAGCGGGGGGGAATTGATTAAACAGACATTACCGGGACTAATATACGCGGACAATATAGTGATAATGGCTGACAACAAGGAAGACCTATGCAGTACAGAGGGAGATAGATTAGGCTTCAAGTATAGTAAGGAAAAATCTGCAGTCATGATATTTAATGAAGAGGGCGGCGAGCATAGAATACAGGAGTTCGTGCTAAATGTAGTGAATGAGTACAAGTATCTTGGGGTGTGGATAAATAACAGTGTTGAGTATCTGACAGAGCATGAAAAATATGTAATGAATAAAGCTAGTAGGAATGCAGCTGTCATGAAAAATAGGGCACTGTGGAATTACAATAGGTATGAGGTGGTAAGAGGGATCTGGAAAGGGGTGATGGTCCCTAGCCTGACCTTCGGTAATGCGGTCCTGTGTATGAGGCCAGATGTTAAAGCAAGGCTGGAAATTAGGCAACGGGGAGTAGGGAGGTTAGCTTTGGGAGCACATGGCAATACACCAAATCAGGGGGTACAGGGTGATATGGGATGGGCGTCTTTCGAGAGCAGAGAGGCTAGCAGTAAGATAGCATTTGAGGAACGATTGAGAAAGATGGAGGAAAAGCGGTGGGCTAGGAAAGTTTTCAGATACCTGTATATAAAGAATGTTGACACGGAATGGAGAAAGCGAACTAGAAAATTGACAAGCAAATATCTGGACAGCAGTAAGGGGGCAAATCAGCAATTATCGGTTAAGAAAAAGGTTAAAGAAACAGAGAGAGCTTTGTGGAAAACAGGGATGCTGACGAAATCGGCACTGGGAACATACCGGACCTTTAAACACGAAATTGTCAAAGAAAATATCTATGCTAATTGTAGGGGAAGCTCTTTGTTGTTTGAGGCCAGGACTGGAGTTTTGCGGACTAAGACGTAGAGTCAGGTACCATGAGATAGACACTTTGTGCATTGTGTGCGGAGAGGAGGAGGAAACGGCTGAACACTTGATACTTTTCTCTAAAGAGCTTCACCCTACAGTGGAAAGCAGCGGGGCTGACTTACGCAAGGCATTGAGGTTTAGGGATAGTGAAGGGAAAGTGGATTTTAAGAGGTTAGAAGTGCCCCGCCGCGGTGGCTCGGTGGTTAGGGCGCTCGACTACTGATCCGGAGTTCCCGGGTTCGAACCCGACCGCGGCGGCTGCGTTTTTATGGAGGAAAAACGTTAAGGCGCCCGTGTGCTGTACGATGTCAGTGCACGTTAAACATCCCCAGGTGGTCGAAATTATTCCAGAGCCCTTCACTACGGCACCTATTCTTCCTTTCTTCTTTCACTCCCTCCTTTATCCCTTCCCTTACGGCGCGGTTCAGGTGTCCAAAGATATATGAGACAGATACTGCGCCATTTCCTTTCCCCAAAAACCAATTATTATTATTATGAGGTTAGAAGTAATCAAGCGAAGGTTATCTGATTGGTGGCTAAAAGCAAGACAGGAGTAAAATTTCACAAGACATGGCTAGGTAGCTTGAGCCACCGCCCGATGTAAAGGGTTCAGCCATATCCATCCGTCCATCCATCCATCCATCCATCCATCCATCCATCCATCCATCCATCCATCCATCCATCCATCCATCCATCCATCCATCCATCCATCCATCCATCCATCCATCCATCCATCCAGCGCAGGGCCAAGTTAATTCAGATATAGGCTTAATTAACATGCAAGGTGCCAGTTATAGACTGAAATGGGAGGAAATAGGAGAACAGTTAAGGCAGGAGGAATTAATGATATATGGTTTAGTGGAAATGCATCTTTTAGACATGGAGCAACCACCCTGTAACCCAGACTACGCATGGGAATATTGCAATAGAACAGAGGGCAGCAGAAAGGGAGGTGGAATTGGGGCATTCATTCATAAAAGTATGAATTTTCTTAGGGTTAGACTGGGATGCAGGGAACATTTATGGCTAAAAGGAACAGTGGCAGGCAAGCAAACACTCCTTGGCTTTGTATACCTGTGGACAGGGGTTAATGCCAAAGAGGAAAACAGGAAAATGTTAGAATGTATTGCAAGCGACATTGAATAGCTAGGAGGACAGGGCGAGATAATTATATTAGGCGACATGAATGCACACATAGAAGACCTGGATGGGTATACGGATTCTACAGGAAGCATGCTGCAGGACATGTGTGACAGGCATGATTTAGTTGTATGCAACAGCACCGAGAAGTGTGAAGGGCTCATAACATGGGAGGCGGGGAGTCTGCACTCGACGATAGATTATGCACTAATGTCACAGAGGATGTATAAAAGATTAGGGGTAATGAACATAGATGAAGATGGTTCCAGAAGTCTAGGTAGTGACCACAAGCGTTTCAAGTTCAGCTTCAGAAGAGAAATTAAAGGACTGAAGCGAGATGAACAATCAGAGGGGAATTTTTACTCAGAAAAGCAATTGGAAGCAGCAGCCAAACAAATTGAGAAAGTAATTCTTGAAGATAATGAAACAGAAGGGACATATACCAAATTAACGCGATTACTGGAGCTAGAGCTAGCTAATGCGCGAGTAAAGCTAAAAGGGAAAAGACGCAAACCCACGAGTTTGTGGGATGGAGAGGTCAAGAGGGCGATAGAGAAACGTCAGGAAGCGTCCAGGAAACACAGATATTCCAAGAAGAGTGGGGGAACCAGAAGCTTAACTAGACAAGAAATAGTATACCTTCATAAAGTGTAGAAGGGAAGCATCCTATTTGATTAATGAGAAAATTATAAGAAAGGGTGCCCAATGGATGTCAAAAGGAAATAAAAAGGATAGAAAAGCAGCTAAAAATTCTGGAAACACCTAAATGCAATGAGTAATCAGATTAGGCTAGAGTAAAGGTTTATTGTTACAGATCAGGATATTCGAAAAGAAGGGGATGAAGCAATAAAACACAAAGGAACAAGGATGACAAAAATTTAAAGAAAGGAATGTTGTTCATAATTTATCAAAGGAGGATAGACCGGTTACTGCAATAGCTTCACTTGAGCAAAGAGAGTGGGAAAGGGCAGAGAAGGTTCCTGGTGGCGCATCAACAGGACTAGATAGTATTCCGATTATGTTGATAAAGAAGCTAGGACCAAAATCCAAGCAAGCATTGATACAGATAGTGAATAAAATGATAGTGGATGGGAAAGTCCCCGATGAATGGCGATTAAGTAGAATGAATATGATATATAAGGGAAAGGGGGACAAAGCTGACGTAAATAACTACCGTCCCATAACAGGGACATCTGTGGTTTACAGGGTGGTGATGCAGATTATAAAGGATAGATTGCAGGCTTGGGTGGAGAACGACGGGGTGCTAGGGGAACTACAAAATGGGTTCCGCAAACAAAGGAGGTTGGAGGACAATCTATTTTCATTGACGCAGTGTATAGAGATTGCTGAAAGGAACACAGGCCCCTATGGCTAGATTTTCTGGATATTAGAGGAGCCTATGACAACGTTATTCAAGAGTATTTGTGGGACATACTGGCCAAGATGGAGTATATATATATATATATATATATATATATATATATATATATATATATATATATATATATATATATATATATAAAGGTAACAAGAGTGCTTATGAAATGGGAAAAAAATGGATCGGGGCCTGTAGATATACAGCTGGGGCTTAGGCAAGGATGTCCTCTGTCTCCTTTGTTGTTCATGTTGTACCTGCAAGGGTTGGAGGCCAAGCTAGAGAGGAGTGGACAAGGCTTCAACCTTTCTTTTTTGAAGCAAGGAGAATCGATTAAACAGTCATTACTGGGACTAATTTACGCGGATGATATAGTGCTAATGGCTGACAACCAGGAAGATTTACAGAACTTGATAGACATATGTGGTACAGAGGGAGATAGATTAGGTTTCAAGTTTAGTAAGGAAAAATCTGCAGTCATGATATTTAGTGATGAGGGCGGTGAGCATAGATTACAGGAGTTCACGCTAGAGGTAGTGGATGAGTACAAATATCTTGGGGTGTGGATAAATAACAGTGATGAGTATCTGACAGAGCATGAAAAATGTCTACTGAATAAAGCTAGTAGGAATGCAGCTGTCATGAAAAATAGGGCACTGTGGAATTACAATAGGTATGAAGTGGTAAGAGGGATCGGGAAAGGGGTGATGGTCCCCAGCCTGACTTTCGGTAATGCGGTCCTGTGCATGAATGAGACCAGACGTTCAAGCAAGGCTGGAAATTAAGCAACGGGGAGTAGGGAGGTTAGCTTTGGGAGCATATTGCAATACACCAAATCAGGGGGTGCAGGGTGATATGGGATGGGCGTCGTTCGAGAGCAGAGAGGCTAGCATTAAGATAGCATTTGAGGAGAGACTGAAAAAATGGGGGAAAACCAATGGGCTAGGAAAGTTTTCAGATACCTCTATATAAAGAATGTTGACACAAAATGGAGAAAGCGAGCTATCCGTTAAGAAAAAGCAATTATCCGTTAAGAAAAAGGTTAAAGAAACAGAGAGCTCTGTGGAAAACAGGGATGCTGACGAAATCGGCACTCCATGGGAACATATAGGATCTTTAAGCAGGAAATTGCCGAAGAAAATATCCATGATTAATTGTAGGGGAAGCTCTTTGTTGTTTGTTTGAGGCCAGGACTGGAGTTTTGCGGACTAAGACATATAGATTCAGGTACCACGATATAGACACGTTGTGCATTGCGTGCGGGGAGGAGGAGGAAACGGAAGAACACATGATACTTTGCTGTAAAGGGCTTCACCCTACAGTGGAAAGCAGCGGGGCTGACTTACCCAAGGCATTGGGGTTTAGGGATAGTGAAAGAAAGTGGATTTTAAGAGGTTAGAAGTAACCAAGCGAAGGTTATCTGATTGGTGGCTAAAAGCAAGACAAGAGTAAAATCTCATGTCATGGCTAGATGGCTTGAGCCACCGGCCGATTTAAAGGGTTCAGCCGTATCCATCCATCCATCCATCCATCCATCCTGCGTGGCAAGATATTTGAAAATGTCGCACCGTAACCAATAATGGTGGCAAGCCATGTGACAGCACGAGCCGTGAATGTTGATAGCCGCAGGTAACCACGGTTAGATTGCCCGTGTGACAAGTGTATAAGTCGTCTTCTCTGCAATCTTTGTTTTCCGACCGAAATATCTCGGAACCGAGACTACACAGTCACTTTCTTCTAGGCATGAAAAGGAGGGGGACCGTCCTTTGTCACAGAGTAGTGGGTGTGTTCCTTGTTCTGGCTTTAGGGGTGCGGGGAGGGGAGGGAAGCAGTGGAGTGAGGAAGTTGCAGCGAGGGTGTTGTTCAGCAGAAAGCAGCAGGAACAAAGGCCCATTTCCTACCTTACTGCACTGCTGCCCAAGGTTGACTGCAATCCTCTCTTCTATGCCGTACCATGTGCTCTCTCGACGGCATCACTGGGCCATCTTGAAGCTTCAACTGGCGACATTCCTTACTTTACTCAAAAGTGGAAACTTGACTCTTTTCGGTTTTACAAAGAATGCGGCAGTGTCGTCGAGGAACGAGACATTTGGGTTAGAATGCAAGGCTTTGCGGAGAAGCTGACTTACAGATTTATAGAGGGCTTTAGTCCGCCGTCAGCCGAAGTGCTCTCTGAGAACGGAGTGCAAGGAATGCTGAGCCTAGGGGGTGTTTTGCCAAAAATTTGTGAGTCCCGGCCCAGCGACAACGTGTTAAGATAGAGTTGACTACCTGCACGAAGTACCGTGAAAAAAGGGGCGCAGATGAGTGCGTCAACCGTCTACTGCATTATCACCAAAAGACAGGAATTGCAGAGGGAGCAAGCGGCTCGCTGGTACCGACTAGCCGGCAATCCTAAAGGTGCACTGCATCTTTGCAATCGGTGAAACAGCGCTGAATAGTTTCTGCAACATCACACAGCGGCAATTAATCGTGGTCACAAAAATGGCTTTTCTTGTTCTAACCGTGTTCTAACTGGAAATGTCTCGCTATGGAGTTTATAGAAAAATGTCTTGGTGCACGGAGGGAGGAGCATTTTACGCACACTTTTGTGTACGTCACGTCCCGGTAAACCAAAATATGTAGAATGGTACTTGAATGGAGGGAAAATCATACAGATTAAATTACTGCACAACCGTTTCCTAGACACTGAAAACAGGAACTGAGGGGACAAAGGAACAGCCAAATGCACCTCATGCATAAAGCCCCACAAAGACGGGCGATCAGAAACACAGAAGACACAGTGAGACAGAACTTGCAAGAGATCACACGATCGCTGCTTCGAACTGAATAAAAGTGGACCTAGTGAATGCGTTGCGGTCTTGGACTTCGTCAAATGAAACTAATGATGTGTACATGAGTAATACTCTGGCAGCGCTGCAACACGCTGCTGCGTTCCACTATGAAAGGCGAAGCTTAAGCGTCCTCTATTTTTTTGTATAGCTTTTATGACATTGGTAAAACACAGCAGTAGGTCGAGCCACCCATAATTAGCGCAGTTTGTTTTCGCCTTAGGAAGAAACTCCTCGCCGCTCGTCTCGATTACGGCAAACTGAACGAGAGAGCGGACTACAGGACGCGTTGTTATGGCAATCTAGGAGTGCTTCATTTCGCTATCTTACTTGTGCGCAAATTGTCAACGCATACCTTCACGCTGAAGGTGTTCAGTGTGTATCTACGTTTTTACCCTTTTCCAAAACGGAAATTACAATTACGTAGTTCCCAAGCAGTGCTCGGGAAAAGAGCGAAGAAAGGGTTGTCACCAATAACCGCAATCAAAAACTGATTACTGTTCTTAATTGCCGATTTCAGTGCGAGTGCCAACTGTTATGAGAGTGAGATCTATTCCATAGAGAGAACGACGTTTCCATCGTCTGTGTGCTGCTCCGGGTCAGACCTTCCCGTATCAGACATCCTTCCTGTTGTTCAGATGAGTATACGAATAACATGATGGTACTCATACCGCAGCGCTGAAATGCAGTCATTCTCTCTTGTTCAACAACTTTGTTTTCACATAAGGAGCATGCGCGTTAAAATGCAGTTACCTCCTGTTAAGTGCAACGTGTAAATTGAGTGGACTAAAACATGTCAGCGCACGTTAAAGAACCCCAGGTGATCGAATTTTCCGAAGCCCTTCACTACGGCGTTCCTCAGATCTTGGGTAGCTTTGGGACCCCCTGGTCAAATAGCTGGCAAAAAAATAAAAAATTTGCCCTGACACTGTCAGAAACCATAAAAAACGTCGCGTCCCCATTTAAGAGCCAATGCGAAATCCCTTCATCACATTTGCCAGCGGGCCGTAGCTAAATGCGCTTGGTAAAAATGCTTGAAATGCAGCGCAGTTTGAGAAAAACAAAACATAATTCTCACCGTGCCGCTGTCAGAAACCGGAGTGCTGCCCAAATCCGTGCCACAACAGCCGGCTGGCCACAAGCTGTGCGCGCCCCTTCACGAACTGCGCACTCCAAGACAGCGGCCGGCGTAGTCAGCCTAAAACACAGCATAGGTCGGGAAAAACATTTCTCACCTTGCCGAGAGACCGCCACAGTTCCGCATTGAAGACCAGCACAGACATAAAAGCACGCAACCTGCGCGCACCAACGAAAGGCACCGCACGCTCACTCGCGCTAACGACAGCCTCCCATTCGCCGCGAGGTCGACCTACAGGTGGCAATAATAATAATTGGTTTTGGGGAGAAAGGAAATGGCGCAGTATCTGTCTCATATATCGTTGGACACCTGAACCGCGCCGTAAAGGAAGTGATAAAGGAGGGAGTGAAAGAAGAAAGGAAGAGAGCGGTGCCGTAGTCGAGGGCTCCGGAATAATTTCGACCACCTGGGGATCTTTAACGTGCACTGACATCGCACAGCACACGGGCGCCTTAGCGTTTTTCCTCCATAAAAATGCAGCCGCCGCGGTCGGGTTCGAACCCGGGAACTCCGGATCAGTAGTCAAGCGCCCTAAACACTGAGCCACCGCGGCGGGGGCAGGTGGCAACGGTGGTTTAGAATTCTGGATATTTAATTTTTGTGTTCTCGAGGTCTAGCTAAAATCTATTTCAGGATGAATAAAGAGAAAACAAGAGAGAGGTTCAGATTCCTGTATATCTATTTCTTGGATTTCACAACATCCCTAAACCCTTTCTGGAGTTAATGTTTTCACTTTTTATGTTGTTTAACGTCCCAAAGCAACTCAGACTATAAGGGGGCACCATGTATAGTGCAAGGTTCCGCACGTCGGTCCACTAGTGTGGATAGGCAGCCGGCGGCGCCCGCCGAAACATACAATCGGCTCTTCACTTCAGAGTTTGCGGAGGGTTTCCTGCCGAAGAAAACGTGCCTTTTGCAATGAATGAATGAGTGATCTATTTGCTAAAATGGCGAGCGCGAGTGGCGCCATCTGGTTAACAGCGGTGGCGAAAGGTGGACGCAGCTCTCTGGTTCAGTTAGCTGTGAGCGAGGCGAGCGGTAAGGTGTTTCCTGCGAATGCGAAAACAAACTTCGCTAACTATGGGCGCTTGACTTACTGCATTGTTTACCAGTGTCATAACAGCTATAAAAGCACTGCAGTCAAGGTAGAGAAGTTTTTTTTTTATGGCTTTCCTTGGAGATCGTCCGTGCTTGCTCATCCACAGAGGGTCTACTGGAAAAGAGTGCATTGTGGAACTCAATTCATGACTGTGAACTGGGAACTGCTGTGGGACTTAATGTACAGGGAAGGAATGCGCTAAGTGAGTCACAGGAAATGGCCTACAGTGAAGTTCTTGGAGCTAGCGTCTCCAGTTTCAGTCTTCGTTTGTTATGCTCACCTGTAGTTCAGCGCGTCAATATCGTTTTTTTTTTCGTGCGTGTGTGTACGCCGCGGGTGCGACGTCGTACTTCTGACAGTTCTTATGTCGTTTTACACATTGTTTTACATAAGCTTTTATTTATGCATGTTTATAATTTTATTACCTACAGTGGTTTAGAATTCTGTATATTTAATTTTTGCGTTGCCGAGATCTAAATTAATTTTCAAGATAAATAAAAAGTGAAATAGAGAGTGGTTCAAATTTCTGCAAATGTATTTCTTGGATTGCACAACATAGCTAAACGCTTTCCGGAGTTAAATGTTTTGATTTTTATGGGGTTTAATGTCACAAAACGACTCAGACTATAAGTAGAGTGAACTAGAATATAGAGTGTCGCAAACGCCTGCGTCGTCTGAGTATCAAAATTGAGGAAAAAACGCTGCGAACGTTATCCTTTTCCAGGTGCCTTTTTAGAGGTGGCAGAACCCGCGCGCTGCGTCGCGTGGTGGTTAGTGAACTCGCTTCACACGCGCAAGACTAGGGTTCGATTACCGCTGAACAAGCAATTTGTTTTTCTTTATTTCATTTCAAATCACAGTTTGATTTCGTGCAAACAAGCCGTGGTAGAAAAAAAAAGGCAACCGAAACTGAAACTGAAATTTGTGCAGTGCCGCTTTGCTCCTGCCGCCAGATTATAACGGCCGGAACCTCCGTGCCACCTGCAGCGCCAATTTTGAATGCACGTTTAGAGAACACCCGACGTTACTCTCCAAGCTCCGATCTGTGATTTTAGCAGATCAGTCAGACAAACACGCCCTTCAAATAGTACTAGGAATTGTTTCGTTCAGCTTGACGTCTGCGAGCTGCACAGTGTACGTCATGCAGACGTGCGCTGTCACTTTAGAATGACGCCCTGTGGGGCGAGTTGGTGCATGACTGAAAAAACTGCGTCGCAATGAAGACAACACAAGGAAGAAAAAGACGACACATGCTCACACTACCAACTGTTTATTGGAAGAAAAGGGGCACATTTTTAACTCATTTACCGTATGCCCCCGCTCTATCGCTCACAACCCAGTAACAAGTAGTATGCAAATTACAAGAATAAAAACAAAACGCAGAAGGCTTATCTACAATTCGCTTAAAGCCCTAGCTTATGTAAAGATTACACTAAGCACTAGGGTATAATAGAAACATAAACCAAACAAAATCTTAGCAATAGCAGTGTCACTCGATCGTAGCAAATGCTGTGTCATGCATTCGACGTATCCAAAAGCAGTCAAAGCCTTCAACGTAAAAGAACAAAAACAAAATAAAACAACAAAAACAAACATAATTATAAAAGCCACAACAGTCCCACCCAGGTGTGGGAGTCGGAGGCCGGAAAGGAAGAAATAAGTGTTGGCCCAGACAACGCTGAGGCATCCTGGAAATGTCCCCAGGATGCCACCACTGGTATATTTGGTTGTCCTCAGGATCTCCTTCAATGATACTCAAAAAGGTCTGAGCAAGTCATTTTGTCCGGCCTCAGTATGTTTTGAAAACACCCTCAAAATTGCACCCCAGGCCTTTTATAGTGCATTTTGCAGGACATTTGTATCACCTCAGGACATACTCAGGACATCCTGACAAGTGCAAAAGCGACTTTTTTAGTACATTTTTGGGACAATATATATTGCTGATCTCAATTGCTTCATTCGATGTTCAGTGGTGTGTAGTTCATATCTGCGAGCCCTATGAGGTGTGCCAAACTGCACGTGCTGCTGGAAGTGCTCGATGTTGCTTAACAGCTGTTATACTCGAGGACAAGATTGTGCAATACTTCAGTGGAAACTGCACCCAAGGGGCACAAGCTGTTAAAAATTTAGCTCACGTTTCCACGTCAGTGCCAGAAAGTTGTCCTCAGGTATAGCAGCTTTGAGAAACGGTAATTCGTGTAATGTACCCCAGTTCAGCATGAGCATCAAAACAGGAAGGAAAAATAGCAAACAAAAACACACAGCTGAAATAATTTATTGCAGCACTCTTTACACTTGTTCAGCGCAGTCGGAGACTCCTTTTCTTGAGACTATTCAGAGAAGTCAAACTCTTGGGCTGGGCCTCAAAAAAATAAATTCCGGTAAAAACAGTGCACCTTCAAACTAACGTAAGTACACAATGGAACCTTATGCTTTATTCGGACAATTTGGGCGCTTTCGTGAAAGCAGTTCTTTTTGCTAACAAGAACTATATCGTGCTCTGAATAGTGTGCTGCATACGGAACAATAGGTTAGGTCAAAGTGCTGGAAATTCTCTCCAGTAGTCAATGCCTTCATTTGAAATGCATCACATCGCATTCGAGCTTCCATTGTACAGCACAGTGGAAGCTGAAATGCAAACTATAGCTAGAAGAATAAAAATGAGGTGGAGCGCGTTTGACCAGTTCTCTCAGATCATGAATAGCAGTTTACCAATATCTCTCAAGCTGTATCTTACCAGTGCTCACCTATGGGGGCAGAAATGTGGTGCTAATGAAAGAGGGTTCAGTTTAAGTTAAAGACAACACAGCTAGTTATGAAAAGAAAATGATAAGTGTAATGTTAAGGGGCGTACAGGAAAAGAGTAATGGGTCGGGAAGCAAACACGGTTAATGACTTCCTAGTAGAAATCAGACAAAATGGACTTGGGCAGGGCATGTAAATCAAAGGCAAGATAAGTGATGGTGGTTGAGGGTAATGCACTGGATAACAAGAGAAGGCAAACGTCGCAGGGAATTGCAGAAAGTTAGGTGGGCGGATGAGATTAAGTTTGCCGGGATAAGGTGGCCGCAGCTGTCAGATGGCAGGGTTAATTGGAGAGACATGGGAGAGGCCTTTGTCCTGCAGTGGGTGTAGTTAGGCTGATGATGATGATGTACAGCGCAAATACCTTGTATGAAGGAAATAAGCCTATACAATAACATGGAAAGAGTCCCTTCCACTTGTGCCCTGAAGTGGGGCACATATGAAGGAAGACAACACTCACCAACATCAATTCCAGCATGGGGGATCTTTTATTTTTGGGGTTAAGGAAAAATTAGCAGCACAATCATTTTTTACACTCAAGATAATTGATTAGAAAGTGACTAATAGAAGGTGACTGGATTAGATGACTAACAGCAATTATGGTGAACCCAGACAAACAGGCGATGGCAGCAATATCATATTAGAAAGCATAGTCTATCTCTAAGGACTACAAAGTAAAATCTTTAATGTCTGCACAATCCTTTTCAGCACACTTGTGCACTGCAACAGTAGCACACATAACTCTTTTGCTTCTACAATTGAAATACAACTTAACATCAACTGCACATGCTGCACAGCTTTCAAATGTAGCTTCCGGAACTTCTCTGGTGAATGCCACAGCCAAACCTTAACGATACTTTCGATGTCATTTTTTTTTGTTTCTGGAAAGCTTTGCTTACAGCCTCTGAAAAAGAAAAACTCTCATGACAGCATTTGCAATACTCAAATAAATTTTACACATGCTCACAGGTACATGCAGAGCATATAAAGGTAAATTAATATGCAAAAAACTGACTGCCACCCTCATCAAGATGCTGCCAGACAAATGAACAAATTATAAACCTGACAGACACACGCCACTGATCTGGATATTTTTTCCACAAAGAGCTACATGCACAGGGTAGAAAATTTGTCCCATTCGCATATCCAACTGCTGCTCTTGATGACGATGCGTAATAGGGTTCAAGTCCAGCATTTTGAAGGATGTTTTGCACCACAGAGTGCGCGCCAGGTATACCTGTCGCAACGTCACTGCCCGATGCTGATCCGCCATTCACTTTGCCACTTTCTGCTCCAACACCGCTTAAGAAGCGCCTGTTTGTCGACTCCGGTCCACACTCACGCGATGTAGGTTCCGAGGTGGTGACGAACAACGCTATTTGCGACGTGTTCCATTCATGAGAAGTAGACGGTTCCACGGCCAGTTCACTTCGAGCACAGTTTACCAGCTGGAGGCATGTGTCAACAACCCGTTTTCTTTCCCGGCGGAACTGCCGCTCGTTCGTCCTCACCATGTCCAACGGTGAACGGTAATAAAATCCTAAAATCTTTTGCCCGGATCACTAATTCGGGTGAGTTGAAAATGGCGCGAACGTATCAGTAGTGGTAAAGAAAAACAAAGATGCTACAGAAACAAGGGACGAGCGGCGTTGCTTATCGTTCTTGCTTCTTTTATATGGTGTTTCTATTAGCTTTCTAACTTTGTTTTTCGTGACAACACGCGTTGGCCCACCCGCGATGCCATTCTGGCAACGCCTGTCAGTGCGTGTCGTCTATGTGGCTGGGCTGACGCGAACGCACTCGAGGGGGGATGCGCTCTGTCCTCGAGACCGGCCGTGACTTGGCGTCCAGTTAACGCGGCGAGTGCCACAAGGCGGCGCAGGGGGTGTGTCACTTAGGCCTGAAATATCTGTCTGTCTAGGCAACATTATTTTTCTTTCTTTCTCTCTCCCCACACTAATGTCTGTCTGTCTGTCTGTCTGTCTGTCTGTCTGTCTGTCTGTCTGTCTGTCTGTCTGTGTCTGATCTGCTGGCACCACCATACCAGCCCACGGACCGTCCGCCCCGTCCATAGTTTCTTACTCTAATTTCGAGGGAAAGCCAAGCTGGCGCTCTTCACTTCATCCACCATGGACGCCCGAGGCATGTCGGGAACACAACACATCAGAGTGACATCTATGTTGACTGTGCTAAGGATAGGATTTTTTTTCTTGGTTTTTCAGTTTCGTTTTCATTACTGTGGTTTTTTTCTGATGTTTGGTGCGCTTTGTGGTTGTGTAGTGCTGTTAGTGCAGCTACGCACATAATTCATTTGGGATCACTGAATGTCCCTGAATGAAGGTTCACTGAATTTGGCAGCATGAAGAGAAAGCCCTCTTTCGCCGTGGGAAAATTCGCTGGTCGTTTACGCCTATCTGCTTTTATGCTAATTTACTGCGATGTGCAGTTACCATGATTTATTACCGGACATGGCAAAACAGCGGTTCCATGCAGCATATAATTTGCGAAAATTTGTATTTCACCTGTCGTGGTCATGTTTTAGGGCCAACCCATGTACGTCATGCGGTCTTCCCGGCATTCTCACGGTGGATGAAGCGCCCTTTAAGAAACTCGGATAGACGATGGCGCCAGATTTCGATATAGGTAATATTTAGAAACTCTCTGACCCTGTCGCCCGCGCTACCCGCGAGCGTGGTCCTATGCTTTTAGCGGAGAAACAACCATGATGCATTTCGTTTGGCAAGATTTCGTTTTCCAATCTGCCTGTCTTTCCTTTCCCGGCAGAGCCCTCTCCTTTTTTATATTCGAATTTTTGCCCCGTTGGTCGCGTGACCCTGTGACCGCATCGCCCTTACCCCCTCGGCCAATCAGCGACTATTGCGATTAACTCATGATGCACATGAGAGAGATGTGCACGCATCGCATGATGTGCACGTCAAAATCGCATGATGTGCGCGTCAAGTCTCCTGCTGTGCCATTAAAATTCACCTCGCGCCTAATTCTATTATGCGCTGGCAGTGCGATGGCATAACAGATGCTCTTGCCGGATGTGACGTCACTTCTGGTCCGCTTACGTAATTTTCCTCCAGCCAATCCCCGTTCCTATTCACATCAGTTCCCTCCCGCCAAAGGTGACGTCATTTCCCTTTAGCCGATTGGCGAATTTAAGGCTGAATTTTTTCCCCATGGTGCTCCTAAACGCTATAGCAATTAAGAACGAAAATGAGGTAAAGCACTGCCTTTCAGCAACTTTGATTCTAACACAAACATGCTTTCTTGCTGCAGGTTATGGGTCCGAAGGAATGGCGTCTGTGGAAGCACGCGAAACTCAACAACTGGCAGCTAGGCCCGGAGTACGGTGGCCCGGAGCTATTCTCCTCGGCGAACGAAGCCTACGCCCGGCTACAAGAGATCAAGTTGACACTTGCCAACAGCGGAGCCGATTTCAGCGCGCCATGCGCTCGAGGCAGCTGTCGCCCCTGCGAGTTGCCGCGCCAGCTGAAACAGTGGAACCACGTCCTGGCCCCAGTAAACATTCAGCTGAGAGAACGGAACTCCCCTGGCGAGCTGGAGCTCATCTCTTTCGACGTGGCCGGCGACCTGCAGGACCGCGCATGCCTCCTCCAGCGCGGCCTCCTTCTCTTTCACTGGCTGCTGACCACACACAACTGCGTTACCGCCATCCGAGTGGACGACTGGGGCGTGTTCCAGCTCCCCGCGTTCTTTTACTCTTTCTGTGACGGCCTGCACAAGAGCCGTCGCCTGAGGAGCCTCAAGTTGTACTCGGAACTTCGTAAACTGAGTCTGCACACGTGGCTGCTGGCTGCGATGGGCTGCCTGCGCAACATTGAAGAGTTCGCCTGTCCCAGCCTGCAGTTTCCTGACGAGCCAAACAACAAGGCTGCGCTCTGCGAAATCGTAGCGAAGAACGCCAAGCTGGCTCGGCTTGATGTTGAGCTATTCGTCGGCAGGCCGCGTAGGATGTGGCTTTTCGCTCAGCAGCTCGCGAGAAGTGCAGCCATCACCGACCTGCGCATTGACGTTACCTGCGTGAGACCGAACGAACACGAAGCGTTCTCCAACGCTCTCAAAGAAAACCACTCACTTCAGTCGCTACGCCTGGTCGGATCACTGCGGGTGCGCACTTTGAGTGTCGCTGCGATCACAAGAGCAGCGGAAGGATTGAGGGCGCTGATAACTTTGGAGCTGTCCCATTTTCGCGTCACCACCAGTGAGGCCTGGGCGTTGGCAATGTCCCTTTCCCTCAACCGGACAGTGCAGCATCTGGCGCTTCTCTCGTGCATGCAAATCTTCTCGCCCGTGACCAGCGAGCCAAGCACTCCAGACGAATCGTACGGGGGCGCTCACTGGCGCATCCAGCCCTTTGTGTACATTCTATGCCACGCGACATCACTGCGGAAGCTCACATTGTCTTTGAGTGACTTCTCCAACAGGGACCGGCGGGTGTTCTTCGAGGCGCTGGCGCTGAACGACGTCGTTGAAGAGGTGCACATCCAGGACCGCCGCCACTGTTACTCGCGCGATCTGTGCCGCGCTATCTGCGAGACAAACACTGGCAGCCGGGTCAGGATTGGCACCGTTAATGTAACCGGGAGGTGCTGCGAGGAGTTGAAGAGGTTGCACATTCGAGGTGCCTGCATACTGGTCGAGGCGACAGCACTCCCTGGAGTAACGTACAGCTGTTTAGCGCAGCTGCAGATGCTCTACAGTTTGACAACCCTGTCCGTGAATATAGCGGCAGACATTGGCAAAGAGTCAGCCGAGTTGCTCGCACAGTACCTGCAGGAGACACGGCTGCTGGTCGAGGTCACGATGAGCTTCTTTGCGGGCCGTTCCGACTCACTAGTGCTACTCGAGGCACTCGCTCAGAACACGAGCATCACGACGCTCGTCGTCGATCGCTGGTGTGACACCAGGCACACTGCACAAGAACTGGCAGGCGTCGTCTGCTCAAGCAAGAGGATTCGGGCGCTAACCTACCACTTGACAAGCAGGAGTCCCTCGCCAGCGTTCTTTTCGACGCTTGCCAGGTACATTAAGGACAATTGCACACTCATTTCGGTGAAGGCTTATCGGCTGAGAGCCTCAGCTAAAGACTGGAACATCATCCAGGAATCCTTAGCTCGTAACAGCACGCTCCTGGTCCACGCCGCGCAATACGTTGTCGGCTGTGCGGTGAGAAAAAAAGAGGGAGCAAAAGCTCTCGAGCTTCTGGGCTTGGACCACATGCTCGTCTCCAAAGTCCAGGAATTGGCTTCAGTGGACGAAGAAGAAGCTCAGAGGGCAATCAGTAGCAGGCTCGCCGACCTGAACGACTTGCACGTTGGCATGCACGTCGCCGGTGTCGTGGGGGAGAGTGTCGTTTGCCGAGACGGTGCCGGGGGTCGCCCTTGCCTGGACACAATGCCATACGAGTGCTGGCGGATCTTGAGGCGGTGTTTGCGAGTAAGGTATGTTGTAGACAGCCAAATGTGTTAGGAATTAGGCCAGTTTTGCACAGCGCAATCTTAAGTATCAAGTTAAGAACTTTATGTGGCGACCCATGCATTTAATTATGTATATGAACGCGCAGCTGCGGGAGAAACGCATTATGAAGAAATCATTTTATTGTGCGGCCTCTGCTTTTTTAATTACTTGTGCAGTTGTGATTTGTAACGTTGTGCAACAAAGCATGCCTGTGATTATGTACATAAATGCGCAGCGGCTGCAGGAACGCATTATGAAGTCAAGTTGTTGTGTGTTTTTGAGTTTTTTTGAACACTTGTGGAGTTGTGGCCTGTAACTTATAATAATTTGAATAAACATCTATTTTCTTGCTTGCTAAATTTGACCCATTAGTCATGGACCACTGGATTTGTGCATAATAGAAGAAATCTGCTTTGCTAAATGGTCCAGTGATCACATGCAGAATGCCCAACTGTGCATTTGCAGCTGCGGTGCGGTTTCCCAGCTACAGAGCATTTCATGAAATTGCTGCTTTAGTACTTGCATCATCTCCCGAGTATCAGCATCTTCACCATCTTATATGGAGTAGCAAATTCTGGCGTTCCCGCAGGCTGGAGGCCTCTTCCACGCGTTTGCGTTGCCGTGTTCCCCTGCTAAACTTCTACGTTAACAGATCTGCTCTGGCGCGGTCTCCCTGTTTTGCCCATTTTGTGCCGAACCTGAGACAATCGATCACTACCTCTTGTTCTGCCGCCGTCTCAAAGAGGGGACTCCTGCTTTGCTTTGCTATGCAAAATTTCCTTTAAGAACGCAGCAGCTCCCATTCTGAGACTTCTTTTTTTTTTGTCTTCCAGACCAGTCAATACGACCTCGAAGCATTACATGCAGTATATCTGAATTCGCACATAAATCCATTGTCCTGCATTCAATTTCCCGGTAGCTAATAGGTCCCCTATGGTTCCTGCTTCCAATCTGTCAATATCGTATTAATGGTTTTTCTTTCCTCAAAGCGCTTCTGTCTAATGCAGTCCACCGCCTGTGTCTTGGCCACTCTCCCGTACAGTGCAATACGTCATGTTTATCTGAGGCCAACAACAACCACGGCCGGTCTCGAGCGGAGCGCGCTTTTCTTCTTACGGCCTTCGCAATGGGGTCTGTTTCCGCCTCCCGCCGCACCTCTGTGGGGTCGCCACTGCCCCACCGCTGCGACCGCCGTTCACTCCGAAGGAGAACGCGCGCTCGCTCCCAATTCGGCCCGCGTCGGTGGTAACTGTCAAGCCTTTATATTTTGCCCCTTACGCTTTACGCAAAGACCGCGTAGTCGGCCCCTTTCCCATGGGCGAAATCTGAAACAACGGATTAACGTTTGCGCGCTCACTCCTTGAGCCGGACTGTGCATGCTCGAACGTATGCTTCGAGCATACACGTCAACACGTTCTACCCTTATATTTGGCTAAAAATCAAGGCTTCCAGCTTCTATAGTTCGTCTTCCGGCAGGTTCTTTGAGTGCGTAGAATGATATGCGGCATATAATACTTGGATGGCGAGTTTCAAGGAGTAAAGGATTCTGCAGAGCAAATATAGGTGCTGAAGTTTCAAGCGCAGCTGCTTTAAGTTTGCATAACAGCGGCATTAGCAAGAATTCACGATGCTACCCTGGAAAACGCGTCATGTCATTCGCGAAAGGAACGGTTATAGACGGAATCCAACCCTGGCTGCAGGAGCAGAGCACGTTGCAAGCACGCGACGTCCAAGATTTCCTCTTGGAAAGGCATTTTGAAGATTGGCGGCGTCTCACGACCGCCCATCCCACCACATCACAATGCGAAAATTAAGTGACTTGTTTACAGTAACTGCAAGCATGCACTAACTGCCAGAAAGCAAAATTAGGAACTGCGCTCTGTCTTAATAAAATCGGCCTTTACGAGCGAGCAAACTTATCTGAGAGGCGATGACTACCAGCTTTGCATTATTCTCCTGCATATCTGTAGCCTCGTCATCGCTTTCGATAAACCTCCCGTGAGAATGAACTTTCCTCACGTCATTCAGGAAACAAAGTAGCAGCACAAAAAGAAGTTTTCCGCCACTTAACGGAGCTGCACTAAACCTCACAGCAATGCGCGTTATACCAGCTGGCTTAGCTTACAATGTAAGGAACTAAAAATGAACATCTGGAATGCTGACATGTTAGTAAAATCCCATGAATTTAAGAGAATAGGGCATTCAAGTCCATAATCTGTCTTTTACAATGATATTTAATCCAAATATTTTAGGAAGTTTCAGGACACGCCACAGGTTGAATATACGTGGAGAACAAAAAATGGCGCTCTGTATGGTAGCTGAAGTCACTCATTGGACATACATACTTTCTGAAATTGTAATACTCAGTACATGTCAATATCTGTGGCAGCATACGCAGCTTGTACTGGTTGCTTCTGTTACGTTCTGTTAACGTTAGTCAGGCCAGAATGACGACAAGGAAGCTTGCGTCCAACTAGAAAACTGTTTATTGGGGCTAACTCGTGTCCTCAAACAGAAAGCATGGAGTTCGCCGGCGCAGCGACAAAACAAGTGCTCAGTCAACGAAGGTAAGAATGACGGTCGCTCTCGGCCTTGAAAAATTGAAAGGTTACCAGGAACTTAAAACATTAGACGCCTAATGCGCTTACGGCAATTTTGAACATGAAGAGAGACTTGCACGTGGCTACAGTCATTCCAGAGAAATCTGGTGGCCCCTTGTTTGACAACAAAAGCGTGAAGGCCGCGGGCCATTAGCTTCGAGCAGAGAACATTTTATTTCAATGCTTCTTGACACTTGCTCTCACATTAGTAATTGGCATTCTTGCATATTGATACAGGCCTCTCGTTTAGGGAAGTTGTGACGTATATGAGGGTGAAAATATATTCAGGACGTGCGAGAAGTGATATCGGTGTAATTAAGTACTATATACACCTCCCAGCAATCTTGCAATTTATTTGACAGTTCAACGACTCAAGTACCGTCTCAAACCACCCGCTACGGTGCTATCAGATTTACGGTTCAAGCGTCGTACAGAATTTTTTCCGCGATATAGTAAATTTTTATGGGACGAGCACAAAACTTTCGTTCTCTGAGATTTCATTATTGATCTTCCCCTTAGAATATATTAACTTGTCATTTAATCACGGACTATGACATATACGAGAGGAAATGATCAGAGTGTTTCCTTCTGGACTTAAGACCACAAATGCTCGACATAGTTCTGAGGAATGAAAGAGTGATTCCTCATTTTCAATGTTTTCACCGAGCAAAGTTTGCGACGAAGAATCAGTGCGCCATGTGGACTGTGCTGCAGATAGGCAGTTTAAGCACCTGCATTTTGTGTTTCTTTGATTTCGGTGCTGCGCGCTCACCATGAACCAGAGGGCTACATCGCGAGACCAGGCAAAAGCCACCCGCCGCCTCAGATGCAGGCGGGGAGCGAGCGGTGGGGTCGTCGCGCCTCTAGCAGCGGCCGGCGGCGTAATGCCGGTTTCACATGCAAGCGAACCGCTCGCGAACTCCGCCGCGGTGGCGAGTACACCCTCTCTCAAGCGGCGCGTTCACACTTGGACATTCGGCGGCGAGAGCGAGCGGAATCCGCTTCCGCGGCAGAGATTCCGCCGAAATACCCAGCGGAAAGGCCGATTGGCCCAAAACCGAATTCTGCCGCCGCAAAAAAATCCGCCGAATCTCGTCAGCCAATAGGAAGGCGAGTACCCGCGGCGACAAACATGGCGGCGCCCTTCGATGCAGGACGCCTCGCTTCGGACTGGATTCGTCGCTATTACTGCATTTTTCAGCACGTTCACAGGCCATAACAGAGACAGCGGTCTTTCGCTTTGTCTTATCTCGGCCATAAGAAAACGTTTGAGCGATAAATTTGGTTTAATTTTTATTTCGGGTGACGATTCTTTCCCTTTCAGGCTTATGAGGGGCGTCGAGTTGTTGAAAACAATGGTTCCTGTTCTAACCACCAGATGGCGCCACTGGGCGTTTAAAAAGTGAGAATGTTAGAAATGTCGTAAAGTCCGACAAAATCGCTTGCATTTAGCGTACGCAAGCGTGCATAAGGTTTTGGTATGTAGACAGTATCGATTAACCTCTTGCCACATCTGTGAACGCCGTGAGCAGACGACATACACACGATGAGCGGCGATGCGGTGGCCGGTAAGTGTGAACGAGACAGCATTTCGGCGGCCGCGGATTCCGCTTCCTCTCGGCGGAGAAAGCCCCAGCGGCTGGAGCGGCGTGGTTCGGGCAAGTTGGAAATTTTCGCGGCGGCGACGCGGCACCACCGCATCTCAACCAATGACGGCCCGGCGTTGCCAAGCGAGTTTGTACGCCGCACGTACGAACTTTTGTTTAAAAAATAAATTGTATAAAGTGCTGTTTAATGCTTAAAACGCAATAATTATATTTATTTAAAGGAACTGTGAAAAGTATTGACAAAATAATGCTTTTATATTACGCTTTTTTGTGTTTTCCGGCCAACAAAACTGGTTGCAGGCCACCAAAACCGGTTGCAGGCGCATATCTTTTGTCAGCAACGTTGGTTTTCGCAGCGGTGGGAAACGCGCAGCGGCGATGCATGTGAAAAGAAAGCTCGCGAACCGCTCCGCAGCGCCGCGCCGCTGTTCGCTCTGTTCGCCAATTCGCTTGCATGTGAACCGCCCTTAACCCCCGGAGAAAAAGTCGCATTGCTTCTGCGGCGAAAGCGAAGGCCGTATGAAAGAGCGCGCGCGCCCTTCTCGAGACCGGCCGTGCAACAACAAATCCCGGCGCGGCACATGCGCAGAGCATTTTAATCGTCAGCAGTGCAACGCGGCAATAGCGCTTCGTCCTCTCCTCCCCGCGACTCTCCGGCTGGACGTGGACACCTGCACGATGCTCCATTCCGTCCACACGGGGACACCCCAGTCAGCGAGGACCCTCAGTCAGTTAGCATGTTTGCCACAGGGCAAGTTTCCGATCACTTGTCGCTGACCGCGCTCACCAGCTATTAATGAAATCCGCCTTACCACAAGGGTAAACGTCGAGGGCTCCCTTCGTAATGTTTTGCTACCCAATAAAATTGCTGGGTCTAGCAATGTTGCTTGGGACACCGTCAGCAGTGTGGGCGCGAATTCCCCGTTTTGTACTATTTTGCTAACATCGCGTTGTGTGCCTGCAGGTGCGATGGCTCTGGGTTTTACGTACGGCACACGCCAATTCCTCCTTTGTGTCGGGCGTGACGTCATTCGAGCTCGCATCTGGCCCCGTCTGACCACATCTGACAAGCACTTTGATGGGTCGTAAGCATCCACGGCGCTGTTCTGCTCCATCCTGAATGTGAGCCACTGCTGCGCTCAGCGAGTTGTTGCCATGAACAGCATTTAAACATCGCCTTCGCTGCGGCGTCCAACGTGTTCGTCGAACAAAGTACTCCGCCGCCTGCATCTCCCATCACAATAACCGACTCTCGAATAAAAAAGGAACTCCTGCGCCTTCTAGCGCGGTCTCGTTCACGAACACTGCCGATGCCCCAACCGTACCGCAGCCTCGTTCGAGCTTTCTGCCACCATTGCGTGCTCACCGGCCCCACACGGTTTGAGCGCGTTGTGGTCGATGCGAGTGTCGTGCTTGCTTCCTGGCGCAGCAGCTAAACTGGCTAGGTGTCCTCTCATGTTCGTAGCAGATTCATCGACGATTCCGACGTCCTAGAGATATATATGACTAAAAAGTGCGTATTTCAAAACGTAGGTACATTCAGCTGTTTTCAGTGTCGCCTTGAAATAGAATTAAAATTTAGTTTTGTTAATTTCATTTAATCATCATTTAATTGTTCTGCTAAGAGGAATGCTTGGATGGCAATAGATATAGCCCAGTATCGTTATAGGTATCCAAATTATCGATGAGGTTAAATACGTGCAACGCATTCTGGCCCTGGTGATGATTTGGTTACGCATGCATCTTTTGAAAAAGAACAAGTGAGAATGTTGCAATCATTGTATGAAGAGTAAGCTTCAAAGTTACACTAAACACAAACAGAAACATGCAGAGCAATGTCGTCCAGTGTGTTACTTTACGATAGTTATAGACGATAGTTATAGAGCCCAGTCTCTTTATAGGTATCGATAGTATCGATCTGATTACACACACGTGCAGTGCATTCTGGCCCTGTTGATGATTTGGTTACGCATCCATCTTTCCAGACAGAACAAGTGAGGATGTAGCAGTCGTAGTATGAGGTGTAAGCTTCAATGTTACACAAACAGAAACATGCAGAACAATATCATCCAGTGTGTTACTTTCTTGTGTTTTGTGTTATGTTCAAGGTAGCTCCACACGATCTTTACAAAAAAAAACCTAAACATTTTGATAGATTTGCCTGTCTGGTTGGGTTTGAAACTTATAAGAAAGTGAACATCTCCAGCCAAAAAACTTTAATTTCAAACCCAACGAGGTGACTGGGGGCATTTGTTAGCATCTTTAAGTGTGGAGGGGAGGAAGGGGTCAAAGGAACGAAAGCTGTGATGCGAAAGGCGTGGAGGAGGGGAGGAAGGGAGGGGGGGGGGGGGGGTTAAGGCTGTGAGTCACGTTGTCACACTGTGGGGAGGCGGTCAATGTCGACTTTTTTTCGTTGAGTTCCTGGGCATATACTGGCCCCAGGTTTCCTTTTGTGCGGTTGATGTTGTTCAGGGTGATTCTGATGTGCGAGAATTCGAGAAGGAGCCTTTTGTGGTAATTTGTTTCGGTTCCGACGATGCTGGTTTCGTCGAAGTTGATTCTGTGGTCTGAGTCTTCGGAATGTTCGGCTACAAGATTGCGCTCACTTGCGAAGTTGCGGACATCGTTTTTATGTTGCCGAATTCTTTTTTTTTATTGCAGATGTGCAGTTGCTTATACTATCTTTATCAAAAGGCCGAGCTCCCACGTTCATTCATCGCGCGTTTCTAATCAGGTTTCTCGGCTGTCACAAACAAGAAAACAGATAAGCCGATACCGTCATCGCAAAATAGAAGCATCGAACTTCGCTGCCGCGTCCGCCCGTCACTCACATGCCCCCACCGCCTATCTCTGCTCACTCGCACTTTTACTCACATCTCACTCACACTTATATACCTTAGGCTGGCGTTAGGTGGCTCGGCCTTTGAGGCTCGGGCTCAGGCATCAGAATGAGGCCCCTGCAGTGAACATGTCAATATGTCCTCGCTTCTTTGGTTGGTTGAAAAACGTTCATGGAACAAAATGGTGCCGCACTGTTTTCAGTACCGAGGAGGATTGGGGCTGTTGTTTCCCCCGTCGCAGTCCGGATGTCCAGCTGAGGCAGCCCAGCGTCGGAGTAAGTTTGCAAGCGAAGTTGAGAGAGGCGGATCCTTCTTTTCCCGAGACAAAGGCGGGACTCTGCTGCCTCGACTTGTCGCGAGCCGGCGCCTTGCCACCGCGAGGAGAACGGCTTTGTTGCCCGTTCACTGGTCTCGCGTGCCATGGCCTGTCCGTGTTCTGGCTCGCGTTTCTAATGCACGACCAGAAGCAGCATCAATCCGAGCTTTCGTACCGATTCGAATGCAGCAAACGTTCTTTGTTGCTTTATTTACGCCACTGCGTTAATGTCCCCTTTCTCCAGAAAATCTGGCGTCGGTGTCGGTGTTGTTGGCCGTGGCATTGTGAGGGAAAAATCACATGTACGACTCTGGCAGGTGGTCCCCAGAGAGCAACCTAGGCGGCAGGACGACCACCTATGCCATCTGACCTTGTGGCGCCCTCACAACCTGCCGACCGTAACAGGTGGCAGTTAAATTAATGATTGGTCGCTGAGCAACCTGCCCACCGCTGAGAGCACCTGCCATCGCAGGGCAGCGGCAGGCGCATCCCTTAGCCGCTGCACTACTGCGCCAGGATGGTTATAAGGATTAGCAGGGATCTGAGAATGTAGAGAATGTGCTTCTGCTTATATGGGAATTAAATCAATACACTATCGCTTTAGCCTGCTTTGGGAACGAGCTCCAATTCTGCAAATATAACGTGCCTGCTAAGATAAACTGAAAAAGTGGATTAATGCATTTAGTTAATTAGCGAACTAATTCCGCCATTTTACGTCTCTTGTGCCCGCCGTGGGCCCCAATATAGACCCAAAGCTAAAACAAATTTTGAGCAGGCTATCTTGTTTAGGGCCCAAGCACTTCTAGTGGCAATTCCTCTTTGCGACTAATTTGTTTGGTTCCATGCTCCACAAATTTGTTTTGTGAAATCTCTCCTTGTTACCTTAAACGTCCGTCAGATATGTGCCAATTCTGCATCTGCTCAGATTGTCTTTGATGACATCTTTCCACACCACGCAAGATATATGCCCTTCCATTTGCTCAACAGCTTATCACAGGATTGCTTGATGTGCTCTCGCTCTCATGTTCTCAGTGCGACAGACGCCTTTCAGTGTGAAGAAAAGGCCGGGGTGGGTAGTTTCTCTCTCTTGATTGGTCATTTTCACTCCGCCTACCCGACTTCACTCCTATTTATTTGACCCGAATTTTTTGCAGTAGTCCTGACGTTGTTCAAATTAAGCAGCTCTTCGTCTTCTGTTAGGATTATGGCGGATTATTTATCCTTGTGTTCCCCACTTAGAGCGTGTACGTAATCAAAGGCACTCCGCTTGCTCAAATGCTTGGTACCACCCCACGCGTGTTGATTACGGTTGATTTAGGTGCCTGGGCACAGAGGAATTCATTTATTGAGGTTGCTGATACACTGGCGAATGCATCTATTCAAGGCCCCGTCATATCCCTTCTTCAACCTTCACATATATTACAGCGGCCAGGTTTCGCAGGTATATGCAATTGGAAGAATTCGCAGCATCAGCACCTACCTCCTCTACCGACTTCCAGTCACTTCTCTACTCATGGTGCTGTAAGGGATGGCGATCACTCAAGCTTAAGGAGAGATTGCACGAAACAAATTTGTGGAGTATGGAACCGAACCGACCGCGGTGGCTCAGTGATTAGGGCGCTCGGCTACTGATCCGGAGTACCTGGGTTCGTATCCGACCATGGCGGCAGCGTTTCGATGCAGGCGAAACGCAAAGACGCCCATGTTCTATGCGATGTCAGTGCACGATAACGATCCCCAGGTGGTCGGAATTATTTCGGAGCCCTCCACTACGGCACCTATTTCTTCCTTTCTTCTTTCACTCCCTCATTTATCCCTTCCCTTATGGCGTGGTTCAGGTGTTCGCCGAGATGTGAGACCGATACTGAATCATTTCATTTCCCTGAAAATCAATTTTCGCTTTAATTTTTTATGGTAGCGAGACCAGCTTTCATTGAAAAATGTCCTAGGCTGACGAAGAAAGATCAAATTTGAGGCATGAAGCGACGAATCGCACATTTGTACAAACGTTTGGACTGTTAAGAGCTGGAATCTTGAATTCAATGATGGAACCAGCGCCTCCAGGTGGAAAACGGAATCGGCCATTATTTTGGAAGGCCCAGACACAGGCGCAATGCCTCCCGCTCCAAGAGAAGAAGGGAGTGAAATTTATGCGCAGGCGGCAGGCGCTCCAGAGAAAAAGACACAGCCGGACGGTAATACTGGACGGATCGACATACATTTTATAAATCATCCGATGCGAGTGCCTTCTAATGCCGGAACGAATGTAGCTCAGCCAGCGCACCATGCCGACCGCTCGGATTTATTTCACAGTGATAAGCTCTATGTGGGTCCACGAGGAATTACATGGCGCCGATATACAATAGAGATATTAACTGGATAAGAGAGCGGAAAAACCAATAAAACATATTTATTTACATTTAAGGACAGGATAAAGTCTCCTGTCCTTTGGTCCAGGACATTGAGGTAAGACTGTAGGTACAGAGAGTATATCATTCTCGGAAGCAAAGAAGGCGATGCCTTCTGCCTACACATAGGTTGTAACCTTATGACAGCAGGGTATACTGCTAAGTATGATGTTCAAAAGAACACGGGAGAGGACCGCTCCCTGGGGCACTCCTTTCACCTGTCGAGATCTGCCAGAGGAAACACCGTTCTGGAAGCAGTAAAATTTTATGTCAGCCAGAAATTTAGAAACCCATGCCACAAAATAGCTCGGAAGTCCCACAGCCTGTAAACTTTGCGACAGCGATCAGTGCCCAACGCTGCCATAAGCCTTCGGCACATCAAGCGTAACAAGCGCAGCGTATTGCTTTCGGCGACGAGCTAATTGTATGCGGCTCTTCAGGTCGGTATGAGCACACCATATTGAGCTTCCTGGCCTGAAACCTAATTGGCACGGGTTCAACAACCCATTCTCTGAAATGATGGACATTATTCGGCCATGCAACACCCTTTCAGTTAACTTTACGAGATTCGAAGTTAGAGAAATCGGCTTTATATTATCAAACACGTAACAGTCTGCCTGCCTTTTAAGCACATGTATACCCTTCGCTAGACGCCACTCATTTGGAATCCATGGCCCTTTAAGAGAGTAAGTTATAAACGCCAGTAACACTGTGTGGAGATTCCCCTAACAAAGTCTTAATCATACAAGAAGTGACACCATCAGGGCCAGGGCCCACCGGTAAATGGCGGGACACAGTTTGTGAGAGTTGAGTGATTGTGACCTCTTCGAAATTGCTCAAGACATTTTACGCGTTCGGCTTGAAAATAGTATGTCTTTGTACAACAGTGTTTGTGCGCCGGCGCCCTGAGGACACCCTTCTTGGACACACGCATTCGAAGGCCCAATGCGACCGGCGGACATAGTCGGCACTGTTAAGCCGTTTATCGGCCCTGATAATCGCGGTAGGCATCCTGCTCTATTGTGCAGATTTCTTATCCGTGGTGGAAAATCTTCAAGCGCCGACCAATCGTTAAAAAGATGACGTTTCGGCCTCGACTTACGGGGGCCTTGTTCACAACAAGGCCCCCGTACACTTTCCCCTTACAATTTCTTGTTGTCTCTTCTAAACTTTGTTCTTTCCTTTCGCTGTAATTTCCGCTGGCCGCCGCTCACGAGCTTCAGGAGTACGATGGCAGATGTTGCAGCCAGCAAAAATATTTTCCTTCACGTATGGATTTATCTTGAAATAAACCACTGAGAAGAAGAAATTTAGAATTTTAATTCTTACATAATTTGCATCTGTTGCGGTACGCAGTATATTTATCGTTTCCTGCATCTTCTGGGAAATAGAGGACGACAGATATAATGGCTCCTGTAAGAACAACTATTTCTAAAAAAAAATCAAAATCATTTTTCATATATAAAGAAATTAACCAAGTCGTAGGGAATTGCTATTTTCGGAGACGCAGCTTTTTCCAGTTTTCGGAAGAAACTTAATGCTGGTACGTAGATGACATGATTTTTTCACCCGTTCCTGTCACAGTATGCCTTGAAATGGGAACCAGAGATAACTGCAGGGCGATAAAAAATCATTTTTTTCGCCAAAATCAATCTAGGAGAGCGTTTATCACAATGACACGATAGGCTATGATTTTTTTTTAAAGAAATCTCATTTGTTCGAGAGAAAACTTTGAGTCACTGGAATTCAGGGAACAGTGATCAGGTTTAACTCGAGAGATACGTGAATCACCAGCGGAAATCAGGGAATGCTTATACCATCCGGATACCCATCTATCAGCCATCTCTTTCTTCTCCTGGTGGCTAATCAGGATAAAAAAAAAGGGACATGAGTGGAAGCCCTGGCATCGAACAACAATGAGCTGAACAGCTCTGCAGTCTACATTTGCGGTCGCAACCTCCGACTTCTCCAAGAAACACTGTTCGTCCAGAGGAATTGTCGACACCGGAAGGCCAGTAAGTGATCGAAAAGCCGTTCTCAATATTTACTGAAACGATAAATACTTTTCCTGACATTCATATGAGCACAAAGAACTTTATTGTATTCACACTGCAGAGCTGAAATGCAGTCGTTTTCTCTGGTTCAGCAACTTCATGTTCACATAAAGAGCTTGCGCGTTGAAATGCCTTTTCCTCGGGTTACGTTGAGCTCAGGTAACCTGGGTGGACTAAAGCCATTTAAATATTATTTTTTTAACTGTGGTCCTTTTGGCGCATTTGAAAGCTCATCAACGAAAGCGGAGTTTTTGGCTAATTCTCACTTATTTCGAGAAAAAGCCCGCAGCAAAATCTTAGTGCGCTCCCGTCCTTCAGCGTATCCTCCGTTGTGAAGGAGCCTTTTTGCCTCCGTGGAGGCTCAGTTTCACCACTTTCACCAGTTTCACCAGTTTCACAGCGTGCTTTGTTACAAATTTTGAAATTAAGCCTAAGCCAACAAGTACGCAGTAGAAAGAAGCGGACTAAAAAAGAAAGAAAAATAGAAGTTCCTGCATCATACTTTCTGAAATTTGCCGTTGTCACAAACGTGGCACAGTTTATGCTTTTCAATGTCTGGTTTAATTAAACGTACGTAAGCGGCCAGTGCGGTTAATAATACTATGCTTTGGGATATTGTTCAATTCTTAGTGTAGTTGTCCATCCAAACACAGAGTACGGTGTAAGGAAATTTTTTTTGTTTGATTTTTTTTCTTCCAACATTACCCCAGCGCTATCGAAGTAAGGGAATACGTGTTTCTCTTTGTTGCTGTTGTTTACGATGTACCTTTTTGGCTGACCTTCACCCACCTGTAACAGGACGACCAAGCATTTTCAAAAGTTTTCTCTGAACGTGGGCGACGGTTGAGGAGAGTAAATTCAAGATGGTTCTTTGCGTTTCTTCGGAGGAGCACAGGACCTCTCCAAACGTGAATTCCACGGTGTTGAAGGAGCAGACGATTCATGCCAGATGATGGAGACAAAGAGAAAATATATTTACAGGATGCACAAAAGCAAACTGCTAGTTACAGGAGCTGGGTCACACAGACAGTCAAACTCACTACAACTTTAAAACAAAATTCTCACACAGTGAAACACTCTCTACAAGACCTTGCTCATCGACCCGAAGTTAAAGTCTAGGTCTGTAGAATTACGTGCCACTGCACGGGGTCTGTAGCTCAATTAGACAGGACTGCTCTCCAATAATTTTACATGCAATTTTAAAGCCTTTGCAAACAAAGAAGTTAGCGCGGTCATATTTCGAGGTCCGCCCTTAACTTCAATAACCATTGAAGGTAGCCACAGCCCCTGAAGGTTGGGCCCTCCTTCGAGCCCAGGGCTTGGCTAAAAAGAAAACGAAACACACAACGAAAACATTCTGAACACCCTGTCTACGGGGTAAGTTCTCGCCCTTATTGCTTGCTTGATGCTTTCCCCTTCCCTGCCGCACCCGCGCGTCGCCTCTCCAAGGATGAAGGTTTTTTTTTTTTTTCACCTATTTGGCGGGACCACTAATCCACTGGCTCGCCACAAGAATGTCAGATGGCGGAGGCCCGCGACGCTTCGGTGCCATCGGGAGTGCCAAAAAAAAGGGGGTCCCATCGCGGAATGTGAGGCGGTTCGCATATTTCCGCAGACGCGCAGTATTTGGATTCCGCCGTAAGACCAAGCGGGGCCATGTGCCCATTGTGTGCGCCTCGCGTGGGGGGTGGAGGGGGGTGGGGGCGCTCGTAGCTTCACTGAGGGCTCTCCCCTTAGGCCGGAGGTCCGCAGTGACCACAAGCTAAAGGAATGAAAAAAAAATATATGTGTCGATGAAGCGCGGCCTTGCAAGGAGGAAGGTGACTGGTGAACAAAGGACAGTGTACGAAAATCTCCATCCTCCCCCACAAAGCCTGCAAAAAAGAGGCACGACCTTTGCCTGCTTTCCATTAGTGACGCTCCCTCCGCTTTTTCCTAGTACTTCGGAAACCGTAACTAATTGACGGAAATTGGTCCCAGGACGTTGGGGACTCGTCAGTGTGTAGTCCGCTGCTCGGGTGTAGTAGTATACCGCCGAGAACTCCCGGGGCTCCAAGACCCCGACGACGGCGGAAGGACCACAGCCTTCGACAGCCGCTCCTTGACCTGGCGAGTGGAGTGGCACTGCATCCACGTCACCGTATGTTTGTTTACTCCGGTTCGTTGTGAACGTTTCGCTCCATTTTAATATTATACTGCCTTCGTTAATTGTAGTCGATTTTGTGTAATTTACATGTGCTCCGGAAGCAATGTGCAAATATGCGAATGTGCATATATTGTGCTCTGCTAGTAGCTATCACTACGTATTCATTGATTAATGATGTAACGACGCGTTTTATTTGCCTGTGTTCGTTTTGCTGAGAATACATTGTCGTTACCTGAATTCATGGCCCTGTGGGCGACACAAGTGAGTTTTAAAAGAGGGGGCCCCCAAGGAAATAGCGGGCCCCAGCGCTACGCACGACTGCGCCGGTGAGTTTGAGAATAGGGGTCTCCGCTATGCCTGAACCTAGAGCCTGAACCTTGGGACGCACGCCTCTTTGAACCTCCTCCGGTTTCTGACCTCAAGCGACGCGTACTTGCTAAGCCTAGCAGCTCTCTAAACACGGAATCAATATAAAAATGTCGCGTATTT
Source organism: Amblyomma americanum (assembly GCF_052857255.1). Taxonomy (NCBI): domain Eukaryota; kingdom Metazoa; phylum Arthropoda; class Arachnida; order Ixodida; family Ixodidae; genus Amblyomma; species Amblyomma americanum. The sequence continues at coordinate 42,580,233 of NC_135502.1, forward strand.
TATCCCTAAAATTTGTGGTTCACGTAAGTTCACAAAAAGCGAAAGCTTCGTGAGCCCTTAGTTGGCCGTGAACGTGGGACACAGCGTAGCGGCAACCACGAATCGGTAGTGAAGCGAGCGGTCCCCGCCTCGATGGACTCCGCGATGTTTCCTACGCTATCCGGCGTTAAGGGCGGTTCACATGCAAACGAATTGGCGAACAGAGCGAACAGCGGCGCGGCGCTGCGAAGCGGTTCGCGAGCTTTCGTGTCACATGTGTCGCCGCTGCGCGTTTCCCACCGCTGCGAAAACCAACGTTGCTGGCGAAAGATATGCGCCTGCAAACGGTTTTGGTGGCCTGCAAACACAAAAAAAAGCGTAATATAAAAGCATTATTTTGTCATTTCTTTTCAGTTTATTTAAATAAATATAATTATTGCGTTTTAAGCATTAAACAGCACTTTATACAATTGATCTTTTAAACAAAAGTTCGCACGTGCGGCGTACTAAATCGCGTGGTAACACCGGGCCGTCATTGGTTGAGATGCGGTGCTGCCGCGTCGCCGCCGCGAAAATTTCCAACTTGCCCGAACCTCGCCACTCCAGCCTGTCCTGGTTCAAGAACGTACTTTTTTTCGCACTAAAGTATGTTTGAAGAGCAACGCATTAAAATAGGCAGTGTGTACAGCGCCATCCGACAGCGCGTTTATGGAGCCTTCGAGTATCTTCCGACGGCGCAGGAACAGCGACGTCCCGCGGTGCTCAAGCTGCGCATTCTGCCGCTGTTACGTCGAAAAAGGCCCGGTCCCTGCCGCATCTTAAAGGGCAATTCACACGACGGGCCGTTCGCCCACAGCCCGCGCATCACGTGTTCGTGCGTCACCAAATCGAGAGGCGTGCTGTCGGCCCGCGGACAGGACAACCAAGGAAGTTCAAGTGCCTCTCCCCTCGTGGGAATGGGAATTAGTGGCGGCGCGCGAAGATGCGCGCGCTTATTATATGGAAGTGAAAAGAGTCAAGTTCTTTCTTCAGAGTAAACTCAGGAATGTCGTCATTTTTTTTCTCAAGATGCATGGCTCCGAGAGAGCAGTCGAAAGAGTACAATGGTACAGTATAGAAAAAGGGATTGCAGTCAACCTTCTGTAGCAGTGGAGGCTAAGCAGGAAGTGGGCCTTTGTTCCTATGCCACCAGTAGTGAGCTACATCATACTAAACTTTCTTAAAAAATTTCTGCTGAAGAACACCATCGCTGCAACTTCCTTCCACCCCTCCCCAACTCCCGCATAGCTATACTCCGTTTCATGTGTGTATGCTGTGGGTGCGGCGTAGTACTTCTGAGAGTGCTTATGTCGTTTTTCACTGTTTCACCTAACGTTTTATTTATGTATTTATATCATTTTATTGCCTACAGTAGTTTAGAATTTTGTATATTTTATTTTTGCGCTCCCAAGATCTAAATTATTTTCAAGAGGAATAAAAAGTAAAATAGAGATTGGTTCAAATTTCTGTAAATGTATCTCTTGGATTGCACAGCATAGCTAAACGCTTTCTGGAGTTAAATGTTTTTATTTTTATGGCGTTTAACGTCCCAAAGCGACTCAGACTATAAAGCTTCATTCACACTTGAGAGTCGCAGAGCTCGCGCGACCCGCAGTTGCCTGCGACTACACCGCAGCTCGACAACACCGATGTTCACACTTGCAAGGGCGACCTGCGGGTCGCCTTCTCGTTCGATTCTCTTTTGAAATGAGAACTCTTGGGAATGACGCCGTTCGCGCGCTTTCGAGAGTTTCGTCTGCTTTGGCCGCGTCTCCTGCGCTCGCGCTTGGCCCTCAGAAGTGCTCTGGTCCCTCGATGTTAGCTATGTAAGTACGCACTGTGACGACCTGAGCGAAGAGGAAGATATAGCGGCAATGTGCACCGCGGCCGTACAGGCGGCCTGCCAGCCAGCCTGGATGCCGACCGCTAGCGTCAGAAAAATGCGCTAGTATGTTGTTCGCGTTCATACCATGCTCTGGGAAGTCGAACTTAAAAAATGAATCAATTTTGAGTGTCGTTGACCAATATCGAGCTGCTGGATACAAGCAAATTTCTTCTCATAGCCGCTTTGCTGCTGTTGTCCAAAGCGGCTCGATCGCCTGTCGTCTGCTTTCTCCGCTGCTGAAGGCGTCGCGGAAATCGACCATATTTCTATATTATCACGAGACGGGGTCCACAATAAAGCCGTGACAAATGTAGCATCTTGGTTGCAGCGCTGGTCAGTTCCGAAACGCCCTCGGCTGCGGCATCGACGTGAAAACGGCTAGGCTTAGCGACGACTACGGCAGCCAAGGAGCAGAGTTCGTCGCTCGGTGCACCCGCGAGCGGCGTCGTTGCCGAAGTCTCGGCTCGCTCGCCGATTGGTTCAGCGGTTTGCGACTCGCAATCGCGAGGCTGAAAAATCGAGCAGCGAGCGACTGGGCCGCGACTGTCGCTTTTCGACCAACGCGACCGTTTGCGACTGTCGCTTTTCGACCAAAACAGTCGCGCGACCTCTGCGACTCTCAAGTGTGAATGGGCCCTAAGGGTGCACCACAGTGCAAAGTCCAGGTCACTTTCGACCACTTGAGGTTCTTTAGCGTGCACTGATATCGCACAGTATACGCGGGCATCTAGAATTTTGCATTCATCGAAGTGCGACCGTCGCAACCGGGATCACACCCGACTCATTTGGGACAGCAGTTGCGCACCAAATTACTGAGCCACCGCCTCGGCCTTTCTGGAGTTAAGTAGTATAAAAAATACGACCAAAATAATTCATTTATTTGGTGCCTTCATGAAAAACCTGAAATAAAGGCCCTCTAATTTCGAAGATCCTTTGCAACAGTGACATCGTCTTCTTGTCTGCTTAGAGCTATGCTTCTCTCAGGGGAATACACATGAAGTAAAACAGCGTCAATCATCAGGATATAGAGCATTATCATCTCTGTGTAGTAAGCTTGCGTCTTTCGTTATTCACAGTGAATGTAAGCTACATAGTTGATTTAAATATCTTAGTTAATCAGACACTTCTTTCTCGAACTCTAAATGCAGTTATTCTCAGTAAGTTTAACAGTGCTGCCGGATGTCGCAGTGACGTGGGGACTGCAACGCGGTTGCTCGAAATCGATGATCAGCCCAACCTGAAAGCTATATCCGCAAAAGAAACGCGCGTTGACCCACTCGCGATGTCATTCTGGCAACGCCGGTCAGTGCACGTCTTCTATGCGGCGGGGCTGACGCGAACGGACACGAGGGGGACGCGTGCGCCGCCCTCCAGTTAAAGGGCGGCTCATATGGAAGCGACTTGGCGAACAGCGGCGCGGCGCTGCAAAGCGCTTCGCGAGCTTTCATTTCACATGCATCGGCGCTGCGCGTTTCCCATCGCTGCGAAAACTATTGTTGTTGGCAAAAGATATGCGCTTGTAACCGGTTTTGGTGGCCTGCAAACACAAAAAAGCGTAATATATAAGCATTATTTTGTCATTTCTTTTCAAAGTTTATTTAAATAAATATAATTCTTAAAACAGCACTTTATAAAATTTATTTTTTAAACAAAAGTTCGTACGTGCGGCGTACAAACTCGCGTGGCAACGCCGGGCCGTCATTGGTTGAGATGCGGTGCTGCCGCGTCGCCGCCGCGAAAATTTCCAACCTGCCCGAACCTCGCCGCTCCAGACGCTGGAGCTTCCTTCGCCGCGAATTCGCGCGCGGTTCGCTTGCATGTGAAACAGGCTTAACGCGGTGAGTGCCACGAGGCGGCGCTGGTGGTGTGGTCACGTTTTTTTGTTTTTTTTGAGCACGTGGTTGCAAGTGATTTTTTTTTTCTAGCATTTTGGGGTAGGAATCATAGAGTGCTGCTAAGATGGTCAAGCAACTGAAGGTTATATGCAAGGAGGGTGAGGCGTCGGTGAATGTGAAAGAAACGCGGTACAAATCTAGTGGAAGCCGAAGGCGCGGATTTTATGTGCAAATGCTGCGTATTAGGTGCACGCCTGGACAGGGCTGACGAAGCGAACACCAGCCTAGTGTTACGTATGGATGTTCTAGAAAGAGAGCTTCAGGTAGCGAGGGCGGAGAAGCGCAAACTCCAAGAGCAGCTTAGTAAATTGTTGAACGCAAAAATGGCTGACACCGCCAAGCGAAGCTACATTGGCGGACATTCCAGCGCCAGCCACGTGGATGGGGCCTGCGCTGGCATGGACAGCGATAAGGAGTTAGGTCAGTCGGGTTCAGACAGGAACAGCTACGCACACCTGGCAGCTAGGAAGTCTGGAGGAGATGGAGAGAAGGGGAACAAGCTAACTTCCAATAATGAGGTCGAAGCCACAGATAAGAGGCGGCATAATAAACCGAATGTAATAAAGCCAATGTAATCAGAGCGCCAATGAGAAAGACAGCAGTGCACAGCAATGCGTCATCCCGCCAGTAACGAAAGATGAAGTAAAGAAAGCCTTAGAAGCAATGAAAAGGGGAAAAGCAGCTGGGGAGGATCAGGTAACAGCAGATCTGTTGAATGATGGAGGGGACATCGTGCTAGAAAAACTAGCCACCCTGTATACGCAATGCCTTATGACCTCGACTGTACCAGAAGCTTGGAAGAATGCAAACATTATCTTAATTCATAAGAAGGGAGACGCCAAGGACTTGAAAAATTACAGGCCGATCAGCTTACTATCCGTTGCCTACAAAGTATTTACTAAGGTAATCGCTAATAGAGTCAGGGCAACGTTAGACTTTAATCAACCAAATGATCAGGCAGGCTTTCGTAAAGGATATTCTACAATAGATCATATTCACACCATCAATCAGGTGATAGAGAAATGCGCAGAATATAACCAACCTCTATATATAGCTTTCATTGATTACGAGAAAGCATTCGACTCAGTGGAAACCTCAGCAGTCATACAGGCATTGCGTAATCAGGGGGTAGAAGAGCCTTATGTCAAAATACTGGAAGATATATATAGCAACTGCACAGCTACTATAGTCCTCCATAAAGTCAGCAATAAAATTCCAATAAGGAAGGGCGTCAGGCAAGGAGACACGATCTCGCCAATGCTGTTCACCGCATGTTTGCAGGAGGTATTTCGAGGCCTGAATTGGGAACAGTTGGGAATAAGAATAAATGTAGAATACCTAAATAATCTGAGATTTGCTGATGACATTGCCTTGCTGAGTCACTCAGGAGGTGAACTGCAAATCATGATCAACGAGTTAGACAGGCAGAGCAGATCGATGGGTCTAAAAATTAACATGCAGAAAACCAAGGTAATGTTCAACAGTCTAGCAAGGGAACAACAGTTCACAATTGGCAGCGAGAGCCTAGAAATTGTGCCGGAATACGTCTACTTAGGGCCGGTAGTGACAGCTGATCCGGATCATGAGAGGGAGATAACTAGAAGGATAAGAATGGGGTGGAGCGCATATGGCAAATTCTCGCAGATCATGAGTGGCAGTTTACCAATTTCCCTCAAGAGGAAAGTGTACAACAGCATAATCTTACCGGTACTCACCTACGGGGCAGAAACGTGGAGGCTAACGAAAAGAGTTCAGTTTAAGTTAAGGACAACGCAGCGAGCCATGGAAAGAAAAATGATAGGTGTAACGTTAAGAGATCGGAAGCGGGCAGAGTGGGTGAGGGAACAAACACGGGTTAATGACATCCTAGTCGAAATCAAGAGAAAGAAATGGGCTTGGGCAGGGCATGTGATGCGAAGGCAAGATAACCGCTGGTCTTTAAGGGTAACGGAGTGGGTTCCAAGAGAAAGTAAGCGTAGCAGGGGGCGGCAGAAGGTTAGATGGGCGGATGAGATTAAGAAGTTTGCAGGCAAAGGGTGGATGCAGCTGGCAAAGGATAGGGTTAATTGGAGAGACATGGGAGAGGCCTTTGCCCTGCAGTGGGTGTAGTAAGGCTGATGATGATGATGATGATTATGAATAAACCGAAACTTAGGATGGAGGATGGTAATACCCTGGTGCTTATCGGGGGTGACTCAAATATGAGTAGGTGCAAAAGAACTATAAGGGAGCATGTAAAGGGTGATAAGCCGGTAGAAGTCGGGGCATTCCCAGGCAGGAAAATGGACGCAGTACTGAGGGAGACAAAAAACAAACTTTCTAAGAATGTTGAAGAGCGCAATTTGGTAGTGATAGCGGCGGGACTAAATGATGTTTTGAATGGTGAAGCCGCAAAAGTAGTGGAAAGATTAGCGGAGAGAGTTGACGATTTAAGGGTGATAGCACAGCAAGTCCAGATCGTGGTGTGCACAGTGCTGGAAGTGCAAGGACGGAAAGGATAAATTGCCAAGGACGTTGTGGCTGTTAATCGTGAGATAAGGAAGTTAAGCCAGGAAAAAGGCGTTGAAGTGGCAGACATAAACAGGGAAGTGCATAGAGCAGGCTTTGGCGGAGGCTTTACACGAGATGGCATCCACTTTAATAGAAGGCTAGGAGCCGAGATCGGGTGGCGCCTGGCAGGCCGGGCAGTAGCTTTTTTAGGGGGTCCACTGCGGCTCAGGGCATAGGGGTAGGTAGAAGCAAAGTAGAAAGTGTAGCAATGAAGGCTGACGCCAATGAAATGGCCACTAGGAGGTTCAGGAAGAAAACTACAAAAAAGAAATTTAACACCAGGATCAGGTACATAAACATGCAAGGCGGTAGAAGAGAGCGAAGTGGTTAGAGATAGAACAGCAGTTGAAGGATGAAGAAGTAGGTGTATACGCGCTATGCGAGACACATCTCAGGGATCTAGAAGACCCACCATTTATTGATGGCTACGTCTGGGAAGGGAGCAACAGAACAACAACGGAGAGGAAAGGGAGGAGGAGTAGGTATGCTGATACATCAAGGAAGAAATTGGCAAATAATAAAGTCAACTTGCAAAGAACGTGTCTGGGTATCGGGTACAATTGCCGGTAAAATGACATGGCTAGGAGTAGTTTATTTAGAAACAGGGGACGAATGCAGGCAAGAGAACACGGATCTAGTTAAGTGTCTCAATGACGATATAAAGCAGTTTGGAGAAGGCGCCGATATTATTCTGTTGGGGGACATGAATGGCCGCATCGAGGATCCGGGTGCATACACAGATTGTAACGGGAAGTTGATGCTACACTTCTGCGAGCGACACAACCTAGTTATTGTAAATAGAGACACTAAGTGTGAGGGACAAATCACGTGGGAATCCCGTAACAGGCAAACGACCATTGACTATTGCTTAATCTCGCAGGGGATGTATATTCTCGCAATGATGGAAATAGACGAAGAGGGGAAGTACAGCCTCGGTAGTGATCATAAGCGTATTACTCTACAGTTTGGAGCCATGCTCAAAAGAGAAATGAAGGGAGTCAAAAAGAGTACGCAAAAATTAAATGAACAAATAGCGCAAATAGCGGCCTGCATAGAGGAAGCAATAGAGACACATCCCATGGAAAAGTGGGATTATAATAAGTTAGAACTACTCATTAGTACGAAAATAAAACAAGTCAAAGGAGTAAACCGCTGGAGAGGAAGGAAGGAAGCCACGAAGTTGGTGGAATAAGGAATTAGGGAGGCCATCGAACAACGACGGTTGGCATCACGGGAACACAGAGAAGCAAAGAGGGGCGCAGTTATCTGAAGAGGAAATAGGCCGAAAATGGGTATCTTATCGACAAAATAAACAACAAGTGCAGGTCCTCGTCCAGGCTAAAATAAAGCAGTCCTCTGATCGCTAGCTGGCTGAAGTTCGCGATGCAACTAAAGGGGGGCCAAGAAAATTCTGGAACTATATAAGCTGGCTGGGCAAAGCGAATCACAGAAAGCAGGAACAGATTCACGATGCCGAGGGAAAATGTTTAGAGGGAGATGACGCTGTGAACTACATTTCATCAGTGATAGCTGAGTCATTTAAGAAAGACGATAGGGTAATCACCCCAAATGAAGGAGCAACATCGGACAGCACAATAGAAAACAGCGTGGAACTAAAGAATCATAACTGGAAAAAGGCGGAAGCAAATATTCCAAGATGTACGTCCGCAGGGATCGACGAAATTCCAATCAAGCTAATTAATGAACTTGGCCCAAGAGGCAAGGAACCGCTGGTGAAAGTATTGGAGGCAGTCATAACAAACCAGCAAATTCCGCACAGCTGGAAACAGTAAAATGAATTTGATTTATAAAGGAAAAGGCAAGAAGACGAACATAAAATCCTTCCGACCGATCACGATAACATCAGTTACATACAGGCTGGTGATGCAGGCAGTGAAAATAAAAATGTAGTCATGGGTAGAAAGTAATAGAATACTCGGAGAACTTCAGAACGGGTTCAGAAGTGGTAGGCGCTTAGATGATTGCCTGTTCGTGCTTACCCAGTGCATAGAAATAGCTAAGGCGGAAAACAGACCTTTGTATTTAGCCTTCCTGGACTTAAGCGGTGCATACGACAACGTGAACAGGGAACTCCTGTGGAACATATTAAAAGGTGAAGGTGTCGGTCATGAGGTAATTAATTTTCTACAGGAAATATATCGAGAAAATGAAGTTGAAATAACATGGGAAGGAATTAAGAGTACAACAACTGTCCAGATACACAAAGGATTAAGGCAAGGTTGTCCTCTATCACCGCTGCTGTTCATGCTTTATATGATAAGTATGGAAAGAAGGCTACAAGGAAGCAATCTAGGTTATGATCTGTCATACACATTAGGCGGAAAGGTCGTTGAGCAACGACTACCGGGTTTAATGTATGCAGACGATATTGTACTGTTAGCAGATAGCCAGGAAGATTTGCAAACTTTGGTGAATTGCTGTGGAGACGAAGGAGACAGTCTAGGTTTCAGATTTAGCGCAACTAAGTCAGATGTGATGGTTTTCAACGGCACAACTGATCAGGAGCTTACAATACGAGGCCATGAAATACCCTGAGTGGCCGAATACAAATATCTCGGGGTATGGGTAAACAAAGGGCATATGTACACTGAAAAGCACGAACAGTCTCTCATAGCAAAAGGCCGAAGAGATGCCGGGATAATGAAACATAGGGCATTGTGGGGGTGCAACAGGTATGAAGTCCTCAGAGGTATTTGGAAAGGAATAATCGTGCCGGGGCTTACTTTCGGGAATGCGGTTCTATGTTTAAGAGCTGAAGTTCAGTCGCGATTAGAAGTAAATCAGAGAACTGTTGGAAGATTAGCACTAGGTGCCCACGGGAAAACCACAAACGAGGCAGTACAGGGGGATATGGGCTGGGCAACGTTCGAAGCACGGGAAGCTCAGAGTAAAGTACTATACGAAGAACGCCTGAGGAAATTGGATGATAACAGGTGGGCAGCTAATGTATTTAAATACTTGCACAGAAAGAGCGTTGACACACAGTGGCGGAAACGAACTAGAAAGCTGGGCAGTAAGTTTGCCAGAGATGAGGAAGGAGAAAGAAAGAGCACTAAACGACAGGTTAAAAACGTCGAAGGTAAAAATTGGATAGATTCAATGGAAAAGAAGCACAGTGCAGAACTATATCGATGCTGAAAAAGGCATATCAGGAAGGAAACGTTTTATGATAACTCAAGAGGCAGTGCCCTCCTCTTTGAAGCTAGGTCAGGGTGTCTTAGAACGCGCAGCTACAGAAAAAAAAATTAACGAAGAAGATGACACATGTGTTGTGTGTGGTAAATCTGAAGAAACAATAGAACACCTCATCCTAAAATACGATGGTATCCATCCCGATGTCGATGCAGGCACAGTCACTCTTTCTGAGTCCTTAGGGTTTAGAGATAACAATAGCCATGTAAATAAATCCGCGGTGGTAATCAGCAAAAAGCGATTGGAGGATTGGTGGCACAAAAGCAGAGAGGTGACATAAGTTTTAAAGTGTAGGAAGACGTTTTTTGAAGAAAATGGCTAATTTTATTAACAACTTACAGCAGAGTAAACAAAAATAACGAAAAAAACTGAGCATAGTGGCAACCACCACTGCCCCGTTTCAAAGGGGACGCTCCTAACTTTCATCCATCAATCCGTTAGGGTCACGTAGGCCTCAAATATCTGTCTGTCTTTCTGCCCTTGGGCAACATTATTTTAACGCGACAGCGTTAAGGAGCTCCTGTCGCAGAAAAGTCAGCGTCGGCCGTGAGCGAAAAATCCCTCCTCCTGCTCATCCTCCTCGCAATGTACGCCACTGCCCCAACAGATAGCGCGCGACTGCAGCGCAAGGAAAGGAAGGGACGCCTGTCACATATTTCGGTGGACAACCCGGACCGCGCCGCAAGGGAAGGAAAATGAAATGAAAATTGATTTTAAGAAAAGAAAACCCGCCGCGGTGGCTCAGTGGTGTAGGGTAGTGTTTAGTGTAATTGGTTTTTGGGGAAAGGAAATGGCGCAGTATCTGTCTCATATATCGTTGGACACCTAAACCGCGCCGTATGGGAAGGGATAAGGGAGGGAGTGAAAGAAGAAAGGAAGAAATAGGTGCCGTAGTGGAGGGCTCCGGAATAATTTTGACCACCTGGGGATCTTTAACGTGCACTGACATCGCACAGCACACGGGCGCCTTAGCGTTTTTCCTCCATAAAAACGCAGCCGCCGCGGTCGGGTTCGAACCCGGGAACTCCGGATGAGTAGTCGAGTGCCCTAACCACTGAGCCACCACGGCGGGTCTTCTCTGCTACACGAAAATTCGGTTTTAAGATGACCTTGCCTCATCGTCATTGCACTACTTGTCCTAATTACGCTCGGAAGACGAGAACCAGATACTGCGCCATTTCCTTTCCCCAAAACCAATTATAATTATTATAGAAGAAAAGAAAGTGAGGCCTGTCTCACATATCTCTGTGGACACCCGAACCGCGCCTTAAGGAAGGGAAAATGAAATTAAAAATTGGAGGATGCTTAAACTTCGTCTTGAGTGAGACGCGACAGCGTGTCGCAGCGTTGCCGAGGAGTACACGGAACGCCATCGCCCGTTTGGCGCGACGCGTGGCCCGTTGGACAATTTAAGGAAAGGACACCTGTCTCACATATCTCGGAGGACACCCGAACCGGGCCGTAGGGCAAGGAAAATTAAATGAACCATTGCTTTCAAGGAAAGGGAATGACTCCTGTCTCACATTTATCGCTGGACACCCGGATCGCGCCTTAAGGGAAGGAAAAATCGATATCAATCAATCAGTCAATCAGTTGTTCAATCAATCAATGATCAATCGATCGATCCATCAATCAATCAACCCTTAACGCTGTCGCGTTAAAATCCATTCCCTTAGGCGCGGTTCAGGTGTAAACAGAGATGCGCCATTTTTTGTTCACGGCCAAAGACGCCGACGACACCGGCTTTTCTGCGACACGAGCTCCTTATCACTGTCGCGTTAAAATGAATTTTAATGAAAGGAAGTGACGCGTCTGACATATATCTCGTTCGGGCGCAGTGGGGCTGTGCGGGCACGCAGGAATCACGCGGTGAGCGGCGATCAACGCCGCGCACATCCAAAGCGCGTTCACCACGAAGCTCGCGGCTTGCTGCCCGTTCGTTCGGCGCGGAAGCTATGCTGGCGTTCGTGGCATCGGGTTCGTCGAGAACGATGTGCCGACGAACCACGACTCCAACTTGAGTCCCGCGCGGTTCGGCAAGGCGCCTGGCAGCGCTTCTGCGTGGTTTGCCGTTCCGCGCGTCCGTTTCACCGTACGTAGCGTAAGGCCCGTCGTGTTACTGATCACACCATTCGAGTTTCGGAAAGTGCATCTGCGACCCGGACATTTCAAGCGTACATGTCTCTCATTGCTAAACATACAGTGCCAACAACAAGCTCAGCCAGGGAAACGTACCTCCCACTGCGTATATCCTGGCATAGCGGAGCTAAGCCACTGCCAAATTTTCTTTCTTTTTCTCTGTCCGCACTAATATGTGTCTGTCTGTCTGTCTGTCTGTCTGTCTGTCTGTCTGTCTGTCTGTCTGTCTGTCTGTCTGTCTGTCTGTCTGTCTGTCTGTCTGTCTGTCTGTCTGTCTGTCTGATGTGATGTGATGTGATGTGATGTGATGTGATGTGATGTGATGTGATGTGATGTGATGTGATGTGATCTGATGTGATGTGATGTGATGTGATGTGATGTGATGTGATGTGATCTGATGTGATGTGATCTGATCTGATCTGATCTGATCTGATCTGATCTGATCTGATGTGATGTGATGTGATCTGATCTGATCTGATCTGATCTGCTGGCACCACCATACCAGCGCACGGACCATATATGCCCCGTCCATAATTTCTTACTCTACATTAGAGGGAAAGCCGGAGCTCTTCACTTCATCCACCATGGACGCCAGAGGCATGTCGGGAAGACAACACATCAGATTGACATCTAGTAGCTTGTTGACTGTTCTACGGATAGGATTTTTTCGTTGTTGTTCAGTTTCGTTTTCATTACTGTAGTTTTTTTCTGGTGTTTTGTGCGCTTTGTGGTTGTGTAGTGCAGCTACGCACATAATTCATTTGGGATCGCTGAATGTCACTGAATCACGGTTCGCTTAATTTGGCAGCATGAAGAGAAAGCTCTTTTTCGACGTGGAAAAATTAGCTGGTCGTTTACGCCTACCTGCTTTTATGCTAATTTACGGCGATGTGCAGTTACCATGCATGTTTTATTACCGGACATGGCAAAACAACGCTTCCTTGCAGCATACATTTTGCGAAAATTTGTATTTCAGCTGTCGTAGTCATGTTTCAGGGCCAAGCCAAGTAAGTCATGCTGTCTTCCCGGCATTCCCACGGTGGATGAAGCGCCCTTTAAGAAACTCGCATAGACGATGGCGCCAGCTTTCGATTTAGGTGACAATATTTAGAAACTCTATGACCCTGTCGCCCGCGGTACACGCGAGCGCGGCCCTATGCTTGTGGCGCCACTAAACGGAGGGCGGAGAAACAGCCATGATGCGTTTCCTGAGGCAAGAATCCGTCGAGTGCCCACTCTCTAAGATATTTCTTTACGAGAGCATACGATAACCTGGTCCAATCTGCCTGTCTTTCCTTTCCCGGCTGCGCCCTCCCATTTTTTAAATTCGAATTTTAGCATCGTTGGTCGCGTGACCCGGTGACCGCATCGCCCTTACCCTCTCGGGCAATCAACGACTTTTGCGATTAAATCATGTGCAAAATCATCAGGGCACCTAATTCTATTATATGCTATCAATTCGATGGCATAATAGCTGCATGCAGATGCCCTTGCCGGAAGTGACGTCATTTTCCTCCAGCCAATACTCGGATCTAGTGACGTCAATTCCGTCCAGCCAATGGGGACGTCACTTCGCTCTAGACGATTGGCGAATTTTATGACCGAATTTTGGCCCTATGGGGCTCCTAACGCTATCGCAATGAAGTACGAAAATAAGGTAAAGGACTGCCTCTCAAAAACTTTGATTCCAACAGAAACATGTTTCCTTGCTGCAGGTTATGGCTCGGAGGGACTGGCGTCTGAGGATGCACTCGAAATCCTTGCACCGGCTGTGCCCGGTGCTGTTCTCCTCGGCGAACGAAGCCTATGACCGGCTGCAAGAGATCAAGTTGATACTGCGCAACAGCGGAGTCAACTTCAGCGCGTCATGCCCTCGAGACAGCTGTCGCCCCTGCGAGTTGCCGCGCCAGCTAAAACAGTGGAACCACGTCCTGGCCGCCGTAAACATTCAGCTGAGAGAATGGAACTCCCCTGGCGATTTGGAGGTCATATTTTTCGAAGCGGTCGGCGACCTGCAGGACCGCGCATGCCGCATCCAGCACGCCATCCTTCTCTTTCACTGGCTGCTCACCAAACACGAGTGCGTGACCGCCCTCCGAGTGGACGACTGGGGCGTGTTCCCGCGTTTCGCGTACTTTTGCCTTTTCTGTGACGGCCTCCGCCAGAGCCGTCGCCTCAAGAGCCTCAAGCTATGCTCGGAATTTCTTAACTTGACTCTGCAACAAAGGCTGCTGGCTTCGATGCGCGGCCTGCGCAACATTGAAGAGTTCGCCTGTCGCAAGCTGCACATATCCAACCAGTCAGGCAACACGACTGAGCTCTGCAATCTCGTATCGAGAAATGCCAAGCTGTGCCGGCTTGCGGTTGAGGTATTTGACGGCAACTCACATGGCATGTGGCTTTTCGCTCACCGGCTCGCGAGAAGTGAAACCATCACCGACCTCCGCATTGACGTGACCTGCTTGAGAGAGGACGAAGAAAACGCGTTCTTCGACGCTCTCAAAAAAACCCGCTCACTTCAGTCACTACGCCTGGTCGGATCACTGCGGGTGCGCACCGTGAGTGTCACTGAGATCGCAAGAGCAACGGAAGGCTTGACGGCGCTGGTAGCTTTGGAGCTGTCCTGTTTTCGAGTCACCACCAGTGAAGCCTGGGACCTGGCAATGGCCCTCTCCTACAGCGAGACAGTGCAGCAGCTGGCGCTTCTCTCGTGCATGCAAATCTTCTCGCGCGTGACCAGCGAGCCAGACACTCGAGATGTCTCGTACGGCGGCGCTCACTGGCGCATCCAGCCGTATCTGCACCTTCTGCGCCAAGCTACATCACTGCGGAAACTCACATTGTCTATGAGTCAATTCGACAGTGGGGAACAGCGGGTGTTCTTCGAGGCGCTGGCGCTGAACGACGTCGTTGAAGAGGTGCACATCCAGGAGCGCAGCCACTGTTACTCGAGCGACCTGTGCCGCGCTATCTGCGAGACCAACACTGGCAGCCGGGTCAGGATTGGCACCGTTAATGTAACCGGGAGGTGCTGCGAGGAGTTGAAGAGGTTGCACATTCGAGGTGCCTGCATACTGGTCGAGGCGACAGCACTCCCTGGAGTAACGTACAGCTGTTTAGCGCAGCTGAAGATGCTCGACACTTTGGCAACCCTGTCCGTGAATATAGCAGCAGACATTGACAAAGAGTCAGCCGAGTTGCTGGCACAGTACCTGCAGGAGACACGGCTGCTGGTCGAGGTCACGATGAGCTTCTTTGCGGGCCGTTCCGACTCACTAGTGCTACTCGAGGCACTCGCCCACAACACAAGCATCACGACGCTCGTCGTCGATCGCTGGTGTGACACCAGGCGCACTGCACAAGAACTGGCAGGCGTCGTCTGCTCAAGCAAGAGGATTCGGGCGCTAACCTACCACTTGACAAGCAGGAGTCCCTCGCCAGCGTTCTTTTCGACGCTTGCCAGGTACATTAAGGACAATTGCACACTCATTTCGGTGAAAGCTTATCGGCTGAGAGCCTCAGCTAAAGACTGGAACATCATCCAGGAATCCTTAGCTCGTAACAGCACGCTCCTGGTCCACGCCGCGCAATACGTTGTCGGCTGTGCGGTGAGAAAAAAAGGTGGAGCAGAGGCTCTCGAGCTTCTGGGCTTGGACCACATGCTCGTCTCCAAAGTCCAGGAAATGGCTTCAGTGGACGAAGAAGAAGCTCAGAGGGCAATCAAAAGCAGGCTCGCCGACCTGAACGACCTGCACTTTTTCATGCGCGTCGCCGGTGTTGTGAGGGAGTGTGTTGTTTGTCAAGAAAGTGCCGAGAGTCGCCTTTGCCTGGACACAATACCATACGAGTGCTGGACGATCTTGCGGCGGTATTTGAGAGTAAGGCATGTGGTAGACACTGAAATGCGCTAAGAATTAGGCCAGTTATGCACTGCAGCATTCATAACTTTCATCTTTAGAACTTTGTGTAACAGCCCATACCTCTGATTATGTATATAAGTGTGGAGCGGCGGCAAAAACGCATTATGAAGAAGTCCTGTTATTGCGTGTGCTTTGTGTTTTTTAATACCTATGCAGTTGTGATTTGTAACTTTGTCTACCAACCCATGTGTGTGATAATGTATATAAGTGCGCAGCGGCAAAAATGTATTATGAAGAACTCACGTTATTGTGTGCCCTTTGTGTGTTTTTTAATACTTGTGCAGTTGTGATTTGTAATGCGCTGCTGCGGCATAAACGCTTCGTGCAGAAGTCATGTTATTGTGTGCCCTTTGTTTTTTTTTAATACTTGTGCAGTTGTGAATTGTAACTTATAATAATGTGAATAAATTTCCATGTTCTTGCTTGCTAACTTTAACACATTAGTCTTGCAGCACTGGGATTTATATATAATAGAAGAAATTGCGTTGCTAAATGAGCCAGTGATCACATGCAGAATGAGAGGGTCATAAATGTTACGAATAGATGGGTTTACTTACCAAAGGTTTCGGACAGTCCGAAACCGTTGGTAAATAGACCTAGTTAACTGGAAATTCCGGCCAAAAATGAGAAGTTGAGACTGCATAGACTGCAGCAGATTGCATATAAAACTGCGCATGGTGGCGGGCACCGCCCGTAGAAACTCGCACAGTGGACTTATCGTCGAATAATTGCGTCGTTAGCACCACACACTTGTAGTGTGTCGTAGAGCGTTACAGAAAGAGCTGCGTCCGTGTCAAAGCCTCAGTTTGTAAACGTTAAACCCACACTGAAATCATATTTGGCGGACGTTCCGAGGGAATTTGTCCCACGCATGTACTTTTACTTGCCGCGGACACATTGCCCACATGACCGAGAGCTGTACCCCTGTGACACTGGCAGTTTCAATCTCCATTGAGCCAATGGACATCAAACTCGACAGAGATCGACCACTGCCACACTACGGCTTTCAGAGACCATTGAACTCTGTGGACATCGACTCAATGTAGGTTCGCGGGTGGCACTTGAATCTCAAGGGCCACTGAGAACAACCTAGGCACATTACGTTGTAGAAATAACATGAAAACTGGAATTAAACAAAAAATTGTCTTATTTTATGGCAGAATTTTACCTTACCTATAGATTACATTACATTACCGAATTCATAAGCTAATTTTTATCCGGTAGTCAAATTACAGCTCCGCGGAACTTCCGCCGGTCAGATGTAAACAAACCCAGGCTATTTCTGTTGTGCGGCGTCGCCTTGGGTATAGTGAACTAGAATACTGTATTCTAGTATTCTATAGCAATGGGCTTCGCGGCGTCCATGCGGGGCTCCCTTTCGTTTCAGCCCTCAGGGCACTTCGCGACAACCGAGACCAAGAAGTGCCCCACAAATGCCGCAAAGACAGTAGCTATGACCACGACAAAGAAGATCACTGATCGGTGGCAGCTTCGCCGGCGAACAGTGAATGCTTCTGAAACGAAGTGCGCTTCGCTGCCAGTCGCCGCCCCGGAATTGCTGTCTCGAGATTGTGCCCAAATGTGAAGTATTTGAACAGCTTTTTCTAGAAGAAAAAACTTCAATTACAGCATAACTTAGGCCAACATTGGCTCGTTTCACTAAACTTCGTTTTTTTATGATTATGTTGCAGTCTTCCCTTTGTAACGGGCGGGCGCATAATAAGGGTGCCATGGCTGGATACTTACACACATAAAAACTGCAACACTATCAAGCGCGCAGAGGCAAATAGACACTAAAATACCGACGAAAACAGCTCTAGTGTCGCACCAGCGTCCACCACTCAGTGAATAGGCACGTCGTCGCTGCAACGGTCACATGGTTTGCCGTATCCGTTGTGCAGCCCTCGTTCGAAGAGCGGAAACCCAGTGGATGGGTGGGTAGGTGGACGGACGGACGGACGGACGGACGGATGGATGGATGGATGGATGGATGGATGGATGGATGGATGGACGGACGGACGGACGGACGGACGGACGGACGGACGGACGGACGGACGGTAGGATGGATGGATGGATGGATGGATGGATGGATGGATGGATGGATGGATGGATGGATGGATGGATGGATGGATGGATGGATGGATGGATGGATGGATGGATGGACGGACGGACGGACGGATGGGCAGTGGTTGATGCCACTATGCTCAGTTTTTTTCCTTTATTTTTGTTTACTCTGCTGTAAGTTAATACAATTCGCCATTTCCCTTAAAAAAAAAACGTCTTCCTACACTTTAAAACTTATGTCACCTCTCTGCTTTTGTGCCACCAATCTTCCAATCGCTTTTTGCTGATTTCCACCGCGGATTTATTTACATGACTATTGTTATCTCTAAACCCTAAGGCCTCAGGAAGAGTGCCTGTGCCTGCATCGACATCGGGATGGATACCATCGTATTTTAGGATGAGGTGTTCTATTGTTTCTTCAGATTTACCACACACAACACATGTGTCATCTTCTTCGTTAATTTTTTTTTCTGTAGCTGCGTGTTCTAAGACACCCTGACCTAGCTTCAAAGAGGAGGGCACTGCCTCTTGAGTTATCATAAAACGTTTCCTTCCTGATCTGCCTTTTCCAGCATCGATATAATTCTACACTATGCTTCTTTTCCATTGAATCTATCCAATTTTTACCTTCGACGTTTTTAAACTGTCGTTTAATGCTCTTTCTTTCTCCTTCCTCGTCTCTGGAAAACTTACTGGCCAGCTTTCTAGTTCGTTTCCGCCACTGTGTGTCTCTCTTTCTGTACAGGTATTTAAATACCTTAGCTGCCCACCTGTTATCATCCAATTTCCTCAGGCGTTCTTCGTATAGTACTTTACTCTGAGCTTCCCGTGCTTCGAACGTTGCCCAGCCCATATCCCCCTGTACTGCCTCGTTTGTGGTTTTCCCGTGGGCATCTAGTGCTAATCTTCCGACAGTTCTCTGATTTACTTCTAATCGCGACTGAACTAAAGCCCTTAAGCATTGAACCGCATTCCCGAAAGTAAGCCCCGGCACGATTATTCCTTTCCAAATACCTCTGAGGACTTCATACCTGTTGTACCGCCACAATGCCCTATGTTTCATTATCCTGGCATCTCTTCGCCCTTTTGCTATGAGAGGCTGTTCGTGCTTTTCCGTGTACATATGCCCGTTGTTTACCCATACCCTGAGATATTTGTATTCGGCCACTCGGGATATTTCATAGCCTTGTATTGTAAGCTTCTGAGCCTATTGTAAGCCTGCGGAAGCGTAGCGCCCTCATGCGGTGGCGTTGGCAGCTTCCGGCAGAACAGGACGATGTGCTCCGTTGTTTCTTCGTGCGCTCCGCAGGCTCTACACAGGGTGCATTCGACAGTAGTGTCGAAGCACTTTCGATACGTGAGCGTTGGCGTGGCACCCGCGCGTGCCTCAAACAACAGGCGGCTGCCAACACTGTTGTCGTAGAGGCTCTCGACGCAGACGTCCTGCTTGGCTGCCCTGTACACTTCCAGCGCCGACTTCCCCTCCGTGGCAGCCCTCCACGCCTCTCGCTCCTGCGCACGCACTTGGGCGTCAACTGCCTTGGCCCATTTCCTCGCGCTGTCGGCCCGGACTTCATCGCTGAAGAAGCCGATCTTGCGACGAAGGTGTTGGAGTCGCTCCGCCCATGTAATCCGCAGGCAGTTTTGGCTGACATAGTCGAAGGCTCTGCGCGCCCACCTGTCTTTGTGCATCAGGCGCTGCCGTCGTAGGCTATTTTTCTCCTTGCCTCGCGAGCCTCGAAGGCATAGACCGGCCGAGGTCTTTCTGCACCGCCTCGTTAGCCACCCGCCCATGGCACCCCGGCGCCAGACGACACACCGCTCGTTGGCCACGCTCAAGCCATTCCCCTGTGGGCGATGTCACGCAAATGACTGCCTTCGCAAATGACAGTGCGGGTGCATGAACTGCTTCCTACATCTCGAGGACCATAACAAAGCGATTGCAGCCCCATAGGCACCCGCTTTCGCAGTATGTTTCCCGCTCGCTGTGAAGCTTGTTTCAAGTGCTCCTTATGTCTTGCTGCATATGCTGGCTGCCCCGATTTTTGCTAGACCCGGCATCTGCCATCGATACTGAAGCACCTGAGCTGGGGCAGCGGAAATAAAGGATAGCAGGCAGAATGGAGAAATGAAATGACAGAGGTGAGGGTACAGGAAGAGAGGATAGGGGGAGATGTAATATACACGAACTATTTACACAATAAGAAATGCGTCAAGGTTGTGCGCATGATTAGTTCATGATGGAGCAATAAAAACACGCGCGCACAGCACTATGTCGACTACAACTGGAGCGGGCCGGGCGTCCAGTTGTTAATCGTCCAAAGTGGAACTCGCGGAGCGTTCGGTCGCTGCGTGTAACTACCTGGCGGAGGACAGACGGAAAGTCAAGGCCGTCTGTTCGAGGGCTGCACAGAGGTTCACCAAAGTTCGCTCACGGGTGCGCGCACTGCCCTGCGGCCACAATAGCGTTTTGAGGGAGTCTGGTAGTATGCCCAGCGCCTTATAGGCCGCAAGCATATCGCGACGAGCATCGGTGAACGCGGCACAGTGAAGGAGCAGGTACTCTAGTGTTTCCACTGCACCGCATCCGTCACACACGTCACTCGTCACGATTGCGTGAAGCTCCCGTCGTTCCCTGGGCCAAACGCAGCCAATGCGCGCGCGGAGGATCATTGCACGTTGCGACCGCGTAAGTGAGCGACATCCGGTGATGCTGTCGATGCGCTCACCGCCTGCGATGCGTGGGTCCGGGTGCTGCTTTCGGAGATGGCCGTGGACGGCCGCACGCACGTCCTCCAGCGCAAGGGGCAGATCGCTGGGAGGTAGTTGATGTGCGGCGGTCGCGAGGTCGTCAGCTTCTTCGTTGCCGGCGATTCTGCAGTGACCGGGCACCCACTGTGCACGCAAGGCGCGCATCCTCTCTGCGCGAGGCGCTCGATGCGCGAGCGAATGTCCCGCACTAGTGGGGTACCGCGGCCGTTAGACTGCAGGCGGCTGAGGGCGGCGCGGCAGTCGCACAGCAGTGCACTCCTGTGCGGCGGAGGGCAGAGGGTGAGCAGCAGGTCCGGCCCGAGCCGGATCCACTTCAACTCCGCCTTGGTGGAGGAGCCCAGGAAGGTTGCGTGTTGCTGGCTGGGCAGTCGCAGGGCGGGGATGGTAGTCGCCGCTGCAAGGGAGCAGCTGTCGCGGGCCACGTAGCTGTCGGTGTGCACGAGGAGATGGTCCTGGAGCTCTGACTCTCTATGAATACATAAATGTTTTCATCACCACCACGCTGCCGCAAAGTTGCCGAGTCACGTGTTCGGCTGCACGCGCACCGGCGAGCTGCGCGCGACTCCAGAAGCGTTGCCGTCAACGTCCGGCGCGTCCCAGTGGCGCCTATTACCGCCAAGTCGCGAGCTGGTCCGTCCGCAGAAGACAATTGTGGAATACTTCCTCTCCCGACTAATCCCGTAGACGAGGAGGGGCCCACAGGATGATTCGGGCTTCTCGTTCCCACGGGGCCAACGGGGTCGCCCAAGGCCGCAAGTTCGTCGATGGGAGACGCTGCGTTAAGGCGCGCATCCCGGCCCCTGGTCTAATGCGACGCAGGAACCGAAACGCGCAGCAAAGGAAACGGACGGAAGGCTTTACAGAAAGAAACACGCGTCCTCCCAGCAATAACACTCCACCTTCAGGGTTAAATGCAAAAGCGACGCGACGAGACGCTGGTCGGGCTGGTGTGCAACTTCAAAGCACGCCGCCACATCTCCGGAATACCGAGCGCTGACAGAGCATCGTAGCAGCGTCCGAAAAGGCACGCACGCCGCAGCAAACGCAGTTCCCAACAAGTGCTCACCGCCATCTCCTGTCACTACCAGCTTTACCACGACCGACTCAAGGAAATCCGAAAACGTTTGGCGCCACGTCTGACGCATATATCCCAAGTTCGCGCAGAGGCTTACAAATGACAACGCGACTGCAGTACTATATATTCTAGGTACTATAGCAATACTGAACCACTGCCCCTGCCTCCTCGCGCTCGAAAAGGTTTCCACATGCCATACGCTACGCGGGTTGCATCCGCTGCAGCGGCTCTGTGGTAACGGCACTCTCCCGAGTGCCATGCAGTATCAGTGCACGTTAAAGATCCCCAGGTGGCCGAAATTATTCCGGAGAACTCCACTATAGGGCACCTATTTATTTCTTTCACTGCGCGTGATAGTTCATGATGGAGCAATAAAAACACGCGCGCACAGCAGCGTTCCGAGATAGTGTGCTACCTTGGACGATTAACTGGACGCCCCACTCCATTTGTAGTCAACATAGTGCTGTGCGCGTGTGTTTTTATTGATCCATCATGAACTAATCACGCGCACTACCTGGACACATTTCTTATTGTGTAAATAGTTTGTGCATATTACATCTCCCCCTATACTCTCTTCCTGTCCCCTCACCTCTTTCATTTCTTTTTTCCATTCTGCCTGCTATCCTTTATTTCGTCTGCAGCATTCCGGGTACATTTCCCGGATGTACCGCGAGGAAAGGTGCATACTGCCAGAACCGCACACAAACTCAGCAGGCAACAACAGACGATCCTGCGTCGAGCGTAGGCCGGATCGCTTACGCATACCGTACTGTTGAACCGCATGTACCCTGCGGAACACGATACGCTCTGTCCTTTTTGCAAACGAAAAAAGGGCACCCTGTCGCACGTCTTGGCAGAGTGCACAAAACTCAAGACCTCCCCCTCCTCTCCTTCCCGCCAACACCCCCACTCCCCAACCCCTTGAGCGATAAGAGACCTTGTTATCCAGCCCCGCGCTACCGATTCAGCTCGCTCTGACGAACAAGGGCCAGGAGCTGCTGGGAACATATGGGTCCCGTAACTAGGGGACCACCCCGTCTGGTGCCTGCGTGCACCACCGATTTATTTCGGGCTTAATAAATGTTGATTCATCATCATCATCCGCTGCCCCAGGTCAGGTGCTTCTGTGCTAGCAAAAATCTTTTCCTTCGTTTTTATTATTATTTTCATAAAAAAAAACACTTACTACTACTTACTACTCTCACCTTCCCCCTTCCCTCACGGCGCGGTTGAGGTGTCCACCGAGAAGTGAGACAGTTACTGCGCCATTTCCTCCCCCCACCCCCCAAAAACAAACACTATTTCGGCTAGTGAGCCAGAGAACCCGGGTTCGAACCTGGAAAAGGCGGCCGCGTTTCTATGCAAGCGAAACGCAAAAGGCGGCCATGTGCTGTGTGATGCCACTGCACATTAAAGATACCCAGGTGGTCGAAATTATTCCGGAGCCCCCATTACGGCACCTCTTTCTATCTTTCACTCCGAACTTAGCAGTGACATTAGTGACCATTTGCCAGTTTTCTTCATTATCAAGAACACTCAGCCTTCCAAAGCTAATAGGTCAAATACAATAACAAATCGTGAAATAACGCCTCACACAATAGAGGGCTTTCAACATGCAATCATGCAGACCGACTGGAGTGATGTTTTCGCGCTTATTGATGCAAACGAGGCGTATGATAAATTTATGGAAATTTTCAAAGGTCACTATTTCACTTCCTTTCCAATCAAGTCACATCGGCAACACAGAAAGTCGCGTAAGTCTTGGGTTACACGCCAACATGTCAAGCTTATTAAACAGAAAAACAAACTTTATCATTCATTTATCCAGTCTCGCGACGAATTAAAATGGACGGAATTCAAGTCTTTCAGAAACAAACTAAATAAGAATTTAAAGCAAGCAAAGTACAACTACTATCTGCGCATTTTTGACGGCAACTGCTTGAGAAACTGTGACGTAGTGTGGAAAAAATTAAATGACATCCTTAACAAAAACAAACAAATGGCAATCATCGACAACCTTGTTATTGATGACACAGAAGTGAGTGGCATAGATTTAGCTAATAAATTCAACGATTTTTTTTGTTGAAGTTGGAAACAGTACATACTGCTCTGAAGCAGTCAGAAATATTTCTAGAGTGCAAAATACCTTATTTTTTAGCCCCGCTTCTGTATCGGAGGTAACAAGGCTCTTTCAGGCCCTTAAAAACAGCAGGGCTCACGATTCAGATGGTTTAGAAATTCAACCAATCAAGCAAGTAATAGATGAAATAGCGCCTGTTTTAACACACATTTACAACATTTCACTCTCAAGTGGAGAATTTCCACTTCAAATGCAGGTTGCTAGGGTAATAATAATGCACAAAAGAGGAGATAGAAATGAACTGACAAATTATCTATACTGCCCATATTCTAAAAAGAATTGGAAAAAGTAATAAATTCACGCATTATCGCTTTCGCAGAAAAGTACAACTTGATAACCGAACATCAATTTGGATTTAGGAAGTTTCGCTCGACAGAAGACGCTCTCTTTAGTTCATAAGGAAACGGTGTTAGAAAACTTTGAAAATAAATTAGCGACACTAGGAATCTATATCGATTTCAGAAAGGCGTTTGATTCTGCTAATCATCTCATACTAGTTAACAAGCTGGAACGATATGGGTTTCGGGGAATTTCTCACCGCCTAATTAAATCCTATCTTCATGGGCGTCACCAGTTCGTGGAATTAAACCGCCTTAAGTCGAGTGTAAAACCTGCCAGATCCGGAGTTCCACAAGTCATTAATCTGGGACCTATCCTGCTCTTTTTTTTATATAAATGATACTGTAAGAATTCCCGGAAAATATAAATGCATAATATATGCAGATGATTGCACAGTGCTGGTTTCAGGCAAGGACCTTTCGTAAATAAAAGGTTTAGCAGGTACTTTCTGTTATGGGCTTCAGGAATGGTGCCGTATAAATAGATTAATTATGAATGAATCTAAAACATTATGCATTATTTTCCGCATACCAGGAACCCCAATTACACCACCTGAGAATATTCACTTAGGGCCCTACTGCATAAAATCAGTAAAACACGTAAAAACACTGGGAGTAATCTTTTCTGAAAATATGACTTAGAACGAACACATTAAAAGGATTTCATTGAAGTTATGCAGGGTCGTAGGTATGTTGAACTGATGTCGCCAAATACTTCCCAGTAACATTAAGAAACTTTTATACAACGCTCTATTTAATTCACAAATATACTACTGCGCCTTAGTGCGGGCAAACACCTGCGGAACTAACATTACCAAACTTTTATTACTTCAGAAGAAAGCAATCCGTGCAATAGAAAACAAATCTAGGCTTGAACATACACAACCACTTTTCCGAAAACACAAGGTTATGACAGCAAATAATATTTACACACACAAACTCCTATGTGCCTACAGAAAAGCAGTGCAAGGAAGATCAGGAACAGTTTTAAATTTAGCAGACCTTACAAAAAATACAAAAACGTACTCTTTTCGGTACCAGCCGCCATGGTTTGTTCCCTTTTCGCGTACTGGCTACGGCACCGAAAGAATTAGACATTCATTACCATCCATTTTAAATGATTTTGACTTCCAGAGCGTGGATGTTATTTCAATCACGTGTAGACACATCGCCAACCTCTTTGTCAGGTGAACCATGCTGATGTTGTTTTTCATGTCCGTTTTCCCCTTCTGTTTCAGTCTTTCGGTGTTGTTTCATCATCTCTGTGTTGTGCACATGTATAACAATGAATCCTTTATTTCATTTTTACATTTCGTTTTACAAGTGCAGTTGTACTTCAAGAAAGGCCTGTGAAAAAAATAAACAATAGTGTTTCAAATATGCACCGTATGCCTCGCCATTGCGCCTGATGTAAAGGTGGCTGGAGCGCCGTCAAGCTGCCGATAGAGCAGCCTTTTCTCCAGCCACCTATTTTCGCTCCTCTGTATTCAGTGGCGAAAATAAACATGACTATTATTATCAACTTCTTCCCTTCCCTCACGTTAACTTATTCACCGAGAAAAGAGACAGTTGCAGCGGCTTTAATTTAAAAAAACCCAGACACATACACACACTAATGACGCCAGACTATCAACACGACATTCGTGGTCTAGCCGGAAGTCCAGATTGCACATACTGCCATGCACATTAGCAAGCACACCCTTTGAGAGTGCGCGCACCCCGTCTACAGTGGCGAAAAGCTGTAGATGCGATTGTTTCATCTATATCTTCTCGTCTCAATGTGATCCGCAGAATTGCACGTGAGCAATGGGGAAACCATCCTTCTTCAATGGTCAAACTTCATGAAGCGCTGGTGGTCAGCCGGATAATGTATCAATTGCCTTTAATTTCCCCCTCGGCATCACAACTTGAGCGTCTCGAAGTTGTCCACAGAAAGTGCCTAAGAAGAGCCATTGGAGTTCCCCAGGCGGCTGCGAATAAGGCAGTACTTCATGAGTCCCTATCGAAACCTCTTAGCCTTATCGCTTCTCAAAGACTATTAATGCATCTTGACCGCTTAGGAGAGACGGTAGCTGGGCGATCCCTTCTCCAGCGGCTCTGCAAGAGATATGAGTCGAAGGCTTACTTGGCACTCAATACTCTTAGTTCTTTAGGCATTAATGTCCGAAGGCAAAGGAAACGGTTGAAACCCCCCTGGTCTTTTCCGACCCTCGACTGTAAGGTCACAATTCCCCATGTGCGCTCAAAGCGCAGCTCTCCTTTGGCAGCAACGCGTTCGCTTGTACTGGAATACTTGGAAACAGAGTATGCCTGCCATCTTCAAATTTTCACGGATGGTTCTGTGGACAAGGTCAAACAAGCTAGCGCAGCGGCTTTTTACATTCCTTATTTGGACTGTAAGTGGTCCGTACGCTGTACTGCTGTGTATCCTCCACAACGGCTGAAAGTGTTGCTATTGAGGCGGCTTTACGGAAGTTAGGGTCTTGTCCGGCTCAACCTGTTGTCATCCTAACTGATTCAAAATCTGCCCTTCAGAGGTTAGAGCGCGGATTCCCTACTGACGCCTTGTCTCTAAGCTCTCGGCGCTTGGTGCAGAATCTGTACAGCAGAGGCTTTACATTTCCAGTGGGTGCCCTCTCACATAGGAGTCAACGGTAACGAGGTGGCAGACAGTCTCGCCCATAAAGCTCTCTCAAGGATTCCATCAAAAAAAGTACCTCAAGATGGGAAAAGTCTCTGCAGGAAAACGGTGCTCGATCACTTCAGTACCCTGTGGAGTGCGTCCCACAAGCCATTCGTGACCAAGGGACTGAGAAGATCTCAGGCGACCCTTCTACATCGAATTCGCACGGCCTCTGCTCGCACTCCTGCATGGATGCATAAGACCGGCATAGCATCGTCTCCGCTCTGCTCTTTATGTGGTGTGTGCGGGGATATCGAACATTATATTATGTACTGCCCAAAGTACAACGCGGAAAGGCATATGATGTTCGCTTCCTTCAAGAAGACGAGAACCCGTCACAGCACAGTGCAGGACGTTGTCTACCCGAGTGGAAACCAGACATGCAGAAGGGAGGCTGCACGCCTTCTTTTAACATTTCTGCAGAACACGGATCTTGTTTTTAAATGGTGACAGCAGGAACGGACTATGGCCTACTGTGATTGAATGTGTGCGTAGATGGTGTCTTCCGGAGTGGACTACTTTATACTGTGAGTGAATGTGTGTATGGAGTGTGGCACTACAATGGCCTATGTTCTAGTGTGACTGAATATGTGCATAGATGGTGACTTCTGGAGTGGACTCTGATGTGAACTGTGTGGATTGATTGTGTGCATAGCTGGTGACTGCGGGAGAGAATGTGTGCTATTATAAGAGACTGTGCGCTTAGCGGGGTAGATGCGGCATTGTTAATATCGAAGGAACGCTGCGGTGGAGCAATTGCCGGCAGACAAAGCAAGGCTAACCCCACCTGTAGCATTCAACACCTCAACCTCAACCTCAGTGCGCGCACATCCAAGCCACCAGAGAGAACACCCTCAGAAATATACCATTGAATGAATCAGTCAAGCTTTATTTCCACACTAGGAAGGGCTAGAGATGATGACTTGGGCACTGAGCGGTCTTCCCTGGCGCTCGCGGCCAGCGTTGTCCGCTGAACCAGCAGAAGCTGGTCTTGCAGGTTGGCGTTGGTCAGAAGCGTCTCCCAGCACACACTGGGAGAGCTGGCTTGCTCCCACTCAAGGGACTGCATCATGCCTACTGCCCCTCCTGGTATGTCCGCGACGTGTTGGGCAAGGAGTGGTAATCCAATTTCCCTGGGAGGTCGGACCCGACCTTGGAAAAATACGATTGTTTTATCTCTCTCTTATAACCAATTTATATTTTCTATACCGGTTGCCCGGTCTACAAGATCGAGAGAGGGCGTTAAAAGGATATTATTACAAGAAAAAAATGGACCTGGCAGCCCTATCCGGTAGACCTGCCCAATCCGCTGCCTTGCCCCTGCCCGATGGGAGACGGTGGTGTCCAGCTCCGACCCGGACCACCAGCTCCAGCTGGTGAACCCGGCGCGCTAGGCAGCTAAAGCCGCAGGGGCCCTGGACTGGGAGCTCCTCCCAAAGATCAAGGGCAGCAAGATGGAAGACAACCGCATCGCCTTCTAAATAAAACCAATAAAGTTTATTCCTCCTCCTTGAAGGTCAGGGTGCATAGAAATGCAGAAATATTCTCTGTAACGCTGTTTGTGCAAGCATTTATGGCGGTGCCTTGATGGCGCCGCATAGTGTTAACCACCGTGGTGTTAGCACAGCTCCTCCCCCTTTCTCCTATTAATGTTCGGCTTCGGACCGCATGAATCACAAATGGGCCTATGCGGAGCAAGCGCTTCGTTTCATGCGTCCATGATACAACACTGCACCCACATCCAGAAGACAACCATTTAGTGCTCGGCCCAGTCGCCACCCCTTCCAGAAAACAATCCATCAGCTATCGGCCCACGTGGGGATGGACACTTCGTCCGTCACCACGTGCGTCGCGCGCGTTATACACCGTTGCTAGTTATAGACTTGAAACTTACCTGCTATGACCAGCACGGCACCGTGCACTGTGTGGTTCCAGCTGGAGCAAAGTGAGGTTGAATAGTACTATGCCGTTTCTAAGCTGAGGACCAGCCTGTGAATCGTTTCTAGCTGAAACCACATCATGTGAGAAACAATATTTATATCTGAGACAAGTTCTGCTTCAAAGTGCGACGGTGCCACTTGGATCCCAACGTTCTAGGGCCCCTACTGACAGCAACTCAGCTGGAACCGTTCTAAGAATAAACCACTTAATTTGTCTAGTATACAGTGTTGTGCGTTTTTATCATGAAGACCTTAAAAAGTTTCCCCGCCTCAACCGCTGGCTCATTTGCCGTGAAACTGCACACAGAGCTTACTTATTATGGTAACTTTTGTATTGTAGCAAGTTTGACAACGGTACTTACTTAGTTGAGCCGTGCATGATGCGAAAACGCAATCGTCTACGTAGAGATCGGCGAACCAAACCCCGCAGACGACGTTTTTTCGCTGAGCTGCGGCAGTGGCGCCATCTGTTTTTGGCAGTCAAAAGCGTCACGACAAGGCCGCCGAGGCGAGCGTTTCGAGAAGCGCTGCCCTTTGAATATGCCGTTCCGGCCGTTTCGACTGCTTCAACTGAAGCGCTTGCAACAGTTTCGGCTAATTGAGCGAGCGGAAAAAAATTATCAGAACAACAAATTTAAAGAGGCTTTACCTTTCAAAGATTATTGTTTGCAACGCTCGTGTCGGCGGCCTTGTCGTGACGTTTTTCACTGCCGAAAACAGATGGCGCCACTGCCGCCCTTCAGCGAAAAAGCGTTGTCTGCGTGTTTTGGTTGCCTCGCCGCGGTGGCTCAGTGGTTAGGGCGCCCCACTACTGATCCGGAGTTCCCGGGTTCGAACCCGACCGCGGCGGCTGCGTTTTTATGGAGGAAAAACGCTAAGGCGCCCGTGTGCTGTGCGATGTCAGTGCACGTTAAAGATCCCCAGGTGGTCGAAACTATTCCGGAGCCCTCCACTACGGCACCTCTCTCTTCCTTTCTTCTTTCACTCCCTCCTTTACCCTTCCCTTACGACGCGGTTCAGGTGTCCAACGATATATGAGACAGATACTGCGCCATTTCCTTTCCCTCCAAAACCAATTATTATTATTATTATTATTTTGGTTGCCGATCTCTACGTAGACGATTACGTTTTCGCATCATGCACGGCTCAACTAAGTAAGTACCGTTGTCAAAGTTGCTACGATACAAAAGTTACCATAATACGCAAGCTCTGTGTGCAGTTTCACGGTAAATGAGCCAGTGGTTGAGGCGGGGAAATTTTTTTAAGTGTTCAGGATAAAAACGCACAACACTGTATTAACGCAGGTACACATTTTTGTATGAGAATCTTTTTTAGCATTGATGTTTCTAATCATAGGTAACATCCTTATGCATCTGAAAGTTGTCGTGTTAACTATGTGTTATCGCTGGGCGAGCCAAGGCGAACCGCTTGTACGCCGTGAGCGTGCATTGGCCAATGAGAGAGTACATCGTGAACTGTTACAGCGTTCAGTCACTGTGACAGAATATTCTGAACGCATTATGCAGATGGATACTTCGATATATCAACAGAAAAGTGACATTGCAAGCGAAATCGATTCTATTAGCAGCTCCTAAGGTAGCCCTTCTGATCGTTAATTAGATCATCTTGCAGTATCGCTAAGTAAAAATGTTCAAACAGGAAACTAATAAAAGTGTGCAACTCCTTTGGTGCCATTTTCTGTGGTACCAATATTGACTAGAACCAGCCGAATTAGAGTCATTCTAACTACAAATGAACATAATAAGCGGGTGTTCATGAACATTAATAATAATCAGAACTTTGGCACGTTTATGCAAAAAGCAGGACTTGATAAAACAAGAACTATGGCAAGTGCCCTGCTATAGACCGCTCTGAGGCATTGGAAACCATCAGCAATCGTATACGGATCTATTTTCAACATTGTTTCAGTACACAAAACGTTTATGACAATAGCGTGCATAGTTTGCGTTCATTAAAACATTCGCAAAACTTCGAAAAACCAGCGACACAAGACATCCAGCCGCAAGAAACGAAAACGAAACCAAAACTGTTTTAAAAGTTCTAGCCAATCCGTAGCCAGTTTTTCAGCTTCCCGCGCAAATCTTTCTTTTTGCGCGCGTGTTTTGTTCTGTGTTTTTTTGGCGGTCTAGCCCAAGCTGATTGGCCGAAGGCAACCCAAACACGAGTGACGTAGTTATTCAGGAAAGGATTTCATGGCGGAGGTTTTCAGTTGTTCGTTCTCGCGTCTTTTAAATTCGTATTCATCGTTACCAAAAGAAAGGTAAATACACTTACGTTCCCAACTTTCATGTTACGGAGTGTTCAACTTTGCGGGCGCGCATGTATTTCTTGTCAGGCATGTATTTCTCCATCTTTGAGCTGCATATTTTGATGGACCAGCAATTCTCAAAACATCCAAGTTAATTGGAGATATTTTCATGGCGACAAAAAAAAATATGGCATTTAATGCCAGCGGAATGTTTCTAGTGTGTATATAAACCACCAGACTTAACGCTTGTTTCCTAATTCAGCGGTTTCTCAGCTGGTGCAACGTCTAACTGTACGACGCTAGCGTTTCTTGCTGAACTGTGCCGTTGCGCCGGGCGTTCTGCCTGAAATCACTACAGTTTTTCGTCGATTCGCATTGGAATTTCTCGTCTGCTGTGCATTCTGCCTAGACTCGCGGTCGTCTGACGTCAGTGCAGGCTACGGAGCCTCGTTCATCTGTAGCTGTGTGAACGCGTAGTTCCATTTCGTGCAGATACAGCTCCCGCGATAACTTTGCAGCGTTATTACTTGTCCACTGTCCTGTGTTCCACTTGCGAGATCTGCTTCGTAAAGGCGCTTAAAACAGCTGAGTCGCCGTCTTGTTGGCACTGTTCACTCGCAGACGCTAGCTAGGCGCCTTGAGCGGATTAGCATTCGCGATTCCACACTTGCAGTAATGCTCAAAGTTTCACCTTGTGCTAAGTGAAATAGGCACGCTAAACGGTTGCGATTAGGCTTGCGGGTGCCGCGACAACAGCAATACCTATTTTGCGTGGACGCGTGCGAGAAAGCGCTGTTCCGTTCTCTCGGGAGCGATACGCTTGTCATACGTTCGTTCGGGCCAGGTGACTCTCCCAAGCGTCGTGGGCGAGTCTACTGGGCAGGGTAGGTTGGAAGAGGGCGGAGCTGCCGCTACGATCGGCTGCACGGAGCGCGTTCCTAATCTCGCAGCTTGCTTTGGGCAGCGGACACTTTACAGAGCTCTTACGTTGTCGCAGTGAGACGACGCCCAAGGGTCGTTTTTTTGGTCGCTGTGAAAGTTCGGGATGAAAAATGACGAGCGAGCCGCACCGCGACGCGCTCAGACGGCTTCGCAGCCGCGATGTGCGTGCTTCGGCGAGAGCGCGGCTCCCTCGCTCGGCGGCGCTTTTGGACTTTCCCCGTCGTGTGTGCGTGCGTTGTAGTATTGCCGAAGAGCGTTGTGTTAGTTGTGTGTGTTGCTCGTGTGGCGCGGCCATATTTGCTTCGCGAAGATGCACAGCGCTCTGCTGGTAATCTGTCACCGATTCCGCAGCATGTTGTCGTCGCAGGCCGATACGTTTGATACGGTAAGCAGTGCAGCACAGCTGTTTGCGCGGGCTTTAGAAACGAGCGAATCACGGCGCTGATCTCTGTGGTACCGTCTCGCGGGGTTGGGCGGCCAGCTCTTTTTCGGGGCGAGACTTTGAAAACGGCCGCGCTTTTTTTTTTCTTTCTCTGGCACTCGGCGTGGCGCGGACTTGGTGTGAACAGCCCGTGCCGCATGCGATCCCAGAAAACGTAGCCCTTGTGAGGTGCCTTACTTCACTGCGCTGGGCACGATCTCGATCCTTGGGCTCGGGTATGACCTTTCCGCTGACTGCGTTTCGCGTCGCGGTTGCCATTGAGTGGCACCAGCTGAGCTGCTGCATGTGCCGCCGACGCGCGAGCTTCTTCCCCTTCTTCTTGGAGGCTCCGTCGCGGTCGCCGCTGGTCCGCTTCGAAATTCCGGCCCGGCGGGGGTATGATGCCCCGGCCGCGTTTCGCCGTCGCCCCCGTGGCTCGGACAGCCGACGGACCCCCTGTTCTCGGCTAGCGTCCTGGAAGAAGGGGAAGGTGGGGGGTGCGGCGGCGCGGGAGGAAGTCGTTCAGTGCGTGCGGATTCGGGTGCCGCTTTGTTGTCCCGCGATAGAAAGTCGCCCGGGCGAGGACGTCTGATCGCGTAGGACCTGAAGCAGGCCAGTTCGTCTGGTTCGGAATAAAAGTGGAACGGCGTGCGCGGAACTTTTCCTCCGAGCCACACGCGTAGCGTCCCTTGGACGCCGAACGGCTGTCTGAAGGCTTGCTTACGGGCCCGCTTGTCGCCAGGCCCTGTGCCGATGCCTGTAGTGGTTGAAAGCGTTCACTTCGGTATCACTCGCCGTTGCATTTGGGGTAGAATGCAGGTTCATGCTGTCGCGCTTTATCCTGCGAAAAACGGCTTTGTTTCCTCGCGCCCGTCTGAGGTCTGCGTGCTGGAAAAAACACGTTTGCAAGCTTCATTTGCAGCAAGGGGAAAAAATGTTTACTTATGAGTCGTTTTCTTCAATCAGGAGCTTGGAAATGATAGTGTATTTGTAGCAATTGCCCGTGCTGAACGTTTGAGGTCAAGGTGCATGCATAGGCTTGTATAAGTCACTGTGCCTGCCATTTTGTTAGCATAGCCTCGCTACTATTTGCAGTAACTGCGAAACGCTTGGATATATGCTGGAAACTGCCAGAAGAGTCGATCTTAACTCTGCTGAGCTCAATGATGCAGCCCAACATGTGCATGTCATGCTCTACCTTATTCATGTGTGTGAATTTGAGAGGGTTCTTCATTGCATTTTGTGGAAGGGAGAGAGCTTTCAGTAGCTTGCTTGCGGATTTCCTTGGGTTATGTAGCGTTCATTCTGTGCACATATATTTATCATCCCTTAAATGCAGGTTGTCCAGTTTTTCTCCGTTCCACCGAACTGTATTTCTTCCCATAATTGAGCATGGTTGTCCTGCAATTTATGAAAACATTTTCAGATTGCTTGCATTGTTTTCTGATGTATAAATTTGTGGTCACGGTTATGTTTTGCCGTGATGCAACTTACAAGGTTCTTGCACTTTATTGAAGCAGGATAGCGAACATTGTTGTAACTGTGGCTTTCACTAGCATGCATGTGTTATTGCTTGTGTGCACATTATTAGGGAAACCAATATGACAAACACACACACATACACACTTGCATTTCTAGATATGCGTATGCTGGTCCAAAAGCACGTGCTTTAACACCATTGCTCTGCCTCTGCCTATAGACCTTCCAAGGAAGGCTGCTGCATCTCAAACACTGGGAAATTGTGAACACACTAGAGGGTGTGTACTGTGTGATGCCATGAATGTTTATCATGTTTGTGTCAGCCCAAAGACTAGTTGTTTTTAGCTTTGTAAACAATGTAATGTAAAAATGCATGGTTAGGCAATGGAGGTCTTTTGCAGGCAGTGCATTTAGCGTGTCACTTAACGTAGTGAGTAAGCAGCAAAAAACAAATGTATATTGCTACACTAATTGAACCTTTAAGTTGAGTACAAAATAAAAAAACAAAAGTATTGATCTAAGTTAAGTCTCTTTGCAGGAGGGGTGTTAGTGCGCCATTTGGTGCTTTGATGACAAAACAATGGTTGGTGCAGATATTGACTGTCACCCTCATTGTTGTCAGGACAGGTAATGGCAGTCCATTAGATTTTCGCTTTCATAGACATTGTAGGCTTTGTAAATGGGTGGCAGTTCACTGGAAGTTGCAGAGTCACTTGGTGCTGTCTCAAAGGCCTTCACATGTGGGAAGCATCTGTAATGTTAGTGAATGTAATGCGGCGTTTGAGCACGCAGCTTTAGGTGTGTTCGGCTCAGAGTGGAGGACTGCTGGAGGACTTCCACTAGAAATCATTCAATTAAAGTAATGACAGTGCTTGTTCACTTGTTCCAGCTCCTCCTGGAACATGCGTGCTTTACCGCAACATAGAATTTATTGAAGGCTATGTGCTTGCAGTGTTGACATTTTGCAGGAAGCAAGAAAATGTGACATATTTGAACAGAAACAGCGTAGGGACAGGGACAAGAAAGAAGACGACTGGACAAGTGCTGTTACAAGGCCCAATGTACAAGAAATGAACTCAGTAACACGGCGAGTTGAGCGAGTTGGTACATACTTGAACAAAAACAGCGCAGGACCAGGGACAAGAAAGAAGAAGATGGGACAAGCGCTGTGCTATCTTGTCCCTGTTCCTGCGCTGTTTTTGTTCATGCGCCAACTCGTTCAACTTGCCGTGTTACGGAAGCATGACATAACATTACTCGACACTAGACAAGAACATATTGTATGGAGTTTAGAGACTAGTACATACTGCCTAGCTCACTTCACGTCTTGTGCATTGTTCTTGTGCTGTATGGTCTGATGTTGTTTGCTGTTT
Organism: Amblyomma americanum; assembly: GCF_052857255.1. Classification (NCBI taxonomy): domain Eukaryota; kingdom Metazoa; phylum Arthropoda; class Arachnida; order Ixodida; family Ixodidae; genus Amblyomma; species Amblyomma americanum. The sequence goes on from NC_135502.1 coordinate 42,615,349, forward strand.
CTTTTTTTTTTTTTCGCTTTTAACACACCCTGTGTTGTCTTTCTCGGTGGCACAGCTGTGCACTCTGGAGAGGATGAGACGATGAGTCGCCGTCCGGACGAGCACCATCCTGGACAGAACTCGTCGAACAATGCTGGGTTTGCGGGCCGCAATCATGCGTCAGGTGGCTTCCACAGGCCTTCGCTTGGGGTGCCCCCTGGTGGGGGTGGCATAGTGGGCGGTGCAGTGGGGTCACGTGCCAAGCCCCCCTCGCAGCGGCAGCCCCTGGCCCTGCTGCAGGACTCTTCTCACAGTGGTGGGGGCCCCGCTGTCGCCGACAACCGTGAGAACATGCAGGGCCCCAACGTCCAGTTCACCGTGCAGTCGTCAGGCTTCCAGTGAGTCCCTGGCCATCAGGAGGTCATTAGTACTGCCTTAGAGTAACGCTGAGGGCAAATTGAAGTTGGCCTGTATTGACTGGTTACTGTGTTCTAATGAGAGACCGTGCTTTCACTGAAAACAAGTCTTTATATTTTAGGACGGACAAAAAAAAAACAAAATAGTCACCACACGCCATTTTTATGAGCTGTGGTGTAGTCACTGATTTTATTTTGGTCGCTGGTCTCCAGGTCTAGGCCACACCACTGTTTTATTATCACACGTTTGAATCTATTGGTGTGAAAAAAGCAATTGTTTATATTTTACTACAATTATCTAAGTAACAGACAGCAGGCACACCTTTTGGTACTAAACGAACATCATCTGAGCAACAAAAAGCCACACAATCAGTTTTACTAAGGATAGATATTCGATATGTCCTTGGTGCCTCTTTGGGTCCATGAATTTATGAAAATAAATGGGCAGTGATGCTCAGTATGTGTGATGGAAAAGCATGTATTATTGTCCTGTGGCCCGTGAAGGCTCATTGTTACTTGCAGGTTTGCTTATTAGTGTTTTGTTTTTCACTGATGCTGTTTTCACGTGTCAGGTCGGTCAGCCATAAACGCGGTAAATCTGGCATAGATTTCAGAATGAAAGTTCAGCTTTTGGAGAAAATTTTACTCTCCAAAGTTTGTAAAACAAGTATGGCTTGCCGTAGTATCTTCAGTAGCTGTGTATGGTGTAACTAGAGATTAACCAGTCATTAGTGTGTGTTTTGCTACACGAAGTGATTGAAATCTGGTCAAGTAATTTATCTTGCAGTTTTATGCAGCTGCACATGATTGTATGTTTGTCATCCATTATTTGGTGCATTGAAAGCTTAAGTGGCAAGACCGTGTTATGGAATTTGTGCTAAATGAATAAATTGCGATTGCAAATCATGAGTTCAGTATAGTCACTGCGGCTATATCATTGGAACACTATTGAATACTGTTCTGCCGTACTTGAAACAACTGAATCATTTTTGCAGCATGAGGTACTTATCTAAACTTTCATAACAAACACAACACTTTGTGCCATTATTTTGAAACTTCATCTTTATCCAGCATGATACTTTAATGCTGCAAAATGCAAGTGCTCCGCTTAGTTGGAGGGAAAAGTTATCCATGCCACATTTGCTAGGAAGAAGCGAGTGTGAGCATTCTTTGAGTCTTGAGTTCTACTGTGATTGATGTGTGTGCAATTAGAGTAATGCTGTGTTTTACCTCCATCTGCTATCTTTTGCATCAAGAGAAAATTGGTACGCATGTTCAAACTTCCTTCCAAGTAATGTAGAGAGCAGTGTGAAATTTATTGTGTGATTGTTTTTGTCATTACTAGGTGGTTCAAGGAATGCGTTATAGTGAGCTTGGCAATGGGGAAAGTGATGAAATTAGAAATTAGATGTCCAGGCCTGCGTCATCCTAATGTGTTGGAGCAGTTTTCTGCTTTTATTCCTTAAGTAATGGCAGGTGGTACTGTTTCCCTTTTTGGGGGCATCTATCTGTGATTTTCTGTGTGCCATGTCTTCTGATTGTATTAATTCCACTAGTTGCTTCCCGTAATTAGTGACCAGGCTTCAGCTAGTGATAAATGTTGAACAGGTAGTGCCCACTGCAGGTGAAAACAGATGAGATTAGAGTGAAGTGAGCCATGCCAAGAATCTGAGACAGTTCGCTTCGCCATAGACTGCCGTGAGCGATTTGTCATGCATCGTGATGATGTCGTGGTGAAGATGCGCAGGCCTGCGGTGAAGCAAGCCAGTTCCAAAACGAACCATCTTGTGGCTTCTGCCCCTAGTGATGGGGGCACAGTCCGTGCCACAGTCTGTGTCATAGCCTGAGCTTTTCAAGTGCTATTTATAGGTAGCTGTAGAAGGCCAAATTATTTTTTTTTCTATAACTTGATGGCAAAATTTAAGCCAGTGTGCTGCCAAAAAAGGAATACATTACTTTGTTCTCATATTTTCTTTACATTTTACTTTTGCATCTGATGCAGGCACCTCCAAAGCCTTCTTTTTGATGTGGTGCGCACAAGTTTCTATTTATGCAATGTCTTATGCTTGCAAAGCAACACTTGTGCATTGGTTGTGGTGCTCTGTTGTCAGCTTGTCTTGTGGTGACATTGCTGTGGTAAAAAAGCAGACCAGTACTGCACAATACTTTGAAACCTTTTTGTAGCAGTCTGTTTTACTGCTCGCCTCTCATCCTGCCACTGTGGGTCCGTGGTTAGGGCGCTCGGCTAAGCAGCTGGCGGACCCGGGTTCATTCCCAGTCGTGGTAGCCGTGCTTCCATGGAGGCGAAATGCAAAAGGCACCTGTGTGCTGTGACATACTAATCCATGTTCAAGAACGCCAGGCGGTGTAAATTAATCCGGAGCCCCTACACTACGGTGTTCCTTACAGCTCGTGTTGGTTCGGCACGTTAAACCCCACAATTTGCAAGTTAGTTTACCTTTCGAAAAGCTTATTTTGGTGTTTCCAGTTTTGTTGCTTGTATCCCTTACAAGCAGCCACATTACATAAAACACATTTTACTAACCTTTCCTGCATCTGTTCATGAAGTTCAGAAAACGGCTTATGATTTGAGCAACTTCAGTGTCCTTCGGTACAGCAGGATAGTTGCACGTTTGCCCTAAGATGTGACATTCCTTTGCCTAGCAAGGATTGGTGCCAGTGCATCTTGCCCTGAGCTTTTGTTATTTTGTCATGCTCACAGGCCACGCTTGGGAGCTAGCAACCTCTCGCAACTGGGTCACAACCACAGCCCATCGTCGGTGCATCATCCCTTGGGCGGACAGCCTCATGCAGCTCAGGTGAAGGCTGGAGCCAGGGCTTTTACTCCGTGTTCTTTGACCTGAGTGTTATAACAGATGCCACAATTAAATATCCTTAATTGTGAAAACTTCCAGTGGCCTGCACTTTTACCAAGTGTGAATTTCTGCCCAATTACCGTAAAAACCGGAATATAGGTTGAACTTTTTTTCAAAAAACCATGGTGAAAAGTCGACCCCTGTCTTATATACCGGTCATTGGCGGAAAAAATACGGAAGTCTTGCAACAATGGGCGGCTGAAGTCAACAGCCTCCATCACCATCGCCATCAGCAGCAGTGCCGCCATTTTGCGTTTCAGTAGATGCAAAGCGGAAGCTAACGGCAATTTTCCGTCGCCTTCAAGAAAAACACGATTGAGTACGAGGAAGCTCACGGGAGCCTGGCGGCACAGCGCGAATTTGGAGTATCCGAAAAGAGCATTCAGTACTGGCGGAGGCAGAAGCTGCGTATTATAACTTGCAGCAACCAGAAGAAAACATCATTTCGTGGGCAGACCGTAGTGTATCGAGAATAGGAAGGAAACGTTGCGCTGCGAGCAAGATCCCTGCCTGTGACTGCTGAATGCATCCGCGTGAAAGCGGCAGAGATCGCGCGTGCCTCTAGACTCACGAGGGCGCAATTCAAAGGCTCGCCATCCTGGTTGCGGCGATTCATGAAGAGGAGGGCTTTGCTCTACGGCGCCGTACTTGCCTGTGCCAGAAACAAACACGCGGGCCGATTGGTGCGCGATATTGTTAAAAAATTTGCCGGGTGTACATACAAGCAGCATTTAAATGAAATTAAATACTGTCACCATTGTGCAACCTCTCGAGTCGCATTTGTTTCAAAGTAAGGACTTTCCCATTGAAAAAGATTTTTCATTTTTAGAATTGGTTGGTTAGGGGGTCGACCTATATTCCGGTCCGACCTATAGTCCGGTTTTTACGGTACATTGCATGTTTAGAAATCACCCATTTTGAGTACATTTTCTCTGCTCTTTCTTTTTTTTTTATAGGGCTAAATAATATCAAGAAAGCTGGCTAGGTACTTTGACGTGTTCATGCTAAAATGGATTGTTTTGAACTTTATGCTTTGTGCCTACTTGAGACCGGTAGTGTGTGCTTATGTTGAGCCCTTTAAACTTTGAATTTAGCTGATAAAATTGTGGCTTGTTTAGAATCCTACACAGTCTGTTTCTCACCTTGCTTTTGCCCTCTGATATTGAATTTGAAGTAGTTTATGTAGGATTGTAAATGTTTTCCATAAGTAGCGCTACATTTATTTTGCTCTTCGTCTTTTACAAATCTGACTACCATTGCAAACTGCTAAGGTGGTGATTGCACTTGCAGAAATACCAGACAGCATTTGTGCTTAATTGAAGCTTTCTTTTTTTGCTTTCGAGTAATAGATACGTCTTTTATTTGGTGGAGAAATTTTTATTTGTCTTATAGAAAAATGGTTTCATTAAGGGCGGTGCATGTGAAGTGAAGGAAGATGAAGTGACAGTTGCCACGTTGGCAGCTGTTGATTGGTTGGCTCATTAAGCTAGGCCTTGTGTTCCTGAGTGCTAGTCAAGGCATCTCCCACCCATGCCTTCAAGTGAAACAGTCATGGCCCTGGATGGCTCTAATCAGGCAAAAGGGATTTTTTATCACTTCTAGTATATCCAGGGCACCAAGGCACATCCTTGGGCTGACGTCTGCTGTTGAGATTTTTCTGATCACTGAAAGGGGAGGCCAGTGCATGCTGTACTCGGTTCACATCTGTGCAAGATGAAGGGTGGCTGTAAGTAAATTGGGGTTCGTTGGTTTTGCTGACTTGTCTCCATACTTGCAGGCACATACCCCTCAACTCCATGGGCAGCAGCAATTTCAGAGGTTGAAAGTGGAAGATGCTCTGTCATATCTCGACCAAGTCAAGTTGAGGTTTGGCAACCAGCCTCAAGTGTACAATGATTTCCTGGATATCATGAAAGAGTTCAAGTCTCAGAGGTGGGTCTAGTTCTTGCATTTCTTTATGCCCTTCACATCTTGCACATTTATGCTTGCCTAGTAGCAGCCAAGAAAGTCTGTGTAGGTTTTTCTGATGCAGTTTGAGACAAGCAATTTTTGTAACACTTTTGAGTTGAAGGTAATATTTCATGGTAATTTTGTGAGGTGGCGACATTGAACATACTGCTCGACCAGCGCTGCGTAGAAAACCTGCTTGGATAGCAGCCTTGCTCAGGGACAGCTCAAGGTAGCATATGCTTAGAGCTAGTTTAGGACTACACCTACAAAATATTGATTTTTTTTCCCCCTTTGACTGGCAAGAAGTCCTTTCTCCCATAACCACAGCAGGCATGCATGGCAAATGCATTAGTTCTCAAATTATTCTGTATAGTTCATAGACCAAATTAAGCCTAGCAGTTCACCATAAAGGGCATGAAAGATTTTGACGTTTTGAACAGTTCTAGTAACTGCTGATTCCTTGCTAGGCATTTATTTTGTTCTTCTAAACTGGAAAAGCTCATTGTGTAAACACGTACACATTGAAATAGAGAACATTTTTAAAATTTTATTGAAGGCGGGAATTTTTTCAGTGGTACATTTAACATCTCCTGCTGTATGAAAAGCCATGGTTCGATTTATTCTTGCTGCTTCATGCTGTGTTGCGCTCATGGAAACAGCACTTCAAGCATCTTCATTTGCTGAATATTCAGTTTTTCGTCATGATATCTTTCCAGATTTCTGTGGTTTGCCTAGCTGTACTGTGTACACAGGCTGTTTTCTCTTGCTTTCCCCGTTTTCATCTCTTTTGTAGCAGCAGGGAGTTTGCCTGTCATTGCTTTAAAAATAAAAAGATTACAATGTGTTATGGTTGCACAATTACCATACCAACAAGGTTGATGAATGGAAAGGGCGCTGAGAGTATTATTTCAGGCTGATTGCTGGAGCAAGATCTTACAGTTATGAATTTTTCGGCATTAATCTTGTTTTGAAATTAGCCCTGTGAATGAATTTTTGAGCCTTGTTACAAGGGCCTGGACAGTAAGACGGCAGAACTTGAGACTGTGGAAGCTCTCTGTGCAACATTAGGTCCTTTCGTATATTCCTTAGTCACTGTGGGTTTTGAGGTTTCTTCTGCGCATTTTTTATTTTCAAGGTCACCATATTAGGAGTCCCATTTGCAGCATTTATAAAGGCGACTGTGCAAATGTAGTGAAAACTGTGTGTCCACCACTTAAGTTACGTTCAGCCATCACTTTGTGGCCTTCAAGATGGCTGAAGTAGCATTTGCAGATAGGCAGGTAGCATGGGCATCAGACATCTTTATATGTGGATAGCATTATAGGTTGCTGAAGCAAGTTTGGTGTCTGTAATTGAGCTTACTGGGAGCTGCAGTGTGAAAGCTCAACCACTATTGTAGTGTGAAAGCCCCGAAGCAGTATTAGTGGATGAAGAAGACTGTGCAATGCACAGCACAAGAGTGGGTTGCAGTTTAATGCGAGGCTTGTTTGGCTGCGGCGATAGCCTAGTGCTCTCGCAATTATGGATATTGATTTGATTTCTTTTTTAACGGGGCATGACATCGCTGTTGCTAGGCAATGCAAGGATGGTAGCTAAAGCAGGCATTGCAGTTTGGCAAAAACAAAGCCAGTTAAAAGGATGAGTTGTGCTGAGTGAATGTGAACGACCTGCTGTGTTGATGGGGGGGGGGGGGGGGTAACATGGAAAGAGCTGGGGTTTTTTGTGCAGCAGAGAGAAAAGTGGTTGAGCAGCAAGGATAACTTTTATCAGGCAGCAGCATTTCTCTTGTGGCAAGGACCTCGACACAAGGGGCGTGGCAAAATACGCAGCTAGTCTATGTGCGTAGTGTGGCAACACTCCCAAAATAAACGTAAGTAGAGTGCCTCATTTTGACAGCTCTTGCTTCGTTTTCTCTCACTGCATGATGAGCCACTTAGTGGTTCTCGTTGAAGTGCAGAATAGTGATTGTATTTCTTGAAAAACCAGGCATGCTGTGCGACCAAGTTGGCAGGGTCCAGTTGCGGCAGTGAAATTGAGACTTCGAACTTTTACCGGTCGCATGCTTATGTGCTTGCTCTGTGCCTGTGCAGCATTGACACTCCTGGTGTGATCCAGCGGGTTTCCAACCTGTTCAAGGGACATCCAGAGCTCATTGTGGGCTTCAACACCTTCCTGCCACCAGGCTACCGGATCGAAGTGCAGGCTAATGAGCAGGTGAACGTGAGCATGCCTGGATCCTTGTCGACGACCCTGACGGCTGGGGGAGGCCCCGTGGGGCCCGCTCAGCCAGCAGTGCCGCAGGGTCCCCCAGCTGCTACGCCCGCCGCTCCCGGCATCACACCGCCAGTCTCAGCTGCGTCATCGCCACCGACGGGCATCAAGGTAAAGTAGCCTTCGGGTTATTTATTCATGTTTGTCTGTCTTTACAGTAAGTGGTATTACAGTGCCATCTACATAAACGATATTCAGAAAACCGGAAAATCTGGTTCTTATAGCCGATTATCGTTATCTCTGGACTTGCAAAAAAAAAGCAATAAATTAGCTCTGGTTCAACCCTGCTGAACCCAGTAAGACGAGCGAAAGCTTTGTTAATGTAAGTTAACATAGTGAATGGCACGTCACGTGATTTCCGGCAGTTGCAAGAGTACCGTCGGCTCCTCATGCGCAGCTGTGGCAAGGCACAGTGAGTCACATGATTCAGTAGCTGCGAGGTAAGCGAGCGCTGTCGGCTCAACGCTTGCAGCTGTGGCGAAATGTGGCGGGTCACGGGGCATGACATCAGAGCCAAGCCTTCGCTCCTCCTGGTTTGAAGGTCAAATTTCATAGCCACATGACCTACAGGTTTGTACGGGAGGAGTCGCACTTTCACATGTAGCCATCGTAACTGACCCTCCTGTGAAGGACACACAGCGTCTCGGCGCTCTGCCAAGTTTGCCAGGCAAGCCGCTCCCACTGGAGTTCCTCTCAAAAAATAAACGCCCTGCCGTTAAGGGGGGACATGGTCGTTCAGGCCGAAAATTCGCGAAAAAAAATGGGTTTTTCAATTTTGTCATTCGGATTCACGGGGTCATTTTGCACCTGACGTCGTATTTTTAGAAAGAAATAGCCAGTATTTGCTTAGTAATAGCCATTTAAGTTTCCGAAGGCACATGAGTTGCCTTTTAAATTAAGGTGAAATCGCGCCTCGCCGTCGCTCGGTACCTACGCGCTCCCCCGACGCCGTTTTGGTCTCGTTCGCAAGCTCACGCCTCCAGCTTTTTTTAAAAATAAGTAAGCAACGCTGGGATTCTTTCGTTAGCAGACAAAAAATGACCGCAAAGGAAACATGCGCGCCGTGTTATCATTGGTTAGAAAAGCCATGTGATCAAAATGGCGCTCTGTGATTGGGTAGGCCTCGGGTTAGGCTTGTCCGCTCCTGAACCGCGGCGCCACTTTGAGTCTGCCGCGCGTCGTGTGTGGATGAAGTAGAAGTATCGCTTGTTTCATCGGTTCAACGGAGAAAACGCAAAAGGCACAAGGAGCCTGGACTATCGCAGCCTCCGCAGAGCAAAGGTCAAAGTGCGGATGGCGCGCTGCCAACCGCACCGTGAAGCGCGTTGCGGACCCGCGCCGTCAACAGCGACGCATCGCTAGTGCCGTCACCGGCTCTGCTCTCTAGCAAAAACGAAGAAAACGCGGTTCGAATTGACGCTGGAATTGACGCAGCTTCAGCAGGGCAAAGGCTAAAGTGTTACTGAAGCGCTGCCAACCGCATCGTGAACGGCCGTGAAAGCGCGTCGCGGACCTGCGATGTGATCGCCAGTGCCGTCGCCGGCTCCGCTCCCGAGCAGAAACGAAGAAAACTCAGTTTGAGTCGACGCTGCAATTGACACAGCCTCAGCAGGGCGAAGGTCAAAGTGTTACTGGAGCGCTGCGAAGTGCGTCGTGAACGACCGCGAAGCGTGTCGCGGACTCGCGCCGTGGACGACAGCGCACCTCCAGTGCCGTCGCCGGCTCTGCTCCCAGGCAAAAATGATGTGCAGTTCGAGTCTACACCAGCCCCATATGCATCGATGCTGGAATTATGACCGATAGCGATGTGATCGAAAAACTAGGGCCCATGAACGAGTGATACTTCGTTTTGAATTGACGCTAGCGACAACGTGAAAGACTGAGCCATTCATCGCGTCTGTTTCTGAGGCTCCACCAAGAAGCGAAAGTTATCTGTGGGCATCATTAAGATGGCAAAAATGCGGCACAGAGATGCAATGCACCCTGATTATGGCCCTTGTGCATTCCTATGAGTTTTAAGTTGTTCCTGTCGCATAAAGATGGTAGGAAACGTTTTTTTGTCGTTTTCTCAAAACACCAATTTTGACTCATTTGCAATAGTGCAGGGATGATATCTCTGGTTCTAGGTGGGCTAGCTTCACAATTCTTTTTTTGTTGGAAAGATGAACTCGCAGAGAGAGATTGAAATAGGACTAAATCAGGACCAGTTGCCAATCAGCATAATTTTAAAACAATACATTTCGTCTGAGCTTCCATATTGAATTTTTCCTTGTAAAGTTTAATGTGCTGTAACTTCCTTTCAAATGGGCCTCAAACAACCATTTTTGTCTTATTGCACTCCATGGACATTCTAGATAATGTCTGTATGCTGAACTTCACCATGGCATTTACCGTTACAAAATTAATGAGGGACGCCCCTCTTAGAACTATTTTCTTTATTTATGAACAGATTTGCGCCAAATTTTCACTGTTTGTACATTTCCATGTGCTGATTACAAAACTGCAAACAGTTTTCTCCTGCAGTAGATAGTTTTAGATTTCTCACGGATAGTATGTCTTTTGTTTGGAGGAAGCTTGGTTAATAAACAAAAGATCTTGTGAAGACTATTTCTATTTATAAATTATCTAGAGTCACCAAGGAGTGCAGTAAGGCATAAATGAGCATTCTAGGGCAACTTGGACGAAAGTTACAGCTGGTCAAACTTGAGAGGGAAAAAGCTCATTATGATGACCGAGACAAAGGATTTATTTTGAAAATTTTCCTAAGGATGCAGTGGTTTAAAATTAGCATTACTGCGCAACCTGTTCATTTATCTTTCTAGCACAAAAAAAATTGTAGTAATAGCTGGTATAGAACTGGAGATATCGCTCCTCCAAAATTCTGAATGTGCCAAAAATGCAGTTTTGAGAAATTGGGGGAAATCGTTTTTGGCATATTTTTGCGGTGCCAAGGCTAACTAGAAATGGCTGAAGGGTGTTCTGGCTGGTCTCTGATGTGGAAGCACTATTTCCCGTCGACGTAATTGCGCTTGCAACAAGGAAATTGCTGGTGAACAGATGTCATGGGGTGGAGGCTGGAACCTGAGCCAGGTGCCTTTGCACAGCAACCTCCCCAAAGTTGCGGCGCGTGACTGCATAATGACGGCGCTCTGATCGCAGTCAATCCCTAACAAACGATACCAGTGATATGTGCTCTTTGCTTATCTTGCCCCTCAATACATTCAGAAGCGAGTTCATTTCGTCAAGGTTTCCGATTCCGAACATTGCGGGACACCGTTTCGCGACAGCCGCCAGTGCCGCGCTACTAGCATTACTTAAAAGTTTGATCTATCGCGCCGTTGCTGGCTATCCACGAAAGTTGCTTAGGTATCGCTTCTTCATCTCCACAATCACGATTATGCTGTCTGTATGCAGCAGGAATTGCCCTGATCACTCCTCGCCGTCGCGCTAAGCACTGCCGGTGACAGCGTTATCGGGCCATTGCGAAGCGTCGGTGCTTCATTGCCGATTGTACTCAACGCGCTTCAGACCTTTACCTTTCGCTCCCTCATGATCACTCCTCGCTGCAGCGCTAAGCACCACCGGTTACAGCGTTACCGAGCCATCGTGGAGCGTCGTCGCTGATTGTAGACACCAGTATGCGACGATGCAGCGTACCCAGCGCGCTTCGGATCTCTATCTTTCACTCCCTTTTAGTGCTTTCAGCCTAAGGGTTGCTTGCGCAAATCGAAATATTTCGCATTTAGCGGCCAAAGAACCTCACTTGGCCATGGCAGTGGGACAGCGCAACTCACTCAGAATAGCGCCGGGCTACAAGCGGTAGGCGCCACCAGCCAACCAAATGTCGCCATTTTTGGTCATGTGATTTGGAAAACCAATAGCAGCGCTCGTTTTGTTCAATTTTGTTTGCTTGTTTATTGCCTCCAGGGCTTGCTCATAGTAGCCAACCGGAATATGGGAAACGCAACCTTTCAAACGAAACCAAAATGGCACCGGCGGAGCGCGTATTTCTTGAACTGATCGGTGCGATTAGACCTCAATTTAAAGGGCTGCGCCCACGGTTTCACATCTATAGAACGCTATAACGCATGAATTAGATGGTATTTTTCAATGAAAACTCGTAGATAGCTGCGTAATGACCTCAGGATCGTGAAAATGAAAAGATCAAAAATCCGATTTTTTGACCAATTTTCAGCCGCAAAGAGCCGTGTCCCCCTTCAATTAACCACAATGTCACTTTCCCAATCACGGGCATCTGTGCTTAGAGTCCACCTCGGCGTCCCTTGAGGGTTTCACGTGTTCAGATAGCATCAACTGCTATCGTAAACAGCATTTACCAGTGTCGGCCAGTGTCACCCAACCTCTTCGTCGCACGCGGTTGGAAGCTTCCTGTTATCACTACTCACTCTGACAGTCTGTGTCAGCTTTTCTCTTGAATCACTCACGTAAAGCGCAGCCGGAGAAAGGTGCAAGGAACAATGGTCAACTGTTTTAGTTACCAACTTTGCCCGACTGTGCATTGACGCGGCGGTTCGCGATCTGACACCACTTTACGCTATTGCCAGTTGTCGTCGGTGCTGACGACCACAGATTATGGTTTTTCTTTGCTCTGCTGCCTATTTTTTACGCATTTATTGAAGTTGCAGGCTCGCCCACTTGTACTTTTAGATTGTTCATGGTGATGAATTTTTCGAAATGGCAGCACCCAAACGTGACTGAAAGTGCCAAAAAATTCAAATTAGCCAATAAAAAGCACCAATTTTGTCACGTGGTACAAGGCAGCCATTCGGAAAGCTGCGTCATCTTTTTTGTTTTTTGGTGTTTTTCTCGGCTTCGAATTGGGTTGGTTGGTGTGAAAGAAAGCCAGTGAGCTGCGTTATCAAAAGAGACCAAATAGAACACATTGTGGCAGCTGGTTTTGAATTGCACAGGTGTAGAAAAATGGACATATTTTGGTGCATCCCCGAGAGTTCCTCCCCGTAGCGGCACATTTATCGGGCAATTTTTCAAAAACTGCACATGGTGGAGAGCCACCTCAAGAATCCGAATATGACAAAAGTGAAAAATCAATATTTTTGCGAATTTTTACCTCTTGAGACTCATGTCTCCCATTGATTTTGTATCTGGACGGTCATTTGCTTTTCGTTAAAACTATGGGAATGGGGGCTGCATGCAGTAAGCTGCTGCGGCAGCATGGAGCTGGGAGAGTGGTGCCATTTTATTCAGCGTGAGAAAACCATTTGTAGTTGCGGAGAAAAAGTGCTTACATTGGCACTTTTTTTACTGTGGTTTCAGGGTGGCCATCTGCCTATGAGTGGCCCACCTCCCAGTGGTGGTGTGGGTGGAGGGCAACCACCACATGGTAGCCCCCCTTCGCATGCCCCTGTGGTGCCCCAGCCGGCCGTCGGCAGCGGTGGCGGGCAGGGTGCTGCGGCGCCGACCTCTCAGGCCAGCCAGCCAGTCGAGTTCAACCACGCCATCAACTACGTGAACAAGATCAAGGTGGGCACTCAGCTGTGGCACAAGGTGGTCTGTGTACTTTGGAGCTACCTGTCACGGTGGCTCAGTGACAGTGGCTTAGTGGCCATAGCATGAGGCTGCCAAGCACGAAATTAGCAGGTTTGATCCCAGCCTCATTGGCCACATTTTCTGTGGGCAAGCCCGTAGCGGCCAGCTAACCAAGCCCTGCTGCGCGCCGTATATGTCGTTGATTGGCACGATTGCGATTGTCCGTGTGGTTCTGCCTCCGGTGCACCGAAACTGCGCTCTCATATATGTGCCGTTCGCTGTTTGTGCACTGAAGCTGCCTCACACACGACGCTGCCGCTTGTGAGTGCTGTGACGCAGTAGTGGTGGAACTCCAGCGCCTGTGCGTTGCACTGTCGGGGAGCCCCTTACCACCTTTGATCAGTTCTGCTTCGACGCTCCCGACAGTACCGTAAAAACCCACGTATAATAAGAACCCGAATATAATATGAGGTGAAGTTTTAGAGATGCGAAATGGAAAAAAATTTTACCCGTGTATAATACGAGTGACGAAAGCTCAGAGAAGACATTTATTCAAATCGCATCTTGCACTTCATTTCAATCGCTTTCATCTTCAGCAGCACCTTCTTCGGACATTTCTTTGTCTAACAAATGATCCCAAATGTACTCATCTTCCGTGCCATTGAGGGCATTCAATATGCCGCACTTCTTAAAAGAATGACGCACAAGATCTGGGATGGCCACCGACGCGTCCATGATCCATTTGCACAGCTTGGCTGGCTAAGCCCACTTCAGCCGACCCGGTTGGCGTCACTGCAGGCTCACCTGAGCACATTCACTTTGCGCAGCACCACTTGACTGCGTCCTTGAAGGGTTTGTTTACACAAACATCAAGAAGCTGTAGTTGTGACGTCATCCCACACGGAATCACAACAAGTTCAGTGCCGCAGTCGCATAGCAGCTTCTTCACCGAGTCAGCCAAATGGCAAAGAAACGCATCCAGCACAAGGATGGACGGCAGAGACAACAGTGCACCAGGTCGCCTACACCACACGGACTACCCAGTCCAAGACTAGGTCCTCATTCATCCACCCTTTCTCATGAGATCTCACGATGACATTTTTTGGCAGCTCCTCACCTTTTGGCATTGTTTTCCTCTTGAAGGTCACGTAAGGGGGGAGCTTGCGGCCATCTGCCGTGCACGATAACATGACTAACTCGCGTCTTCTCGTTGCCAGCGAACCGGACGCTAACTTGTTTAGACCCCTTCTCGTGCACGGTGAGGGGAGATAGCATGTCCATGTAAACTAGCGTCTGATTGGCATTGCCTATTTGGCCCAACGGAAAGTTCTTTGACTTGTGCTGGTGTAGTGAAAAGCCAGCACGGCACATGTAGCGATGGATCCAGTGCTTCGCACGCCGCTTTGAAGGCAGAGCGCGGTATCCCTTTTTCTTTTGCAAGCTCTCTAGCTTTCATTTCATTTCATTTCATTTCATTTTATTACCTTAAAGACCCCTCGCGGGGTATTACATAAGGGGTGGGATTAGCAGAAAAGGCACAAAACAATGCCACTAGTGATCATGAACAAAAAATGTTGTTTAGATTGCTTGCAAATGATGAAGGACAGGTGATGTCGACGATATGCTGGGGAAGGCCGTTCCAATCTTTAGCTGCATGTGGGAAGAAGGAGGCTTTTCTGAAAAAGTAACAGTTCGGGCACGTGGGCGAAAAACTTGAAGCGTGTGGCTAGTGCGATGAGAAATGTATGATGCTGGCGTGATGTAAGGGGCACGGTTAAGTGATGAGTAAAAGAACTTGTGGTACAGTGATAGCGTGGCTATGCGACGACGAACGGAAAGAGGCGATAGTGCTGATTTGGTTTTTAAGGCTGAAACACTGACGTCGTAGGAGTAAGAAGAATGAATGAACCTTGTAGCGCGGTTTTGAACGGCTTCTAGATCGTTTACGAGGTTAATATGATGCGGGTCCCATATGGCGGATGCATATTCAAGTTTAGGTCTAATGAGTGACTTGTAGGCGAGCAATTTCACGTGATGTGAGGTGAGGCGAAGGTGACGTTTAAGAAATCCCAGAGTTTTGTTAGCCGATGATATCACGTTAGTAACATGTGCATTCCATGTTAGGTCATTAGATAATGTGACGCCTAAGTATTTGAAAGATGATACAGATTCTACGGACTCGTTAGCGATTTTGTATTGGAAGGCATGAGTCTTTTTGCGACGGGTGATGGAAAGAAGCTTGCATTTGCTAGGGTTGAGGGTCATAAGCCAATCTGCGCACCACTGTTCAATTTGGTTAAGGTCCTGCTGGAGGGCTTCATGATCAGTTATATTTGTAAGCTCCATAAGCTCCACGCTCACAGCTAGATGCGCGGCTCGCTGTTGCCATACGAACTCCGTCAGGCCAAGTTCAATTTCTGGGAATGCGCCATTCTTCGGGGCCGTGAAAGTTGCGTTGTGTTCCGCTGCAGGCAAAAAGGGCTTCTTTCTGTCGTCGCCATCCGCAAATGCTTCCCTCGATGACACCAAACTGCTTCCCAGCCGCACTGTTGCCGATGCTCTCCGCAGCTAAAGTCACTTTTCGCTTGAAAGCAGTCGAGTACTGTTTTCGAGACCCTGGCATCTTGTTCCCAAAAAAACATCCACTTCACGAAGCGTGGCTTATGCGAGCACGTGCGTTGTCATCAGGCACATGGCACACCACAACCCCCGGCACACACAACGGATCAACAACAAAGAAACGACATCGTGACGTCGTTTGTTGAGAGTAACTAAGCCAAGCCATAGCCACGCGCCAATAGCAAAGCCAAGCTGTAGCCACGCCGCATAAAGGAAACCAAAACGAGCGACTTCGAAAATTTTTGTTCTGATCCGCAAATATAACGAGGTGGAAAATTAGGACGCTAATTATGGGGAAAAAAAACCTCGTATTATATGTGGGTTTTTACGGTATGCATGCAATAAAGCATTTATGAAAATGAAAAATAATAATCGCCGTGTTGTTCTCATCTCGTAAGCAAGCAACCATTGTACAGTCTTTCACCAAAGGAATATGCCCTGATGCAATTGGTTCTTTTTAGTTTTTCATTCTATAATTTGAACATTTTTCTGGTCTCCTGAAGTTCAAATTAACGAGCTTTTACAGGCATTGGAACAATCAAACCCCTCCGGGTCTTTCCTGTCAATAAATGCTCTAAAGTTTGTAACTTTTTCATTTTTTTGGCACAGCCTGGTTATAACAATGGTATTTCCATGGCACTTGTTATAAGTGGGTTTGACTGTACTTTTTTTGTAACCTTTCTTTAACGTGTTTGCTTTTGGCTGTCAACAGAATCGTTTTCAAGGCCAGCCAGACATATACAAGCAGTTCCTGGAGATATTGCATACATACCAGAAAGAGCAGCGAAACCTCAAAGAGGTTGGTTTTATTTCCTGTGGCTTATTAGCTGAAAAAATTGGTTCCGGTTGCTCGTGCATGTCTACAGCATTTGATTTTTTTTTTTTTTTTGTATAGGGTGTCCAGACAGGGGCAAAGCCACTGACTGAATCTGAGGTGTATGCTCAGGTGGCCAAGCTCTTTCAAAACCAAGAGGACTTGCTTCAAGAGTTTGGCCAATTCCTGCCAGATGCCAATGGAGCCTCCACACACCTGGTATGTGAAAGTCTGTTGGGTATGCTTTTTTTAGGTGGTGAATTAAATATGGCATGTTATCCAGCAGTGCCTAGCTGTCCTTTCCGGGAAATCTTGAACATTTGGAGTTATTTTACTTGAATTGACAGTTTAATTGTGTCCAACAAACCATCGTTGATATGCTTGCATTTCATGAGCTCACAATTGTTATAAAATATCTCAGACTGTGTTTCTTCTTCTTCCTGGATAACGTAATTACCAGTTTAGTAGTACAGTCAAGCCTTGTTTTAGTGAGCACACCAAAATCATAAAATAGTTTGATGTAGCCGAAATTAGTGATATAAAATTTAGTCCAAAATGAGTACTAGAGAATCGTCTTCGTCGATGATGGGGCGTCACCTTAGGTGATGCGTACTGAAGAAACGGGGGGTCCTTTTCTGAAGTTATAGATTATAGTTCTGTACCAAGGCGCTCAGGGCGATTCCAGAGGCTGCAAGAAAAACAGCGCCAGGTAGGTTGGCTTCCCCATACAGCACCGCTAGCACGCAATGGCATCAGGCCAATTGCTAGCTAGCATAGCTTCCTCGCATTAACAGTTATGTCGCATGGAAAATTGCAGGCCAAAGCAAAAGCTATCGCTGCTTACAGCACCTCTGGAAAAGCCTACATGAGTGCAGGGAAGTTGCTGCATGACTACACCTGTAGGAGCCGCTGCTTTCGGGATGCTCTCCGACGAGCGTGAGAGGCGTAATACTCGCTGACTGCCTCGTCACCAACCTTCCTCACTGGTGTATTTATGTGGCATTGTTGGCGAGTGCAAGATAAAACTGCGAACCTTGGTGCGAGCTTACCGCATCGCCACCAATCGCTTGTTTAGTGCAGCGAAGCCTGCCATCTGAGTGTGCACTGCTTGGCACTGGGGAATTCTGTATATGCATTTTAAGGCCACTTGTATTCAGTATACAGATGGCAACCAATTTTTTGGACCCTTTAGGGCCTGTGAAAATGTCCGAAAAATGATGTAAAAAAAAATTGCACTGCACAGTAAAAATCACTTCATGTTGACTTCTAATTGCCAGAATGCTGGAGGAGGGTGTCAGCAGTTTCGTGCAGATTGTGATACTTCGCAAGATTCTAAATCACTCTGTGCATTGTGTTCAGAGTACAGAGTTGACTGGTGGCAACCACTTTCATGAACTTTGCATTCGATGGCTGTACTGCCTGTCATTGGCTCATTGCGGACAAACACGCGGGCTGGGGTGGAGTCTAGACAGGAAAGCCAACTTTCTGCTGCGGGAACTGCGCTGCACTTACCGTATGGAGGGCGTGAAACAAAAAGTTGGAAGATGGCAATAGAGATAAAAAGTGACGAACGGCTGAAACCAGTGCTCCGTCAGCATCGGCTTTTGTAATTAGGCCTAACGACTACAGCTGAAAAACTATTTTAGAAACTGGCGGTGCGTTAATGTATGCATGCACTCTGTGATGACGTGTATAATGAGAAGAGTTTTGACTCTGTTGCAATAGAATATAAAAGGCTGCAATTTGTTTTCTTGTGGGTACAAGCTCCTCACTTCGAAAAGCAGTGATGTTTTCTTCTCGCCGTATCTGTGAAGCCTCCCATGCGCTTCGCTGCTGCATCTTCATCTATGCGGGATGAAAGGGCTTGACACAGATGAGTTCCGCACACTTTGACTACAGTTCAAGTTTTAGCAGGGACAGTGTTCGAGAACGCAACAAGCTTTCAACCCCACACGTGTATGCGATGTGCAAACCCGTCGAGATTATCAACTGTGCTGCTGAAGAGGCTCCTTTTTATCTTGAATTCCTCTTTTTTCGATCAAGGGTTCCATCTCCTTTGCGGTTTTAAATAACGAGGTTCCACTGTACACATTGGTTGCTTGGTTGTTGGCTGCGGTGCTGCAGCGACTGCGAACGTGGCCCGAAAAATTGAGCAATCAGTTGCGATGGGTCCGAAATTTAAGGTGCTCTACCTCTCTTATATTAGCTCTATGGGGCATGTTGTTGTGCCGCGAAAAAGTCCAAAAATTAAGAATGTCCAAAAAAGGAAGTGTTTGATATAGCCAGTAATTCGAAATGACGGTGTTCATTATATTGAGGATTTGTTCTTTCATGATTTCTTTGAATTATGATCGTGTGATAGGTTTAGCAACCAACAAAAGATGCGCTGACATATGAGAGCGGGAGGGCAATGGCATTCGTCTACCCGCTTCTCTCTTGTCCTCTGTCCTATGCAGAGACGCAGGTGCAAAGGTGCCAAGTGATGACAAAATAGAGATCCCAGCAGTGTAATCTCGTTAGAGAAGACCTCGATAGTGTAAGATTTCGGTCTATGGTGAGATAAGTATGTAGGATCGAAATACGGTTACAACAGACTTTTATTGTAACCATAGGCGCATCTGTTATAACCGGCAATCTTCAAGCCATACATAGCTGCATACAAAGCGTTGTTTATTCAGTCTTAACACCTCGAGAAGAAGGTAACTGTATGATTATTTGAGCATCCATGGTGATTCGGGTCAAGCCAAGTATTGAAAATGAACGTACAGAATCTGGAGAGGGGAAGTGACCAGTGTTTGGAGCTGACCTATGTGCCCTGTATTTGGGTGGTCAAAAGGCACTTTTGGCCTACTTGCAGTTAGCAGCAAGCCCCTTGTGTGCATAATTCTGTACATAGCATCACAAATTTAACAGCCTTGGCGTTCTGCTGGTGAGCCCAGCATCGTGAGATGAACTCTTCATTTCTTGTGTTTAAGGTGTCACACGGACTGGAATTTGGCTTCCAGCCAGTGAAGGCTGTCAACAATGACCACACTGCTGCAGCAAAGAAACCAAGCGCAGGTCTGACCAAGCCAAGCCTAGTGTCTGGCCTGAGCAGTTCTCTCAAGCAGGCCGGCCCACCACTGAAGAGGCCACTGTCTCACTTATCAGGGTCCGTGGCAAAGGTATGCGTAACAGGGTTCGCTGCACTTGTTTCCTTCATGGACAGAATTCAATTACTCTGCTCTGTCCTAGTGGTTTGAGCATCCGGCTCACATGCAGTAGGTGTGGGGTGCGATCCCCAGTGCCTCTGGGTACCTACGGGTGATGCGGTGGGCGCAAGCTTTTCTCTGGCCTGGTGCTCAGCTTATATGCAGTGGAATGCTTATAAAATGGGTCTCTGACCCCACTTTGAGTGAAGAGTAAATGTCTTGTACAATGGCGCTCTTTGGCCATAGCTGCCCTCGAATCATAAATGTTCATCATCATGAGTTACTCTTTCAATAGACGGTCACTCCTGTAACAGAGCGCTCATTTTATTTGGCATTTGTTTTTTGGGCAGGGGGTGCCTGTAGATGAGACTCTGTAGTCAAGTAAGATGTATTGAGGTGTGCTGGGTCACATTGTCTTGGAAAGCATTTAGTCCCGTTTTAGCACTGGAACTGTAGATAGGAAGATTAAGGTGTTTTGTTCTCAAATTTCCCATTAAAAATGTTGCTGCTTACATGAGAGCAATGTTATCATTAGCAAAAAAGTACAGTCGAGCCCACTTATAAACATGACTAATGCGCCTTTCATTCGTTATTATATCCAGATGTTTGCAGGAAGAGGACCGATCAAAATATAGACTGCTAGGGGGACTGCTGTGGTGCCTCGTTTACACCATATCCGCAAGTCGCCATCAGCCTGGTGAAAATTTGTTGCTGGGTTGGCAGCTTTAGTCCTAGTACATCACGCGATCAAAGACCGCTTTCAGTTATGCCGCATTTATCAGCCCGGCGCAGAATCTGCATCCAAAAAAAAAAATTGTCAGTGGCTTAGCTTGGCTATGCCAGGATATACATAGCGAAAGCTAAGGCATAGCATGGTTAGCCTTGGTTAATTTTGATTGCAAGTCCAGGTTAGTCTGGTTGTCTAGCTATGTTGTTGCATTAAAGATGACACAACTGTGGTTGTGGCACACGAGAGCTCTTCTTTTAATCCTTCTACGTGTTATTAGGCATGCAATGCAGCTGGCGAAGCGAGCAGAGGCGAGCGCAACGACGAGGAACGCGATGTGACGTCATACCAAACGGCGACGGTGGCGAGCCGCGCGGTGTGCCGTCATGCCAGATGGCGCGGCAAGTGCGCAAAGCACAGTAACCGTCTCGCATATCTTGGTGGACACCCGAACCGTGCCATAAAGGAATGGGTAAAGGTGGGAGGGAAAGAAGAAAAAGGAAACTGAAAATTGAAAGTTGCATTTCGAGGAAAGGCACGGCAGTGCCGGCGGAACAAGTGTGGCTCACAGGCTCGGTGCTACTAGTGGAGCATGCGTAGTTGTGACTAGGTAGCGAGACAGAGAGATAAATATCTGCAGCGAGACGCGCGTTGCAACGTCATGTGCCTCATCGGAGTGCGGCCACGGCGAAATCGCAAGTTCGCGGCCAGTGAAGCTTTCACTTTAATATAGCGACCTTTGCGTCTACGGCGCCTTAGGTTCTGTGAGGATGCAGTCTTTCAGAGCGTTAACTGATGAAAGCCCTTCGCACAGATAACGTCAACGCTGCATGCCGGTGCGATGCCAATGGCGGCTGGTTTCTGCGCGCAGAAAATGCCCCGCGCCATCCAGGCTTTAAGACTGCACTCCATATTGTGCAATGTGAAACACACATAGCGTGAACGCGGAGCACCGCTCGCTGACGGCACTGACGGAATCGAGCAGACGCAGAAAGCGCGAGAGGCGGGGCCACCAGTGTGTTGTCTGCAATGGCACGGTGGTGAAAAACTTTTATTGAAGTAAAGGCCTAATAACGAAAATCACGCAGCAGCATTGAGGGCAGCCTTCAGGCTGTCGGTTGTGTAGTCTAGGCGGTGCCTAGTCGCAACGTCCTCTGCCCAGGTCACCAGCCGAAGTTAGAGATCTGGCTCGGTGCTGGACAAAGCAGCCTCCCACTGCTGCGGACGGTGTAGGTGCCAAGAGGCAGGGGGCAAGTGTGCTGGGCAGGAGAATAAGATATGAGCGTAGTCGGCTCATGGGCTGTCACATCAGCGGCAGGCCGGCGAGTTCATTCCGCTGTGGAGAAGGGCAAGACTTGTGTGAGTAAGAAAGGTGCAGGCTTGACTGTGGCGCCACAAGCATTGGTGGTGTTGGGAAAGGGATTTGTGCTGAGGGGGGGAAAGTGAGCCGAGAGAGGCGGTAGTGCAATGCAACGGCACGGAGCCTTGCCGTGACGTGGGAAGCCACCGTTCGCGTCAGACCGATCGGATAAGCTTGTTTGGCGTTGGGATGCTTCTCCGAAACTCGAGGTCATAATATAGGATTTTATCATACCGGAGGCATATTTGCGCAGTACGCATAATGGTTCACCGGACACTGGCTGCGTACGTGCAGTGGTCCCGCCTGACACCAGCAATAGACGCCTTTAGCATACCGTTTTACCGTTACCGGAGTACCGGGAGCCCGCCCACCGCCGGTGAGTACGCGCTGATTGGCCCCCCATGCTGCAGGCGCGCGTGCAGCTGCCAGGTACCTGGCACTGCCAAGGCGATTTGCGCATGCGCATTGGTTGTGCGTGGGCTTCCGTTACTCCGGTACCGAAAACATGTACAGTACGTGGTAGGCTAAAGGTGTCTAATGCCACTGCGCGTGTGCACGAGGGGTCCGGTAAACCGGTATGCATCTCCTCTAGTACGTCTTCGGTATGCTAGAAACGTTTAAAAGAGGCTTTTAGCATACCGGAGACATAATACCGTAGTACGTGTGCCGGTTTATCGTACGCCGGCTGTGCACGTGCAGTGGCCCGAGCCATGCCAGTGCGCTTGCCCAGGGGGCGTCGGGTAATCCGGTAAACGCCTACGCTCCGAAACTCGGCTAGCGCGTGCCAAAACAGTTGTAGAGCTCTGACTGCATACCGTAGAAATCCGAAATGATGAATTCCTGCCACGATGCAATGCCGCGTGCTCCTGTTATCACCGCCTCATATTCGTGCGAAGTCAAAACGCAGCTCGTCCACAAACTAATCGAGGGGACACGCCCGAGCGAGAGCGCTGCAGGGCAGACGTGCTGGTAAAAATGAATGCGCCGATCTGCGAATCACTGCGCTTAACTCTGCTGAAATCGCCTCCGACTGGGTCACGTGTGCATGACGACACACTTTAAACCAACGACGATAATGGCACTCAGATAACTGAGCTATATTTCTGAAGTAGCATCAGAGCGTGTTGCAAGCTTAGTCAATCCCGATGGGGCAGACGACGGCTTTCATCACATGCCTTAGGTAAGTGCGTTTCACGGCAAGGCATTGCACCATGCACAGCACCGGCAGCTGCAGCGATGGAGTGCTGTATAGCGGCGGGAGCTAGGCGGAAACGTGTTCACGCAAAGCGCGGTCCACCCTGAATCCGAAATATCGCTCATCGCCTGGACGTGCCTCGGGGGGGATTTACTAATCTGACCCCCCGCTGTGGCCGCACATGCTTCCTGTTTGTCATTTTGCTCGGCACACCGAGTTCTGTTGTCGCATTGGCTAGAGTACTGGCCTCAGGGCGGCCCGGACTTGGCCAACTCTGTAAGGAAAATATTCCTTTTGCCTTAGCCGTGAGGCAGAGTCGCACAATTGAAAAAACATTCAGCTTGTTTGTAACGTAACAAGCGTTTGGAACGGCCTACAGGTGGCCGCACATGGGGGGGGGGGGGGGGGGGGGGGGGGGGGGGGGGGGGCAGACTCGTGTCGTGTCATGTTCGTTACGGGCGCTCGATCTCCAGTGCCGCTGCTAATTTTTTAGCAGTCTGTGCAGAATAATTCACGGGTCAAAGTGACATTATGGGCAGGTTTACTTTGCCGAAGTGCGTAAGCATGGAACGAAAGCACATCTCTGCTGGTGCACGTCACGTATGTCGTCGCCTGCGTGAGGTTCACTCACTGAGCGACAGCGGACCAAGGGACATTTTTTGGTAGGCTCGTATGCAGCGCGAAGCGTGACTGCATATCAGCTCTCTGCTGGCAGCCATAAAGGTGTGTAGATTTGGTGAAGTAATAATAATAATTGGTTTTTGGGGAAAGGAAATGGCGCAGTATCTGTCTCATATATTGGTGGTAAGGGAAGGGATAAAAGAGGGAGTGAAAGAAGAAAGAGGTGCCGTAGCTAGCGGAGGGAATTTCGACCACATGGGGATCTTTAACGTGCACTGACATCGCACAGCACACGGGCGCCTTAGCATTTTGCCTCCATAAAAACGCAGCCGCGCTGTCGGGTTCGAACCCGGGAACTCTGGATCAGTAGCCGAGCGCCCTAACCACTGAGCCACCGCGGCGGGTGACGAAGTAGGTGCAGAAGGTGTTTTCAGCTTGGAAGTTTTAATCGGGCTTCTAATCGGTTTTCGGTGCATGAGGCACAGGCGTTAACTAGAGCTATTGAACACGCTCCAGTGCAGGGTTGGTTCGCATTTCTTCCCGTAGTTCCGTTGGTGCGCGGTAAGATCTCCTTTCATCACCCGCCATAAAAAGATTCTCGGAGTCCCGTGTTGGAAGGGGAAGACTGGCTCCTTTTCTGTGCCTCAAGGTCGTTTCCCGAAGTTTATCAGCTGTGGTTACTTGATCTTCGTTTAACCTGCGCCCTTTTCAGTTCATTGTGTCCGCTGACGTTCTCGTCAGCACGTCTAGAGCGCCCGAAAGGTCAGCTTTTGGCTGCATGCACGCCGCCTACCGATAACGCCTGGTTTGAGATATCTTGCATCTGAGCATGCGTCGCCATACTGATGACACTTGCCTTCCTCTTTATCGCCGCGCCGGACCGGAGCCGCAATCGCAAATGGTCGCCGGTGAAGGCGCTGCAGGCCACCAAACCAAAGCTGCGATTTTTGCTGCAGCAAAAAAATTGTCATGTTATCTCGGCTTTGGTTCCATGGCCTGCAGCGCCTTTACCAGTGGTTGTTATCTATCGCGATAAAGCAGAAGGCAGTATCATTAGTGTGACAGCGCACGCTCAGATGTAAGCTGTCTCAAACCAGTCAACAGTGTGCAGTCAACAGCTGGCCTTTTGAGCACTCTAGACAGACGTGCTGATGATTGTGTATCGTGGTGGTCGCGTCGTCATCGTTTGTACTAAGCGAATGTGTTATAAGTGGGGTGTGCCCTAGATGCCACTCTCATTTGGGTGGAACATGGCTCAGTGCATTTAAATTATGCAGATTCCTGTTGATGTAACTAAGGCTCCTAATTTTCTGCAGCAGAAAATTAGAAAAACGCAATATGAGGACAAAAGCCTGCAATATTCCGCGAGAATGGTCCTGCGCGTTAATGCATGCAGCCTCAATGGCCCAACGTCTTTGATAAGTTGGCTTTTCCTCGCAGCTCATGAGCAGAGTGGGTGAGCTAGCTGTGGGCATCTCGAACAGAGAAAAAAAAAAATTCGCGATTTGTTCGTAGTTTGGTACCAGGTTTTTTGTGAGGTGGTTTCTGTAGCAGATTATTTTAAAAAGGAGCATGTTTCTGAAAATACAGTAATAGCGCTTTCGACAGGCACTAGTGTCGTGACTATTCCCATTGAAGCATGCCGCAGGTTGCTGCCAGAACTGCAATGCTTGACGCAGCTTGCTCGTGTGGATGGGGGACATGCCTGTCATCAACAAAACTTTTGTTTCCAGATTCTGAATTGTGATAGAATTCAGACAATTAAATTAGTCACATTTCCATCATTTCATTATTCTTGCCGACACCCGCAAACACAAATCGTCAAAATGTGTGGCTGCTAACGCGGTTCTGCGAAAAATGCTAAAATCCATGGTTCTTGCGCAAACGCTGGAAACATAGGGTCCTCCAATATAAAGCTCTGAAGTGAAGGTTGACAGATATGAAAAACAAAAGAAATGGTCATGCCTTGCTTTTGTAAGAGAAAAAAAGCTTTAACAACGCTGACCTCTTCACACCTAAGTCTAGCTTTACCAGAAAAGCATCACTCTCAAAGCTTAAATTCAATCATTTGACATTATTTAGCAAGCCTTTGCTGCTAGTGGAACAAAAACTGCTGTCTTGCTACAGTTCATAATTGGCAGCATCTCTTCTGCAGTGGGTAATGTGTGCTACACACTATAACTAGGGGTTGGACTTATCGGATTTTGAAAATTCAGCAGACCTATTTTGGTGCTTATTTCTATTGCAACAGTGAATATTATTTTCACCGGATGAACTATGGACTTCTTTAGGTGATTTGATACTGCAATCCTATGTGGTCAACTCACTTAGTCGAACTGAGTGTTTGTCAGCATCAGCAGTTTATTTACCAGTAATTAACGTACAAGTGGTAAAATTTAGGGCTTTGAATTGCTGTCTTGATTATGAAAGTATCACTAGTTAAATGAGATTCCAGCAAACAAATAGCAGTGGAAGTTTATTTCTTGTAACAAAGCTGACGTTTTATTGGGTTGTCGCACTGGGTTGAGCAAGAGCGAGAGCATTACGTGGTCTGCGTGGTGATGACAGCGATAGAACTGCCACTTAGTCATAGCAATAGCCAGGACATGCACTACTTCGGGACGGCCATGCACAGTTTCGGATCAGTATCCTACATGCAGTTGATAAACCTGCTTTACCGGCTAACTGCTCTAAGTGGGTGATGATAGCGATCAAACAGTGCTTAGCTTCCATGCGACGATGAGGTGGTGATTCCCGATCTGCAGAGGCGTGTACGCTACAGGAGCAATACCTTAAATCGTACAACTGTGCTACCTATTCAACATTACAACAGGCTTCTCTACCTAGGTAAATTTCACCTTTGACTTAATTTAACTCCCGCTCAACAGCCAGCTAGCTACGGCTCGCTTGTTAAAAATAGTGACCTTTCTCGGGTTAAACCGAAAAGTCTAACCCCTAACTATAACGTACACCATCTCTGCTACCACATTTGTAAGCTACATCTGGCATAAGTTTTTTTCAGGATTTCATCATGTTTTAGGTGACAGTAAATGAAATACCAGTATGCTGTGTGAAAAAAAAATGCTGTCTTGTTGGAAAAAGTGTACCATAGTAAATACGAGTGGCTGAAGGGTAGAGTTGGTTTTAGTAAAGAGACTTCCTTTTACCTATTTTTCCAGAAGCAGAAGATGACAAGTCTCAAGGATGTGAGCCTTGCTGAAGCTGGAAAGCATGGCACTCTCAATGAGTTCGCTTTCTTTGATAAGGTAGGTCCATCATTTTACTTTTTTGTACGAAACGTGCACAGTTGATTATACTGGTGTGATGGCTTTGTGTAAGCAAGCTGGAGAGTTGAGCATTTCGTGTTATTCAACAGGTTCGCCGTGCCCTGCGTGGCCAGGAAGTCTATGAAAATTTTCTTCGTTGCTTGATTCTTTACAACCAGGAAATTGTGTCTCGACTGGAGCTCGTTCACCTTATAGCGCCATTCCTTGGGTAAGCTGTGCAATTATTTGTGCCTTTCTTTTAAGGTATTTGTTGTGTCGTGCGAGCTTGGCTGATCAGGCTAGTTAGTTATTCATGACAGCTAAAGATACAACATAGCACAATCTTAGACAAGGGCAAAGAGAAGATGGGACGCCACCACACTATGGTGTCTCATCTTTAACCACTGTTTGGTCGGTGTCCTTGCCAGGTGCAAGCTTACCTTTCATTGCTAGTGATAATAATACACTAGAACCCCTCTACAGTCAAGTAGCGCGGACCAGCAAACATGTTTACTGTATCAGTTGTCGGTAATGGCATGACTCTGAGGATGCTTTCTGGTAATTGCCTACTTACTAAACACAGTATTAATTTACAAGAGAAACAGTCAGATCACATTTATGTTTTCGATGTTGCTTACGTCTTGTAGAAGTACTGCATTTGCGCGAAAACAGCGCGGCCATGAGTATCACTAGCCAAAACTTTGCGTGAACGTGGCATCGTCATGCGCAACCTCGGTGTCGTTTAAGAGCGCCGGGGGCGCCGCTTCCCTGTGCTTTGCACTGCCCTGTGCTGCGAATGTTTGTCCCTCTCTTCACTTCCACTCTCCTCACTGCTTTCTCAGTGACCCTTGCCGCATTTTTTCCCACCGCTTGTACACCTTTGTGCGCGCTGTGCAGATTGCCTTGCGGTTCTAAAGCCTTCGAAAAGTTGGCCTCTCCTCACAGCTCTCAGGCTTGTTGAAGCCATCTCGAAGACCACCGTTTTTAGCATCTTTTGTAGCCATCTGCCACCAAATGTTGGCACCGCGAGTACATTGCCAAAGCCAGACACTCTTTACTGTAGCCGGTTCTTTGAAAAAAATTTTTACTATAACAAAAAAAAAATGTCTATTGAAGGCAAAATGTGACCGCAGTTTCACTTTACTATATCAACGTTCCGCTGTAGTTAAGACAGCCCAGGGCAGTTACGTACACCACTATTCTGCCATTGGGGATTTTGTACTAAATTCCTGTTTTGCTATTTTATCGTTATAGTGTGGTTTGGTAAATGCTAGAGGTATTTGAATATCGGTGGCTGCAAAGCATTATGTACTGAACAAAGTGTCTTCAGACGTGAACATTTAAGATCAAATTATGATTTGTCCAAGAATACAATATATGCACTCACAGTGTTACATCAGACAGTCAGCTGTCGTCATTGCATAACTCACTAGTTGTGCGAGTAATCCTGAAATGTTTTATATGCTGCAGTTGCGAATTCCTGCAAAGCCAGGTGCACTTTCTGAACAAGCTTTTTAGCCTGCTTAGTTAAATCACCTAGAACAGTAATTTATCGTTATACCAGGGAAGTAATGATTGGCCACGTTTCAAGACTTACTGTGGCCATCCATGAACTGAATTTTTTTTAACCTTGTGCGGTGGGCATTCTGCCTTTTTGCATGTCATATGAAAATTTTAAAAAATTGTAACGAGTTATTAGCATTGTTTTTAAAAGGTATTGAATGTATTGTATAATAACTGTTGGAGTCAAGAAAATGTCTTGGAACTAATCCAGCCTTGAAATATGTAGGGTCTGCATTGCTTTGCGTCCTTTTTGTATGCCTGTCTGTTATTTTTCAAGGGACCCTGAAGTGATTTCGATGGGCATGTTCTAGTAGAACAGATGTGTAGAGGTGGTCTTTTTAGGTATTCCAGTCAAATTCACATGCATGGGCACTTGCATTGTCAGCTACTGTGGCCGATGCTTTTTCTGCATAGTGCCTGTGCAAACTTTTGTGTCCCTGTCTTTTGTTAGGCCCAGAGTTTGGTTCACACTCATTAGAATACTAAAGCCTGAACGGTGGGGAGCGTTCTGTGCACGAGAAAGCTTGGTGCTACGTCCATATAGCAGTGTTGGATCTGGGAAGCTCATCTGTAAAGTGATCGCTGGTCACGGCTCAGTAAGGACTGCACCTTGATGAATACAGTGCGCAGGATACACAAATGAGATTTCAGCATGAAAATTTCAGTGTTGGTGACATTTGCACTCCAGATAACAAAATTTATGCAAGTGCTAATAACTAATGTCTGATAGCACATTTTAAACAGTAATGCTTTTATTTCACTGTTTAGAAGGCTTCGAATCCCAAGGTGTTATAGTTGGATACAACTCAAGCATACAGCAGCAAAACACCTCTAAAGACGCCCTCCAGCCAGTAACATCTACAGATTATCAAGGCATCATGGTCAATCCCATTCCGCGGAGGCACTTGTCAGTAACCTGCATTGTCAGGCTGTGTGATTAAACACGTCATGAGTCTAGGCGATAGGCTGGAGGGGGTCTTTTGAGGGGGTTCACCTCCTAAGTTTTTTAGTTGTATGAGGCATAGTTATTTGTCACATAGCAGTGTGACATTATTCCTTACAAGTGGCTGCGGTAACTGCAGTGTATTTAATTACTGTTAGTTTTATTGTATTAATATTATTGGCTTGACTTCAGAGGAGTTTCTTTTATGGCACTTTGTAGGAAGTTTCCAGAATTGTTCAAATGGTTCAAGGACTTCGTTGGATACAAGGACCTTGGTGGACAGATAGAACCGATCCCCAACAAAGTGGTCCAGCAAGAACGCATCTCAGGGGATCCTTCTATGGAAATTGGTATGCCTGTCTGCTACTTTTCAAGGGACCCTGAAGTGATTTCGATGGGCATGTTCTAGTGCAACAGATCTGTAGAGGTGGTCTTTTTAGGTATTCCAGTCAAATTTGAAAGCTCTGTGTGGACCCTATAATTTAGAAATCCGTTTTAAAAATCGCTGTTTGCAGTTCGATTAAGGCAACACCTAACAATGCAGCTTCCCCTACTGTAATAACATCTGCCTACTGATGTCATCGGGCTCGCTGTTGGGAAATTGGTAAACTTTGTAATATCGTGGAATTCGCTACATGGAGGTTCGTTACATTCAGGTTTAACTGTATTGGGGTCTGACTCTTGGTCTCTGCACGTGTGAATCTGATCACAGACCTAATTATTTTGATTTGATATTTCAATTGCCGGTATTTACATTTGCAGATTTCAGTACTTTGAATAGGTGTTCATGGCAATGTGGCCATTGCTGTTTGCTGCCTTACTGACCTTTGAAGCCACACAAGTGTTTTCTGGTTACTAAGCAAATCTGGGAAAAGCACAAGTTCCAGTCTAAGACCTTTTTATTTGTTGTTGTTTGCCTTCTTTCTTGGTTTCTTTCATTCCGTACATGCCCTATGAGCTGCATATTGTTGTGGCTCCTGCTGTATGTGATGCCAGTGAATTGCAAAAAGAATTTTCGGTATTTGATATTCCCCCCGTATGTTTTCCAAGCACTATTGACTCCAAATTGCTTCGGCCTCGCATGCACCCGGTAATCATTGATAACAAAGTTGGCGTATTATGATGTGCCCAGTTTTTCTCTTTGCTGAGCAAGAAAAACACCGTTGAGGTTAAGCGTATTGTTAACTCTCATTTCGGTTTCAGATTACTCAGCCTGCAAACGTTATGGTGCCAGTTATCGAGCACTCCCGAAAAATGTTGTACAGCCGAAGTGCAGTGGCAGGACGCAGCTTTGTAAAGAGGTGGGATTTTGTCTAGCATACCAACATTTTATTTTTTGTTCCATCGGGCATTAGTTTAGCGGTATAATTCTCACATCATCCCTCCTTCTTATCTGCAGGTTTTGAATGATACCTGGGTTTCATTTCCTTCATGGTCAGAAGATTCTACATTTGTGAGCTCGCGCAAGACCCAGTATGAAGAGTACATCTACCGTTGCGAAGATGAACGCTTTGAGGTGGGTACTGAATGTGTGCAGAAATGTTCATGTTACCTACACTGGTGTAGCAGTAGCAAAGGTTGCACAGCTGCGTGAAGGGTTTTATCCAGGCTTTATGGGGGCATCAGCAAATCGGGAGAGTTTCACATTTGCCTGCTAGCAGATGAAAATGCGATCCAGGTGGGCCCAGGCTTAACCTGCACACAGAGAGGTAGCATGCCAAAGATTTCACCTTAATAACAGCACTTTCAAACTGTATTCTGTTTGGTAAATGCGGTTTTTGAGACATTTGGCAGCCATTATTATAGTTTCCTTGTGTACCAAAGGAGCTGGCATATTCAGGTTTCCATTTTTAGCCCCGTACCAATAACTGTTGCTCATGAGAACAGGCTTACTTAAAAAGTGCTTATAAAAGAATGTAACTGAGCTGTTTATTTTTTTTTTTTCCAGCAGTTTTCAAAAATTGCTTTTCGGATAAGTCTTGTTGAAAATGTTAAAATTTTAATAAACCTTACGAATATTCTCCACAGCTGGACGTGGTTGTTGAGACCAACCTGTCGACAATTCGCATCCTCGAGGCGGTACAGAAGAAGCTACAGCGGATGAGTGCGGAGGAAAAGCAACGCTTCCAGTTGGGTGACAACCTTGGTGGTTCGTCAGCTGTGCTGCAGCAACAGGCCATCAGGCGCATTTATGGAGACAAGGCGCATGACATTGTTGAAGGACTCAAGCGCAACCCTGTGGTGGCTGTGCCTCTAGTACTGCGCAGGCTCAAGGCCAAGGAGGAAGAGTGGCGTGAGGCACAGAAGAGTTTCAACAAGGTCTGGCCACTCAGCTTACAAATTGTCCTCTCTTGCAGCAGTAGCTTGAGTTTTCTTGGTATTGAGATGGGGAACCTTAGTTTACCCCGGTGGCAAGCCGAGGAGTTGTTTCTGTTGTGCGGTACTCATTGAAACGAAAAAATGGCTGTATAGCATTTCATTTGTCCAGAGGAAAATTGCTTGGGAAGAGAAGTAATTTATCATTGGTTCCAGGGAAGTAATGATTGACCACGTCTCAAGACTTACTGTGGCCATCCATAAACTGAATTTTTCTGCACCTTGTGCGATGGGCATTCTACATTTTTTTGCATGTCATATAAAATTTTTTAAGAATTGTAACGAGTTATTAGCATGCCTTTAAGAGGTATTGAATGTATTTTCTTTATAACTGTTGGAGTCAAGAAAATGTCTTGGAACTAATCCAGCCTTGAAATATGTAGGGTCTGCATTACTTTGCATCTTTTTTTAACATTATGGGTTTTTTATTTTACACTAAACCTTAACAGGCAAGGCTTTGCTTAGTACTTGGCTAACATATGACCTTCTGCATTCTAACCTCCTTCATGCCAGAAAGAGGAAATTTGTTAGTTTGTCTTCAAGCCCGAACTGCACATTACATTGTTTCCCAGCGCGAGTGAGCCAGGTAAACAACTCAGAATCCTTTCCTCGCCACTCGCACGTTTACAGCCGCACATTGCGGCGTGGCCATGCCAATGTTCCCAAGCCTGCCTTGTGCACATAAAATGTGCGAGTAAAAGTTTTTTTTTTGTATGAATCCTTCTAATAAATCCAGGTGCACAATTTACACGAGGGCGGAAATTATGCGAGTAAATACGTAGTGTCACTGGCTCCATATTTGTTATTTAAGCCTGGTTAAAATACTTAAATTGAAAATTATTTTTCTGGCCTATTAAAATATTAACTTGCACATTATAATGTTCTGCTCATTTCCTTTGATCAGGTGTGGAGAGAGCAGAATGAGAAGTACTACCTCAAGTCACTAGATCATCAGGGCCTCACGTTCAAGCAGAATGACATCAAGTTTCTACGCTCCAAAAGTCTTCTGAATGAAATTGAGGCCATCTATGAGGAACGCCGGGAGCAGATGGAAGAAGGCGCAGGCGAGGTGCCTACGGGGCCGCACATGAGCCTGTCCTATCTTGACCGATCCATCCTGGAAGATGCAGCCAACCTGATAATCCACCATGTGAAGCGCCAAACGGGCATCAACAAAGAGGACAAGCAGAAAATAAAGCAGCTGCTGCGTCAGTTCATACCAGACTTGTTCTGTTTACCACGGGGTGAGCTCTCTGACGACGAGGTTGACAAGGACGACGACATGGAAACTGAAGATGGGGAGAGCCAGCCACTGCCCTCTACACCCAACCACCGGCCAGATGACTCGTTTCCCAAGGACAGTGACAAAGGTACTCTGCGGACAGGCACGGAGGATTGCATTGGTAGTGTGGACAGTTCACAGCTGAGTGCACAACCCATGCAGAATCTGTACTCGGACGACTCGTATGCACTATTCTTTGTCAATGACCATTGGTACCTGTTCTTTCGGCTGCACCACCTGCTGTGTGAGCGGCTCACCAAAATCTACAGGCAGTCGACGAACCTGGCAGCTGATGAGGCAAAGGAGCGCAAGGACCGGAAAGAGGCTACGGCTGTAGCACTGCGGCTGAAGCCTCGGAGTGAGGTTGGTTTAACCTGAACGGCCCAGTGCTCTTCATGCTTGTTCATTCTTTGTTGGGAAGTTTTTGGAACCCTGGAATGTTTTGCATGGAAAGCCGCTTATTTCTGTGCTGTAACGTGTATGTTGATATGCAGTGCATTCGGGTGCATCAAGCAGCATAAGGGTACAAGCGCTTTCACAAGTTCCCAATAGTAAAGATGATGGGGGAGAAGGTTAGCTTCATTTGTGGCTGCCTAGTCGAAACTGATCATATTAGCACCCATACTATTAGCTGTGGTAAAAGGCTCAGAATTGCAGTTGCGCACAGCCCTGTGGCATGAGGCGCAATTTCAGATCTGTAAGATAATGTCCGCTGTTACCATTCTTAAGAATAATAGTTGAGGTTGTATCTTGAACGTTGAGGTCTTGAACTGATGACATTTTGCGGTAATGAGTTGCTTGTATTGCTGTCTTACTGGCTCTTTAATAATTTCACAAAAGCAGTGTAGCTTAACAAAGATGAACAGGTAATTTACATGTTGTGAAAAGTTCGTTGGGCTTAAAAAGTTTCTTTTGTTACTAGTGCAGTGGCTTCGGGGATTTTTGTCATGACTGCATGCATTTGCATCCTGTGCACTACGAGTGCTGAAAAACTAATGGTACGTGGGTAAACTCGTGTGCTTTCCAAGGCAGCCTTGTGTGGGAATGTGTGAACTGGTTGAATGTTTGTGCTTTTGGTTTGTGTTATGTAGCTCTTAGTATTAGCCTTACAGCTACAGGCACTGTAACCCCCTTGTTGCTGTCATTATGCTTGCACAAATGAAACGTCGAGACAGCTCTGGATGCACACACTTAGGGGCATCCATGGTAATTGCAGAAAAAGAGGGCCTTCATCCTGGTGGGTCCCCCTAATGCACCTTTGCCAATAATGCATAGCACAGCTGTTCTTGCTTCTCTGTGCACTTCGTAATGAGCTGCTGCGCTATGGTGTTCAGTTACCATGCTGCAACTGTGTCACTGCTGGACTAAGGGGACAATACCACAGACCATGAAGTCTGAATATTTTCGTCCCCTTTGCTGTCACTGTTGTAGCATGCTAATTGTACATTGTGTACAGTCGTCCACAGACCTGTCTAAGAGTGCTCGAACTCTGTGCCGTCTGCGCTCGGCAGCGCGCAGAGCAACGTCTAGCAGCAGGTTTGAGATAGTGCGTCTTCGAATATCATCTGAGCATCAGACATACACTATCTCAAACCAAATGCAGCGGGGCTTTGGCTGCCGCTAGATGTCGCTTTGCATGCTGCCTAATGCAGACTGCACGGAGTTCAGCACTCAAGACAGGTCTGGGGATGACTACAACCAAACGGAGTTCAGCGCTCTAGACAGGTCTGTGGATGACAACCAACGTGCACTCTATTGGCACAGTGCTTGCAGTATCCCCTAATAAGGTGTTTAAACGTACACTACAGTAGAGAGGCAATTAATCTTTCCACACTTGATGCTCCGTTGGGAAAATACCCTCAGTCTGTGGGGCCTGGCATCTGGCTTACCGGAAGGTATGTGTATGTCGCTGCAAAATTGGGTCATCTTTGATTTACACCTTAAAATCTTTGCATTGTGGGCATAGTCACCTTTGTTCATTGAAACATATTTTGTCCCTGTGTTGGCAAGTTCATGCCGTGACCCCTGTGTGTGCGGAAAGAATTTGTGCTTCAGACTTTTTTCATTTGCTTAAATGTGTCATTAGTACTGCCCGAATAGCAGCAAGAAAATTCGGGTATTTGTATTCTTCAGAAAAGTGCATCAGTTTACCAAATTTGTATTCAGTACAATCAGGGAAGAGGTGAGGTCTTCCCCAAATAAACTTATTTTGCATTGTCTGAAAGTGTGCTTGAAAAAATGCACACAGGTGGAAATTGAAGACTACTACCCAGTGTTTCTGGACATGGTGAAGAACCTGCTGGATGGCAATGTGGATGGCACTCAGTACGAGGACACCCTACGAGAGATGTTTGGCATCCACGCCTACACCGTTTTCACACTGGACAAGGTGGTGCAGAATGCGGTGCGGCAGCTGCAGCACATTGTGTGCGACGAAGCGTGCCTGCGCTGCACCGATCTCTTCATGGAAGAGCAGCGGGCCGGAGCTGCGGGAGGACCTTGTGCCACTGCTGCACACCGAGCGCACCTTGAGTCCAGCTACCAGAAGAAGGCCGAGCAGGCCTTGGTCAATGACAACTGCTTCAAGCTGGTGCTGGTTAGTGCCTCCTCCTCTGCCCTTCTTTGAGTTCTCTCGCAAGACGGCTGCAAGCAGTCCTTTGGCCATGAGGTTGCAACCCTTTTACAGCACTGCGAATGTTTTGCACTCTCTCTGCTCCAAAGTTTGTTTCCTTTTTGTCCCAGTCGCTGTCATCCTGCTAGCCCTTTCTAGTGATCCTTCATTAGTCGTTTTATGTATCTGGCCACTGTTAGCAATTTCATATTTAAATTTACCCCCAGCACACCGCTGTCTCATGTCCCTGTTATACTGGAAGATTTAATGTCGTTTTCGAGGAATGGAGTTATGCAGTGCCAGTGATTGCTACTCAGAATTATTTAGTCGTCAGGTTTGAACGACATTTGTGGTAGAGTTCATTGAGCTCATTCGCATTAGATTCTGAGCCATATGCTTGCTCTACACCCAACGCCATTTGTCAAAAAAGCACTGCACAATGAAGATCAGTATACCATCAAAGAAAAAAAAACTTGATGCTATTCTGCTCTTTTTGTTTACATCTGCCAGATTTATATGCTTGAGAGCGCAAGAAGACGAAGGCTAGAGGGGTTTTCCACTATGAACCAGCACCAACTAGGCCACAGTTTATTGGATTCTCACTTGGGGTGTGGCATGGCTCACGTTGGATGGATATTCTTGAGGTAGTGTTGTAGGATTGAGTTATTGCTTAGAGTAAATATAAGGAAGACCTTGAGGTATTTAACAATACTACAGTAAAAGCTCATTAATTCAGAAATTCGGACTGCTGGCGTGGTCCTTGTCAACACCCACGTAATTCTATGGTGCCAGACCGCTAATTTGGACGCTGCGAGTATCTCACTGGGTGATTCGAACTGCCTGCCGAGAGACCACGTCTAGGAATGACTGGCATGGCAAGCAGCCGTCAAAATAGCCCTGCTCAAACCTGAACTGCTTGCTGCAGAGTTGCACGCTTCTCACGTGTGCACAATGGCAGGCGTGGCAAAAAATGGACAGCCCCATCTTTATGAATTGTCGAACCGTATAATTTCGGTTTTGCTTTGGTTTTCTGACCTGCGTGTCAGCCCATGTCAAAGGCGGCTATCGGCCGTGCTTCAGCCGGCCAGCTGAGCCCAGCTGTGCAGCGTTTCGGACACTGATAAGTGCCGCTGCACATTTCCTTCGCTTCTATCTGCGTGGTTATTCCATTGTTCTGTTGCACCGAAACTGCACGCTCTTCATGTGCCGTTCGCTGTTTGTACGGTGATGCACAGACACACATCCGATCCAAGCAGCCGTGCGTGAAGCCTTCTCACAACTGACACAGCCGCTTGTGAGGGTGCTACTGAGCCTCACCATGAAGGATGCTGGGGAGGCCCTTACCATTCTGGAGCAGTTCTGTTTCGACTCTGCCAACAGTGTGCAAGCAGTAATGCGTTGATAGACATTTGAAAAACAGTCATTGTCTCACTGGTCTCATCTTAAATGCGGGCAACCGTTGTCCAATATTTCACCAGATAAATTTGTCGTGATGCAAGTGGTTCTTGTCAGTAGTTTCGAGGTTGTTCAATAACTTGAACATTTTTTTCGCTCCCTTAAAACTCAAATTAACAAGCTTTACTGTATTTTAGCATTATGCATGCACATCTTTATATTTATCGTAATTTTATCTTGCAACTACTATTGTAGTCATCTGCATGTGACATCATTTTTTTTACTGTGTAGCACCGAAAGAACGGAAATGATGTTCAGTGCACTGAATCTCATTCAATTCAAATGACATTAAACCATTCATTGTCATAGAGGTCCTTTTCAGAGCTACAGCCCCGGTTGTCCTGCCGTTGTCATGCACCCAGTCCTAATGCTACTGTTGCTGCCCAGTCAGTATTGGCCAGCAACACCAGCATATCCAAAGCATTTTTGTTTCATGGTTAAGTTCTTCTGAAACTTCGGCTTTGGCAGCTGTTGTTTGAGAAATGTTTTATTTTTTCCTGATAGTGCGCCTTTGACATAGACATCTGTGCTTATATTTACTCACCACACTTTTTTTTTTTTTTTGTTCCGCAGTACCAGAAGGAGACCAAGCTCACAATAGAGCTGATAGACACTGAGAGCGACATGTCTGAAGACCCTGTTGAGATAGAGAAGTGGTCAGAGTATGTCGACAAGTATGTTGCTGGTGAAGATTCCATCTCAGATGAACTGCGAGACCAGCTGGCAAAGAAACCAGTCTTCCTTCCTCGGTGAGCAATTTCTTTGTGTGTGAATTTTGAATTTTGTATTTTCATGCCTCCTCCATGTGAACATGGTTTGTTAGCCATTTAAAGTCATGAGCAATGCACAGGGGATCACTCGAGTATGACAAGTTTTAAAGGAATGTGCATAAGTGTGCACATGCCAGTCTTACTTCCTCCCCTGCTTTTTCATTCGCAAAGGGGAGAGATAAGAGGAGTGTCACTAGTGTTTGAAACCAAACTTATCAGCCTCCTATTTGCACTCAATATGATCTGCAGCAAACAGGGTCTTGTAGGAGCCCTGCTGAGTTCACGAAACAGTGAGAGCCCACCAGTCCTGGAAACGTTATTCATTTACCGGCCCATCCTTGAAACTAACAGAGAGCCCTGAATGTTGTGCATGTTGGGTGCTCTGTATAAAGGCGCATTGATTTACTTGTAAAGCAGAAACCTCGTTTGGCTCACTGTGGTCACATTGCAAGTCACACTGAGCGCGACAGTGTGTGTGTTTTAGAATTGGGGCCAGCCACATTTGAATTGTGTTAACCACTCATAGCACCATTTCGGCCGAAAAGCAGAATTGTTACTTATGAGCTATGGCCGTTTGCAACTGTTGTTAAGACTGCAGCTAAGCAGCACAGCTGCATTTTCGAGTTTATGTTCTTAGTGTTATGATGGAAGGTGTGTGAACATTTGGTACTAACGCGAAAAAGGGTGGAGCGCCTGGTCTTGAAAAAAAAATCGTCAGGGAACATGTATTTTTGTGTGCAGATTCTAAATATGTCATTTAATTTCATGTAAAGCAATTCCTTGAGCACTTAAGCTATTTTAATGCATGTATTTTGTGAAGAGCTTTGAAGAAATTTGCTGCTGGAAACTTGCTGCAATATATGCTTTCGGGTTCTCTTGACACCAAGGAATACAATAAGGGTAAAATTGTCCTCCTGCCTATCATAGAACTTAAGTTAGAGAGTTTTGGAGCTGTTCTTCAGAAATGTGAAGCAAAAGTGTGTATTCCTGATCCTGAAATGGCAGCTTCAATATCTATAATTCAAGTTCTGTGATAGCCAGGGTGATAATTTTACCTTTATTGCATTCCTTGGTTTTAAGAGAGCCTGATGGCATACATTTCAGCGAGTTTCCCTCAGCAAATTTTCTTAAAGCTCTTCACAAAATACTTGCATGAAAATTACTTGAGTGCTCAAGAAATTTCTTTACACGAAATTAAATGACATATTTAGAATCAGCACGCAAAAATACATGTTCCCTGAAGGTTTCATAATTATGATTACATTAATAAAACTTTGTTTTCAAACAAGACCAGGCTCCCCTCTTTAGGCTCCCGTAAGTGGGAAATCATGTCGTTCAGGCAGCAACGTTTTGTCGAGAAACCCAAGTCATGTGTGAATGTCTGTCATGAAAATAATTTAAAAGAGGACTTGTAATGTGAATAAATGCAAAAATGCTAGGTGGGTAGAGCTTAAGTCCAGAACATTGATGTGAGCACTGTACTGGTCCACAAGGTAGAACAACTTGCTGTCTGATGACGCAAGCTTGCGATCCAGCTTTGTTGTCCAAACCCTGAAAATGGTGGACACCATCCAAGCTTTCTGTGGCATGCATGTCCACGGGAAGAGGCTTCATGCCTTTAAAACACCTTGTCTTGATAACTTTTCTAATTGCAAGCAGACGGCATCGTTCCATGCCAGTCATGTTCGCAGTAATCAGCACAGATACTTTTTCCTTGCTCTGTTTCTCGCCTTTAGAGGTCGGGGTCTTCTCTGGTAGGAGCTGATAAAAGAGCAGTCTCATCTGCGTTGAAGATATTTTCCGGTTGGTATCCAATAAGTGCTCATGAAGCTTTTTTCTTTTCCCATGTTGTGCATGTTTCCTGGTCGACTAATGCTTTCTCCACACGTGCGCGCACATTCACACACGCACACACAATCTGTCTTAAAAACCAGAAAGCACGTCAGCCACCCATCAGAAAAAAACATACTTATCAATCCCCAACATTGCTGCCAGCAATCAGTCAATGGCAGTTTGTTGCTTCGGGCAGGCGCCGGTGCAC
The DNA here is from genome assembly GCF_052857255.1 of Amblyomma americanum. Classification (NCBI taxonomy): domain Eukaryota; kingdom Metazoa; phylum Arthropoda; class Arachnida; order Ixodida; family Ixodidae; genus Amblyomma; species Amblyomma americanum. The sequence continues at coordinate 42,655,183 of NC_135502.1, forward strand.
ATTTGCTTCCGGGATGACTTGAACCGGTCACGTTCAAAAACATCCAGTGTTGAGCACTTGTTTCTAGTGAAGTAGGAAAGAGTGTTCAGCCTAATCCTGTACTGCCTCTTACTTGGCGATGCCTTCCTTCTGTACTTCTCTCAAAACCTTCGCTTTCTTCGCCAGGTCGAACGTGCGATAAGTGCCACAAGTTGCCGTGATTATCAGCGTTGCAGCTACAGTCAAAGTGTGAAGCATGGAACCGACCGCAGAACAATTAACTAAGCTGCTGCACTGCTGACACTTTGCAGCAAAGAAGCTTCAAGAAATGTGCAATGATGCATGCTTTTAAGAATGGTCACGCACAATCTCACTAATGCAAGAATGCTGCCAACCAACACTTATGATGATGATGATGGCCAGGAGACTAATTTCTCCATTTGAAGAACTTTGTCCCTGTGGACAGCTGTGATGGTGATGACTACTGATATGGAGCATGGAGCTGTTGTGGTACTTGATAAATTTAGCATCTTATCAAAAAATGACGGTCATCTCGACGTTCTCAATTGAAACATAACTTAAACGGTAATATAGGTTTTTAAAGTTAGAATTATCAAGCAATTCTTTTCTATGGGACTGCATACAAAAGTGATGAGGCTTGTGCTGCACTTGTAATTAACCAAAATTTCCAATTGAGTGAGTTCAAATTACGGAGGGTTCAATGTAGTGCAAATTCAGAAATGTTCGAAACTACAATGGAGCCCCGATTATGCGTACCCCGTCCATGTGACGACCTGCATTTTACGACGAATTGGCGTGGGCCTGGTAAATCTCTCATAGGGATAATGCATTAAAAGCCTCAATAATACAACAGAAAAATATGCACGCCCTGCTTCATACGACGGCCGGCAGGAATCACCCGGAACAAGGGATGCTGGCGGAGCACTTTATTGGCAGACATGACATCAACCAAGTTGGTTCCAGATTGGAATCAAGACGGTGATGTGCGTGCAGTGATATGAACGAGAGCACGACAACTTGTAATGACAGTTCTGCTGACTGCGTACGACCCACGGCCATTGGTGCGAGTCGGCTCGCCTGGCCCGTTTCTCGGCGTGCTTTGCCGGTGAAGGAGTAAGGGAAATTGCTGTACGTTCATACCAGCAGGAAGTTATTGCAGAGGCGGTAATAAGATTAGGCATTTCTATCATTGGCGGCTAGTTCGAAAGCGCTTTCCGCCACAGCTTCAGTGCGGAGCACGTTAGGCCTAGTGACACCAAGCAAGTCGGGGAGTGAGCGGCGCGCTTTCACCCTTGGGGCCGCACATCGCTGCAGAAAGCACACTGCCGGCGCATTCATGTCACAGGTGAACATCATGTCTCCCCCACCCTATGCACCATTTTACAAGGAGCGGGCAGGAGAGGGAGAAATACTCTCAAACACGTGCACTGCGCGACACCGCAGTGTTGCCATCCTCCCCTGGACTGATAATCCGACGTGCGGAGCAACGTTCGGCTGGTTAGCCACCGGTCAAGCGCATGTTTGCGTCTGTACAACAAAAGCTGCAATGTTGTATGGAAAGCCAACATCCTCTAGACATCAATGTTTTATTGCCGGTTGCCGCAATAGTCGACGGAAGTAAAAAAAAGGGGCAAGTATGTACGCGCACCATGTTATGGGAAGGTCTCAGCGTGTCTGCAATGTCCGTTTCTTCACCGCTTTCCCGCCGGCCCCAAGTTGCATTGGTAGTGGACGTAGTTGGCGAACAGAAAATACTTGTAAGGCATGTTGCTGGTGAAGTTGGTTAAGCATTTTTGAAACTTGGAAAGAATCCACCTTGGCGCAAGTAAAACCACACACACAAAGGAAAGACAAGGAGACAACGGACAGGCGCCAACTTCCGACTGTTTATTACTCAAGAAAACCACACAGATAAATAGTCTCAGGATACGCCCACTTTTTTTTCACTCCATGTGCCTATCACAGCCATAACCTATCACCCTGCATTATCAGTTTTTGCACAGAAAATTGTACTCCGCCGCATACAAATTCACTGACGTGTCACTCACACACAATACTTGTGCCAACAACAAGAAAATACTTGTGACAACAACAAGCTTACGCATCAGCGCATTTTGTAAATGAAATGCTGACAGAAGCAAACCCATTGCCCGTGCTTAATACTACCGGGGCGCTGAACGAAGCACAGCACCTGGTTTGCCAAACTATACCCTGTGTACATAATTTTAAGATATCTAGCTTTTGGGTGGTCTTGGCAAAGCTATTTTAATTCAGCAGTACACGATGTAAGGACTTCGCAAATGTGGCCACAATTTCGTTTCGCCACCAGACGTGTTCACGAATATCGGGAGCGTGTGGGCATCACCACCTGGAAAAAAAAAAAAAACATGCTGTTAATACAAAAATACTAATTTCGTTTGCACAAAGCATGAATGATAGCGGCGACACGAACTTTTACCCAACTGCAAAGTGAGCGTTCAAAAATGCAGCCACGCCAATGTAAGAAGAACAAACGGCATGCGCGGAAAATCGCGTCGAATGCACTGTAAGAAAATCCACTATGCATGACCGTGCCGGAGATAAGACAAACGCAAGGACTTGAGCAGTGCCTCTACCCTACCGAGATTGGAATTCTCAACACAGGTGTGGCTATTTGACCTGTTAATAAGCGGTAATAGCGATCCATTAGTGTACCAACCTTTCAGTCCGTGTAATTACACATTTCTGGTATTTGTGGACCATTGAGTACTGGCGGGAGCAGAGTAGGCAAGGATGCGTGTTGTTTTCAGTGAACTGGCTTGTAACACTCGTATGAACAGCCTTATGCGAGCAGCAGGAGGGAGCGAATTTCAATTTTATCGCGCGTATCGCCGCAAACACTGCAATGATCAGATGTGGATTCGTTTCGATCACAGAGCTCGCTGTTGTCTCCCAAATGTTCAGTTTGTGAACAGAGTACTCTGTCGTAAGCTCTGCATCTAAATTGTCTCACTCGCCATGTCCAAGCAGGCAACGCAAGCGTTAAGAAACTGTGCTCCACGAAAAACGAGATATTCGATTGATCTATGCGATCTTGAGTTTCAGCACATTTCGGTTTCGTTTTTCCAACATGCAACACTGTGCAATGTTTGCCGTACAGGCAACCGGCAACAAAAACTACACGCATGAGCTGCGAGCGTGGCACTCACCGATGCTGATCGTTCCGTCGAAGCATGGTCGCTTGCTCCCGCTGGTTGTTGCAGGCGCTAATGGCACAGCACACACGAGGATTAACACGAGGTGAACCCCCACGCACTATTTTTAGGCTTGGCAAGAATAAAACGGGCGGATGACGCTGCTAGAAACCACACGCTGTTTCGTCTGCAGCCCATGGGCTGCAGATATCAGGCCATGATGTGGCGTCCGCTGTAGGCGGCGCTCGGGTAAAACAAGCATGGCGGCTCCCAGGTATTGTAACTAAAATCATGTATAGTAAACTCTGCTGCTTGCTGCCGCAGAAGAGGAAGTTGTTCATGAACAGGAAGGCATGTCGCTGGCATGGTCGTACTGCGCACCGCAAAACGTCTTCGAGGGGTCGGAGCAGCCATATATCTTGCGCATCATCCATGTCGTTTTCAAGGCGTATGTGACGTCTATTTACAACGCAGGGACGGGAGCACTCGCGTACCTCGTCTAAAGCCACCTCTTCGATGCCGAAAAGCCTGGCTGCATGCACTCTCAGAACTAATTATCGCAGAGCGAAAATGATTGCTTTTATGACACGCGAGGAAACTACCTAAATTTTTGAAAGCCAGAGTAGCGGATGCCTTTATTATGCAAATGCGTCATTTCTGTGAGACTTTCGATTATATGATACCCACATTATATGACGATTTCGCATAGTCCCCTGAAAGTCATAATCTAGGTTCTACAATATTGAATATGTTCTGAGGTTTTCAAATGTTGGACGCAAAGAAATGCCTGTTTTCCTCTGCAACTGTCTTGAAAACAGGGTCCACTCGGATGCCACAAAGCCTGCTGCCATGATTACTCTGTGCAGTGAAGAGGGCTCAGCACGGAAATGCAGCCAATTCGTATGGCAGTGTTTATAGTGTTCATACATGGCCTCAAGGTTTTGCGATGTGACAGGGCTTAGCCACGTTTAGCAGACCCTGCCACAATGTCCCATCTTGGATGTTTAGCATGTAGCTCATGCCTCTCTCTCACCTGCTGAGATGTGGTGCTGGTTGACTCACCGTCACATTATTAGCAAAGATTAATAATTTTCATATGCATATGACAGGACTGCCTTAGGGTTAATACACTGGCTCTATGTTGTGTCCCCCCTTGGGGTGATCACTGTTGAGTCTTGTTTCATTCGCACACCATAAGTAGTGAATGTTCTATTATTTGACTTGTATTTGATTTGGTTCTTTCACTGTTTAGTTCGTATTCAATTTGGCTTTTATATACACAATTCTCATTTGATTCGGTAGAAAAGGTACAGTATTCATACTGCGTTTGATTTAAATATACTATTTGGCTGGTGCGGGCTTGCTATATACCTGTTCCATGCCTAATTATGTTCATTCTAAGTGTAGATGCTGTTGCCTTAGTGTACTGTATTTTGACCTTGTTTTTATTGGTACGAAGTGAGTTCATTGAGAGGTTAGGTTGGTTGTGCTCAGATAGAGTGTTGAGCTTGTTCGTTTTCCCATTTCCTTTTCTAGCAATGTGCGAGCACGTCGGCAACAAGTGAAGAAGCAGGAGTGTGAAGCCAAGAAACTGGCATCTGCTAGCACTAATGGCAATGGCAACAATGGCACCTGCAATAAGAGTCCCTGCACCAACGACGAGAGCACCAACGATGAGGTGCCCTTTGCGGCGGCTGTAGGCAGTGGTGTGTTGGGGTCGTCATCCACGTCAGCTGGTTCAGGCAAAACGGACATGGTGGAGGACACTCAGTGCAAGTTTAACCTCAATTCCTACAAGATGGTGTTTGTTGTCAACAGCTCAAGCTACATCTACAATCGGCGAGCATTGCGCCGGGCACAACAGGTGAGGAATTTAGTTTGAAGGCATGCCATAGCACCCACATTTCGGGCTTATGGGGGTTCAGTTTTTTTATATACTTTGAATGGTTGGTGACCAAATCATTTATTGTGACATGCAGTCTCTGAACTTCTGCCTGAAGAGATCCATGTTGTTTGGACCTACAGTATATGTATATACTGATAGTATGTTTTTTTTTATTTGTTCAGGGTGCAAATTCTCGACCATTTAATGTGCTAAGCAGTACATGATTGAATTAGTTGCCTCAGACCCGAAACATGCATGTTAACATGTTTGGACTGTGAATACTAATGAAATTTCTCGGTCGTATGTACAGTATGAATTTCTTTAATTTTGCCGCTTAATATGGTGGACTTGTCAAATTTGAGCTTCCAGTTTGTTCAAATTGACTGTTTGGTCTTGTCAGCATAAAAGGTGTCAAAAAGTGTTCTCTTTATTCAGACTTCTTTATTCGAGCAATTTTTCATTCCCTTTCAAGCTCAGATAATGAAAAGTGACGGCTGCAGTTTGTGCTTGCAACAATGACAGAGGACTACTTTCCTTTCCTCCTTTCTCTAGTCCCATCGAAAGGTGTCTCAACGGATGCATCGCAGCTTCAGCAAGTGGCACCAAGGCTGGCTGGACAAGAATGTGGACAGTGAGCAGAACAGCTTGTGCGAGGACTGGCTCCTGGGTCTGGGCTACGAATGCTCAACAAACTGCATCCAGGTGCAAGACTGCTCACGGCCACCATACCGCCCATTCCGACGCTTCCGGACTTCGCCCTCTGTCCGCTCGTGAAGGGCGTCCAGTGCAGAAAGTGTACAGTGGGTGTGGTTGGGGAGTTGCCTTGGGGTGTGCTTGTACAGGGGCTGTAAAATGCCCATCCTGGAGAAGCTGTGTATCATGTTTGTGCGCCCAGCAAACCACCCTGCAGGCAGAACGGAGGGCAACCGTTTCTTTTTGCCTGTTCAGCTTTCCCTTGCAGGCTGGCTTGCGAAGTTCATCACACCAGCAGTGCTAGGTTGCTGTTGGCTGTTTGTAAATTACTCATTGGATCCTGAAGACAAATGAAATGTTCTCTGCAGTGTGGAAATAAATGAGCCACAGAAAGTGACTGTTTAATACGCATGTGTACAAAGTATTTATATTGTCACTTTCAATTTGAAAGAAGCTATAAATATAACATTTCATCATGTCTATTGTGTTTGGTTTCACTGAAGCCCATGCTCCCAGAGCAACAAGTGGCGAGAAACTGCGAACAGTATGCACTCGCCACGGCGCAGTACCAAGGTAAGTACTGCACCATATTTAATAACCTATCAGTATTTGCTACAGGGAAGTTAAGGCTTGCATGCTGTGTTCTAATATAGCGAGTGCTGCGTGGAAAGAGTATAGCATGGTGTAATGGGTGTGTTAAGTTATCAAAAGAACAAAGCAAGTTGTTGGGCGAGTTGTTTTACGCGCACAAGAGCTTGCGTAGTGAAGCGGGAAATAGTCTGCAGATTTAAAATTTCATTGCATAGTGGCGTGCACGCGGCGTATAGAATAATTTTGCATTTCGCGCTTAATCGTAAAAAAAAAAAGCTGAAGTGCGATTAATTATTACCGGGTGAACATTTAAATTGGAGGTGGTGCCAAAGTCTGGAAGTTGCCTGGACCGCGTCTCCCCTCGCCCTTGCCACAGTCACGCAGTTGTCAGTTGCGTACCGCCGTTTTAGCGGGCTGGTTAGGCCTAAAGCGGTTGTCGCCGCTGAGGAGTTGCGTGCGTTGTCGCTCGTAGTGGTGCTGCTGCCTGTGTTCTCAACTAATGCGCTTGTGCAGCACCAGTCTTTAGCAGCGTTTTGCGTTCTTTGTGACATTTTGTGCCGAAGCACTTGTCACAGCGGTGAGACTCTCGTCAAAATGTCTGTAAAACAGTCGTTTAGCGTCGGAGATCGCGTGTTTGCCAAGGTGCGCGGTTATCCTCCGTGGCCTGCAAGGGTGAGTTTATTCAGCATGGTTTGCAGTTTCTTTGTTTTGAATAGCGGACTTGGCGCATCTGTGCTTCAGTAATGCGCACTAGGCAACGCGGTTTTCTGAGCGGTACTAACTTGCCGCCTCCATGGTTGAATACGTAGTGTTTCTGCCGGTTCGTCTTCGCATAGCTTCTTCCTCGGACTTGCTGGAAACTAAATCCCCGTTGCATCATAGACTTATCTTCACAGTACACGCACATCTGCTTTGGCGCACTATATCACCGACGTCAAATTGTACTGAACGCTACCTGGGCGAACGCTTGGCGAATGCTGCGTGAAACGGACTTCACGGCGTTGTTACGATCGGCCTGTGGTTGCGCGGCACGCTATACTACAAGCGGTTCTGGTAGTGCCTGTTGGCGTAAACGATATAGCACGCCAGAAGGGGCTGTCTGCCTACTTTGATTAGCGTAGTGCTTGGCATCAGAGATGACAGCGTGAGTGTGGAACTATTCTGGTTTTAAGAGCGGCGCTTATTCCTGAAGAGAGACCGCCGAGGTGCCATGTTCTATTGTGTAGCTTTTAATTTTGCATGCCCGTTTTGAAATGCCTGGCTAGAGGCAACCGGTTTCAGAATTCCATAATGCGGTGCAGTCCGAATCATTGACGTTATACTCGTCTGCTGCACACAAAGCATGGTGTCTGGAAGTACCGGTCATAGCGTGGTTGCATCAGAGCGTTACCTTGTAAATAACGCGCCATTTATGTAGGGGTACCTTTATGTAGGGGTTTGCTGTTTCACCTGCTTGCATTGACTTGACAACTCACCTAATTTTCTGCGTACGGAGTACAAAATGTTCTTTGATCCCTGCAGCCAGCTGCAAAGCATCATTAATAGAGACAGCAACGTTATCAGTTAAATGCTTTCAACCGTGGATTGCTTGTTTTCGACACCAGGAGTGCTGAAGATTTAACCTTGATGCTTCAAGTACAGTTTTCCATTTTGCTGTCCAAACACTTCTTCTGAACAGAGCCAGGTGGCACATCTTGAAGTTGTTTAAAAGGTTACATGATATGTTCTAACTGGAACTGCCTCATATTTGAGGATCTGGTCTACCATGCTATTTATTCGTTCCAAATGAGCATTCCAAGTGGCTGTTCTATATTGATGCCAGTCTGTTCAGAAACATGCAGCTGATTGTAAAATGACCCCGTATTTAGTTGCGTCTGCCCTAGAGCAGTTAGCATGGTAGTTGCTCCGATTGGTTTGCACTTACTGCGTTCATAAGATGGGTGCCCCATTTCTCACAAAAAAATATTTACTGAATGTCTGCTTTTTAATTTGCTTTTCTGCTTAGGTTGAAGACTGTATTGGTGACAAATCAAAGCCCAAGAACCAGAAGTACTCCGTGCTCTTTTATGGCACATACGAAACGTAAGTTTGGGGTGGGACTTATTTTATTTGTGGTTTCTTGGTTGTGTGTTGCAATCACAAAGAGAACCTGTCCAAGCTATAGGCAGCTTGCACTGATATTACAGCAGCTGCCATGATGGTGAATCAGGAGCACTGTGTAACCTGCGCATTGCTGGGATATACCTGTCGCTACTTGCTCCGGCCTGCGCCGTGGAAACTATGCTTGGTTCACCATCATGACACCTGTGACACCACAGAAAGTCATCTATGGTCATAGAAATGCAACATCTTGACTTGGGTATTATGAAGTCTTCTCTTATGCGTGACCTAGTAGAATTGTTTGTTAGGCAGTACCTGCGTATAATTACGCATTTTCTGGTGAGCAATAATTTATATTTATTTATTCATGTTACCCCTAAGGGACCTCGCAGGGAGGGTATTTAATATGGGGGCAGGGTGGTACTTCTGACTAATAACGCTTTAATAAAGAGTAAATAAAAATTAAGAAAAGGTCTAGCACAGACTAGTTGCACAAAATACGACAAAAACACGAGCAGACTTCATTGCACATGTCCATCACAGCAAACAATATGTTAAAAATTTTTGATGTCCATTTCTGTGGCGATGTCTGGCTGTAAACTATTCCATTCGGTGATAGTGCAGGAAATGAATGAGCTAATATAAAGAGATGCGTAGCTTATTATACATTTCACTTTGAAAGGTTGATGACATCATGGACGGATGACTTGGGGTGACTGAAAGGATCGCCTCAAAGTGATGGGTGGTGATGAATTTTAACTTAGAAGGACTTGGTTATAGGCCAGTTGGTAGAACATCGTGAGGAGCAAAACCGCAAAGCAGGACGGGACTGAGGCAGGCGACAACACCGCCCTGTGTTGGCGCAGGCGACAACACCGCCCTGTGTTGATGAAGTTTATGGAAAATTGTTAAATGAGCACATGTTAACAGTGGTGTAGGTTGCTTTTGTATTGCCGAAGTTTGGTCTCTCTTCTGTCTTAATTAAGTTATTTGGTCGAATCTTCAATTTTGCTGTTGCTGCTTCACATTCTTCATGCTTGCAGCACTGGCCTTCTCCCTGTTTTTTGTCTGCTTTCAAAAATTGCTTGCTATGCTTTTGTGTAGGCATGTTTGCAGGGCCTTGTGAAAGATATTGCACTCTTGTATAGCAAATCCTAGATGCTCCAATAGCTGCATGACATGGGCAAGGCTATCTGCAATAAGTGTACGTTGTACTCTGTTTTGTGAGGCCACTAATTTTGAAGCCCATGTCACGTAGCCATATATAATTGCATAGCATGCTGCAGTGATAGTGAATATCGCACACTCCTCAGAAAAATTTCGTGTGTTATGGGGAGAAAAAAAAGTTTTTTTGAGTATCACAGGGATGACTAAAATGTAATATTACTAATATTTTACAGTGCACAATAAAATTTTTGCATGGTTTTATGAACGTCTGCCAACAAAGTTGGCAGCATTAAAACCAGATTAAAGTCCACTGCAACATGCCTCGTTGTCTCCAATGTTGCTTTGGCACGTAAGCGGCCACGTGCCCGATTGTATTTTTGAAATTATATTTGACAGCAGCCGAAATAAGCACAGTGAAGCCAGTGGGGTAGCATTATTAGTCTCCCCAAAGCATTTGATCAGATCAGTGCATTGTTTATAGAGTGCAATGGTTAAAGCAACTGAGTTGCAAATTGGGGAGCTCAGTGGGGCTAATGCCATTGAATTGGCCCATGTCACACTACACAACTGGCATTGATGTTATAGAAATTATTTTGCCTTGGCTGAACAATTGTAATGTATGCTTGACACAGTTGCAACCACAGAGGCACAATGAACAGCCTGCTTTAACGAGCTGAATTTGAAGGAGGTTTTCTATTGTGCCTTAAAGAAACGTAGAGGCAGCCGACTGAGCCATTGATAAGGATCATGGCTGGGATGCGATAGCCTCTCACAGTAAACTGATTTCATCGTGCATGTCCTCTGTTTATGCAGTGGCCATGATACTTATTCTTTTAGGCTTGTTGAGGGGGTTGTTGAGCCGAGCCACAGCCAGCCTAGACAGAAAAATTGAGCAATGAATGAAGATTTAGTGAATGTGATTAAGAAGTGGAAATGGGCATGAGCAGGGTATGCAGTGTGGGCAGTGGACAACAGATGATCCCTTAGGTAATGGAGTGGGTTCCGTGGGAAGGCATGCATATCAGAGGATGGAAGTCAGATGGGTGGATGAGTTTAGAAAGATTGTAGGTATAACATTTGATTGATCCGCCTGCACTCGCTGCACCAGTTCTCTAAAGTGTGCAATGCCAGTTCCATCGGTTCAAGTGCAGTTGGCACTGGCTGCGTCCAAAACAAATGGTCGAGTGCAGGCCTGGTCGTTTGCTAGCCTTGGCATTGCCAGCAAATTGCAGCCAACTGTGTGCCACCCACCTCAATGGCCGCCAACATCCTGAACCGCTTGAAAAATTTTTAGACTGCTCATAGCAGCGAAGTGTTGCCATGAAGCAGCCGCGGTGCATGTGCACCTCGAGGTAGCATGGCATGAAACACGTGTGTTCTTTTACTGAACACGACTGAGGTGTGCACAAGGCAAGAGACATGTTACGCATTCTTTACAACAACGTGCATTATGCTGCAGGCATTTCCTTTTTAATTAATATACCTGATATTGATTATTCATATAAATTTATTGATCTAAGGCCAGTGACGGTTCTGTCGAGATGATGCAAGGTGCTGGTGAGACCACCATCCCCCTCCCTTCGTCGCTGCCTTCTCGGGTGGAGCCCTAATTATTATTATTACTATTAGTAGCAGTAGTGATTTATTTTCTAAAATAAAAATACAAAAGGAAGGCAGAGGTTATTGGTGGCCGCGGCATCTGCTATCATAACTGGAAGCACCTGAGCTGCGGCTGGCGGAATGAAAGGGGTAGTGAGGGAAAACATGAGGAAAGTACAGTAAGAAAAGACGGGATGAATTGGTGACATAAAACACTGCGCAGTAAATAGTGCCGCGCCTGGCGCGATTGTCTCATCCTGGAACGGATCAAGACAGCCGGCGGGCAGGCATTTTCGCATTATGCTCACACGAGTCTATCCACAAAGAATAGTTTGTAGTGCACGGGCACACAAGCTCAGAAGTATACAGAGTGTTCCGTATTTATCTGTCTGGATTGTATACTCTCCTGTGCAAACCACTGTTCTATTTCTGCTCAAGCACAGACCACGGTGTAGCTTATGATAGTCTGCGTTTCGCAATAAATAATTTAAACATCAGAACTTGCCTGAATTGTCCAGGATTGGCAAAAAATTGCAGTCATCTGCGCGAAGACTTCGTCTAGGCGAGCTGAGCAGCAGATTTGACTGGCTGCGCCATCTGGGGTACTGCGAGACCTACCCCAGTTCCGAGCAAGGATATCACTTGCCTCGCATTTCACCAGATGGCGCAGCCTCTCAAGTCGGCTGTCCTGCTCGCCTTAATGAAAATTGTGCGTGCAAACGACTCCAGTTTTTCAACAATTCCGGGTAGTCCAGGAAAATTCCTATGTTAAATTATCAAAAAATGCAGACTGTCATAAGCTACCCTGTGGTCTGTACTTGAGCAGAAATAGACCAGTGGTTTGCGCAGGCAAATTTCTTGCAGTCCAGGCAGACTGAGTGACCTATAGACACATGCACAGTTCACTGCACACACACCACACAGAAATCAGCGCAAGTACTTGCAGGCTTATTAACAGGGCCTGAGTGGGGCGCCGTTCTCATCGACAAGTAGAACAACTTCAGTCTCTTCGCCGCGTCTATCGTAACGCGCAAGCCATCGTTGTTCAAACCATTGTCTGCTTCCATAGTGGTTGCAGCTGCGTGGTCTACATGATTTCGGCATTGACCACTGTGGAGGTGCACAGTTCTGAACTAGACCTGCTCGACGTCTGCACTTTTCTTAAACAAATGGCATCATGCAGAGGTGCCATATTGCACCACTAAAACGAATTGCGATGTGCAGCACTGCAGTAACCATTTCTTGTAGTGCAGACAAATCGAACGGACCTATGGGTGGCTGCAGATGGCAAGGGACAGGGTTCATGGAGGTCAGTGGGGGGGTCTTTGTCTTGCAGTGGGCATAGTGTGGCTGATGATGATGAAGTGCCAGATTACCAACATTTTTTGTGGCAGCAATGACCTGCTGAGACTCGAGGTGGGATCAGTCTGTTGCTTGCCAGTACAGCTTATGTTGGCTGATACATGTACAACTGTACGCTGCCTGGGTCATGCTGGCCAGAGGGGCAGGTTAGAATGAGCGTTATATATCAGCAGGTCTAGGTGTTGGAAAGGTGGGTGCTATTACATGCACTGTAGTGACTGTACAGCCGTGGCTACCTTCCATGCATCTGTTAACCGTGATGTATGTGTGTGGTGTTTTATTTGATATTTTGCGATTTCCTAGTGCAACTCTGGGCCCAAAGGACCTGTTTCCATACAAGGAGTTCAAGGATAAGTATGGCCAGCCACAAAAAAGAAAGTTCTTCAATGACGGCCTCTGGGAAATTGAGCACAACCCTACAGTCAAGCCTGGGTCTGGGGTAAGCATCGGCATCTAAGAGCATTTCCCAAACAATTTTCTAGACCTCTCTGTAGGCTGTGCTGAGGCAGTGTTGAGTCGGGTTTGCAGTATGTACTATTGAGCCAGTTAGTTGGCCACATGCATGTGATGACATAAATTACTCATCATTGCTGCTGTTTGTGCATGGGAAAAAAAAAGTACCTTGTACCTAGCGTTACTTGGCACCATCTAAGTCATGTGTACTTGTAGTTACTAGGCTCATTAGTTGACTTATTCGGGATTATAAAACTTTTTATAATTGGAACAGTTTGAAAATGCAGTTTGTGCTATTGCTAGGTGGTGGCGCAGTTATTTCCTGGCCATGGTGGCAACAAGATTACTGCGTAGTAGTAGTAGTAGTCGTTTTCCAGCTTTGTGCTTGTAGGTGTGTTTGGCATTTTCACTCTGTGAGATGTTGTCATGAAGTCGAGACACGCAGGGTTGATGTAGGTGCTGTCATAGTATGACCAGTGTCATTGCGGGTAAAACCGACTTGACCTCGCCTGGAAGCGGTAAGAACGGGTGCTCACAAGATGGTGCACTGGCTTTCGGTGCGAGTTGTGTATTTGAGCTCTTGCTGTTGTCATCAGGGGTCTGGTGGCAAGGCTGCGGCAAAAAGGGATGCCAAGGAGAAGCCGCCCTCTGAAAGTGGGGAGGAGCCAGAAGAGCAGGAGGACTCTGAGTTGGTCATTGATGAAAAGCCATCAAAAAATGTGAGGCCTGTTCTGCATGCCCACAGGTCTGCTGCTGATTGGCAGTGCCTGCTCTTCCTCTCCCGAGCTTGCAAGGCTGTCTTCTTCCACTAGTAGGCTTTTCCTCCGTATCACAAACTCACGGGAGCCTTTGGGAGTTTGCGTTATGCTGTTAGATGTGGTCATTTTATTACTCCATGTTCTGGCTTGGCTTTTGCAATGTCTGCTTGTTTTTCAATGGTCTGCTCGAGCATTTTGCTACTCATTAGGACTTTAATGACAGAAGCAGGAGGTGTAATAAAGTTCGCACAAGTGTGTGCAGCATGTGCAGGTTGGTTTTGGTAAGTTGCATGCAGCTTTTCTTTCATTGGGAAATGCATGTTATGTGCCGGAACTAGTTGGAAAATCCCGGATTTGCATGCAATACCCTGGGGGGGGGGGTTCTGTTGTTCAGCTGGTTGCCTTAGCATGTGCTGCTAGTTTTCTGTCCAACACTACACTGGTGTTAGGAGCATGAAAAAATGAATACTGTGCTTGAGATGTTCTTTAAAGTGTCAAGAAAAGGTCACTTTTAAGAAATGATGTGCTCTCTTCTTTTCCGAAATAATGATTGCAACGTATTTGTACCTTTGTTTGTTTTAAATCTTTTAGTTAGACTGATACAATGTGATGTTTAGATGAACTGTATTAGTGCAGTGCCTTATTTTATTGTCTTTTTTTTTTCTGAAGAAACCTGAACCACAGCCCGTGAAGAAAAGAGCGGCCAAAAGAGCATCAAAGGTGGGCTTTTCTTGGCATTTCTGTCTGTACTATTTATATTTCTCGGGAATGCTGGAAAACAAACTATTTGTATTTTGTCCCCTCTTGAAACTGTTCTGGGAGGATATAGCTGGAAATTCTCTCTTATTCAGAATGCCTCTAGAAATGTTAGCACAAGGGCTGTTGGTAGTGTTGAGGCTCTGGTACTTAAATTTGTGGCTGCAATTTTCTCACCATTAGTGCAATGTGTGGCAGTGATAAGCATACTCTTATTTATTTATTTTTTGCATGTTGAGGGTATGGGAAGTTCAACTTAAGGAGAGTAAGGTTGCAGGCCAGTTGGTGAGACATAACGACTAAAAACCACAACAAGCACAGGACGGAGGCAGGCAGCAACACAAGGCGGTATTGCCCTGTGCTGTCACCTGCCTCTGTTCTGTATTAGTTGCGGTTTTTAATCATTATGGGATGTTTATTTTGGTATATTGTTTTGAGCAGAAAGACAAGGCAGGCAGACTTGTATAGGCTAAAAGCTTTCTCTTCCCTCAAGCTATTCTTGCAATTCATCACGATTCCAATAAGGCGGCTGCAGACTGAAATTTTTTGCAATTAAAATGGCTGTAATATTTGGCTTTGGTAATGTCTAAAAAAGAGATTTTGCTGTAGTTAGTTTCTTCGGAGCTGCCTGTTGTTGCTGAAATGCATTGATCATGCGTAATTTAAAGTTACAATGTCAAAAGATGAGAATACTTGAAGCTAAGCTGCTGGTAGACGAGGTAGACTTATTGAAACTTGGATACTGGTGTTTTTGCCTGGTATGTCCAGTGAGGAACATGGTTCTTTTGTTTGTTTGTTTTTTTTTCTTCTTTTAATGGGCAGTGAAAGACTTTAGAAGGGAATCTACTGTGCACTTTCCTTTGCTCTGTCCAGCATATTAGAAGTAGAGCACTTCTCATTTAGCTCTTGGTGTGCCCTAATGAAGAGCTTTGGGTAACACAACAGCGAGCTATACTACCTTTCATACATAGCAGACAACGCTGCGAAAGCTAGTGAACCTGTTCGCGCAGGCTAAGTCCGCGCCCAGTAAGTACCTAGTTGGCCATACAACGAAAGGGAACACAAGCATATTTTGTTGCCGCAAACTTAAAAGTGTAGTCGTGACAGGCACCTTATAGGCTTCGTTTTACCTCTTAGCACAAGTTCATTCTGTGACTCACAGAGACTTCGAGAAGCAAGAATTACATGTGGCGACATGATACACGGTTGGTAGGGCGAGTCACTCTTACTCAATCCACGCTGAAAAAGTAGTTCACACTCACTGAAGAAAATTGCAGCCAGAGGGCCCAAACCCTGAGCGCCTCATAGTTTCGACTGTGACATTCAGTGCTGCCTCTTCGGTTTATGCCGCTCTTTGTTTTCGTCCAAATGCTCACCGTAGTTTTGAGAAGAACGAATGATAGTGGTGGAGTAATATGGTTTCTTGGACGCACGACTTCCGCAATGTTGCTTGCTGTGTATGGAATGGAGTTTACGTGCCAGCTCTCTTGCACAAGAGGAGAGTGCATTCGTGAACACAATTGAGAACGGCAATAAAAACTTGAAGGGTCATGGCCATTGATTGAGTACCAAGAGCAATGCATGCATTGCTGTGGCCCTGCCCCTGTAGTTTCCAGCACACTTGGACGCCTGGGAACAAAGAACTTGTAGCTTTGATGCTATGTGGCTCAGGTCCTCCCACTTGCTTTGATGTTGAGGAAGTCCAGCATAGTGTGTTCTTCGATTTTGCCTTTTTGAGTTTCATTTGTAGTATTAAAGGTACAATAGTATCCAGGAAAAAAAACGACATAGACTCGCCTTCATCTTACAGGATTCTACCGATGACCAGCGAGCTACTGAAGAAGAGGTGCCTAAGAAGAGGGTACGTTGCTATGCTTGCTCAAGCAATATAGTGTCTTGATTGGACTGCTTCGCATTATCATAATTTTGAAGAATTGGGACTTGTACACATGATGGAGTTGCGGTAACTACCAAAGCAAAGTCTAGTGTTATACCATGAGTTCAGGTGATAAGCAGCTTGTAAAGCTGTTTCACTTACTATTTGATATATCTCTGTATAACTTCCGCAGCCTGCGGGGCACAGTCTCTTGTCTCAAATCTGGTTTCAATTTTGCAATAGGCCCTGCGGTTGAATTCTTTGCAATTAGTACACATTGAAAATATGTGCTTGTTATCATGAGCTCTTGGTTTGGTAGTGAGCAGAAGAATGTGTCATATAAACAGCGCACATGGAGTTGGGGAGAGAATTGAGGCCTCTTTTATTTGTATTATCAGCAAAAAACCATTCTTAATATTTATTTTTTTAAATGAGTAACTACTGCTTTCTGACGTATTAACAATAAAGATGGTATTGAACTGCAATTAAGTCTAGGTAATTGCACTCCACATATTGTAACAGTCATGCGGGTGAAATTTGGCTGCGATTGAATCATGCTAAATTTTTAAAATTTGTGCGCAGATCATGAGAACAATCAAAAATTGTGATCAAAAGGTGATCAGTGCACTTAAAAGGTCTGGAAGGTGTTCCAAAATAATCAATTTGGTAGCACTGCTGGGAACATTAAAACTTGAAAATTAGCAATATCTCAACTCGCCATGATGCAGTAGGTCGTATGCAAAATTTAGCAAGCAGACTTGCCTTTAGACACGTTACCCAGATCTTTGAGTGCATATCAGGGTAGCATGCTGCTTCAAGTGGCAACTGGCACTTGGCCTCTAGCATCAACAAAGCTTGATCGTAAACTCAGCCTTGGGCCAACAGAAACATGTTGAGAAGTCTGCTGGCAGTGGTACTTTTAGGGTCCATTGGGCACATTTTTTATGGATTTCTAGTATGTGTTTTGCCGTGATTGCCTTGGTACTTGCAGAATTGGGATGTCTGAATTCACTTTTGCGTGTGAAAACTGAAACAATCTTTACTGAAACAATCTTTTCATAAATTATTTTTTTTACATGCTTCTCGGTATGACACAGATAACACGTAACCACTTATTATTTCTTGATGTGTAGTGACATTGGAGAATATCAGGAATTGTAATTTGTACTTTATTGAAGGACTTCTGAACAGGACCCATATTTAGCGTCAATCCCTGAAGGGCTTTCAGGTGTTCTACGACTAGCAGTAGTTGTATGAAAAGTGCAATGGTGCAGCCATGCTGTCTTATCATGATGGAAACCAGCACAAAAATAAGAATGAAACACAAAGACAAGAGGAGAGACACCACAAGCGCTGACTCGCAACTGAAGTTTTAATGAAAAAAAAAGGCATGTAAATATACAGGATAACAATCAGTAACTGTGCACGTCATAGCCAGGCGAAAGCGAGGTTACGCCCATGGCATGGAAAAAGGTTAGTAAGCAAGGGTAGGGCCAAGTGCAGCCGGTCATCCAGATAGCCAAATTCCCAATCTCAGAGGGGGACAGAAGGATCGCTGACGCACCTGTTAGCATTTTTCCTTATGAAAAAGGCTTCGATCACTTCGCGAGTGAAGTTTGGCAGAAACAGAAGTTTGGCATTTGAAAACCCGGCAGTGCGCAGGAAAGTTATCCCGCTAGTCACTATCGAGAGAACTGCGGTGCTCGAGCAGCCTCATATAACACAGTGCCCGGTCTGACCGGGATAAACTTTACTGCAAAACTGCGGCAGACAGCAAATGACTCCGTTTATACAACTGATGAAAAGCGACACATGTTTCGTTGACCAGGCCCTCTGATCCTTGTGTCTGGCGGCCCCAAACGTCCGCTCTGCTACATTCTGTCTGCACCCTGGCTGTGAAAAAAAAATGTGAATCTCGTCGCAGTTGCACCGTCCACTGCTTTCTGCTAAAAGCACAGCACACAAGTTTTAACAGAATACATTTGGAATGATTTCTACTCATTAGCAAAAAGAACCAAAGTTTTTATTGCTGCTTTTCAGTGCTGCTGCTATGCAACTATGGCAGGCTCCAAGTTGCTTTCATGCCACTGGTGTTTCCAGAACTGGCAGGCCTCTGAGTCTGTTTTGTAGCTCTCTGTGTAGCATCATGAAATGGCCACAAAATTGGGTACATTTCGGCAGCAACGCATGCCTCATTGTGTTGACAGTTGGTCTAATGACGCATTGCGCTGCTACTAAGTACCACAACTGCTTCCACTGGAGGCCCAGATCTGGACATTTCAAATAAATAAGTGCAGTGCATAGACAGTGCTGTTATGAGTGTCCTTGTAAATATTATGCGACAGTGTACTATACAGCTCGTTTGGTCAAAAAGCTTCCGGCGTAGTAGTAGGCACCGCGTGTGGGAAATTGGAGGCTGTTTAAAAAAAATCGTATCATGGTAATTTGTGGCTCTAGTGAATGATGATTGATTGGTGTGTGATAGGCGATGACAGGTTTAAGTCATTGTAATTAATTTATTAATTAAAGGAATAAAAATGGAAAAGGGTGTTTCAAGATGCTCAGAATTAAATAGCCAGTACTTGTTGAGCTAATCAATAAAATTGAGTGTGTAATTGATCAGTTAATTGATTAAAACAATTGAAGAAAAACGAAAAATGCATTCAAAGGTGTTTCCAATGCCACGGCGCCGCCGATGGCATTCCGTGGACTCCCTGGCAGCGCTGCAACACGTTGCATTCCGCTCTTAAGTGCGAAGCTTTAGCTTCCTCCAATTTTTAGAGCCACTTGCACTGCAAAAGGAGCACCTGAAGTTTTATTAAGCACATTTTTTAATTGCCCTCGTGCATTACACGGCCAGGCCACTCTCAGGCTGCACCGAAATAGATTGAAGGGCTGCAAATAAGGCTTTTGCACCTTCACTTGCCCAGAGAGTGCTCATTCATTGTTCTTTTGTGCCATATCTGCCTTGAGCCCCTCATATTTCGGAGGCCCTGGGGGAGCATGCCTGTAAAGCAAACTATTATCTCCGAAGCTCGACACACCCTTTTGCCACTTGTGGGCTTAGAGCATTTGTCGTAACCACATGGTGCTTTGAAAAGTGGTTATCTTCTCTGGGTGCAGTCTCATTAAATGAGGTGGAGAATTTCATTGTTATATGTGAGAATTTTAAGTAGGTTTTTCTGTTTTAAGGAATTGCAAAATGTTTCGAGGTAATGCTCTGAGGTCGACTACTTATTCGTACTTACTTGCTGTTTGCCAGGCCCAAAGAGCTAGCGGCACTGAAGACAGGAAGTATGATAAAAAAACGGCCGTGGCTTAGCTTGGTTAAGCCTGGGGATTGCGAAGCAATAGTGTGTTATTCTCGGATCAGCTGGTAGTATGGCTGGTGGTAGTCTTGGGTTATGCTAGTGTTACGGCTTACAGTGAACCATCTAAGAGGAAGTCATGCGTCGAATCCATGTATGCCGACAAACATTTCCCTCACCAGCGTGCCCATTACAAAATCTTCCAGTATCGATTGGCCGAGGGTGCGGTAACACTCCATTTTCTCCGCGTCGTAAGATATGCCCACTCGGTGCTTGCAGTAACGTTAGTTAAAGTACGGTAGCGTTACGCCGCAATAAATGTTGGGGTTATTGTCCCCGTCCAAAATGCGATACAGTTTGTTGTACGTCTCCTCGTCGTCTTCACGATGCATTAGTGGTAGCTTGTATGTTTCGGCCACGTTGTAGATGGCCAAGTTGTCTGCATAACACCCCCATCGTTCGTCGGTCATCTTAAGTTTGCCCCACTTGTGCATCTGCGTGTCCGGCGTGTCGCTGGTTGCCCCGGGGTCCGGCGGTAGACCCATCTTGCGACTTACAATGTCGTTCTTGTAGCGTGGTACGCGCTCAAACACGTCGCCTATAGAGACCTCGTCCAGGTAGCAAAACACGTTTTTATTGTTTTTGTTGAACATGGTTCGAGTAGACCGCTTTATGGGGTTGGGCGGCGTCTTTGACGGACCGCCGAGACGACGGTATGGCTCGAACGGCGTGCACGACGTGGCTTCACACCCATCTGTCTGTATGACTGCCTTGGCGAGAGGAGCGGAGCTGTTTTATACAGCTGGTGTGACGTCACTCTGACCGTAGCGCCCCTGGTGAGAGGAGCGGGAGTTAGGCCGCCGTTGGTGGCTACCGCCTCGCCTTGCGACGGCGTGAGATGGGGCCCCGTTTTTACACAGCTGGTGTGACGTCACTCTAGGTCACGTGGTGTGACGTCACGCAGCTAGGTCACGCCAAAGGTCAGTGGTGTTTACCACCGCCTCGCCACGGAACGGGCTGAAGTGCGACCTAAAGTAGTATTGCTTCGCAATAAAAATATGCGGAATAGGAAGCAGTCATTTGTCATTCTTCCTTCACGTCCCCTTCTTGGTGCTGTTTTGGTCTGTTTAAACTCGCATTCTGTTATGCTTTTGCCGTTTCTGTCAGGGCTCCAAGTCCAAGGAGTCTGCAGGCAAGGCCACACCAAGTCGCAGTCGTAGTGGCCGGAAGATAAAGCGTAAGAGATTTAGCTCTGAGAGCGAAGGAGAAGGGGCTCCTGAGGCTGCTGATGTTGAGGAGGAGGACGAAGGCCACAAGGAGCCCAGCGATGAGGAGGAACCGCCGCCGCCACCACCTGAAGAGGACGAGGAGAGATCGGCTCCAGAGTCACCACCTCCGGTGCAAACACCTGTCAAGGAAGAGCCCCCTGCTCCTAAAGAGAGTGAGGATGCACGCTTGCGTCTTGTGCCTAGGTAGCAAATATTCTGGGGCTGCAGGTTGATAGTGCACTGGAAGGAAAACTTGTTCTCTGGTGGGGCTTAAGTGCTGACTCGATGGACACATCCTAGGCGTAGAACCTGTGCGTAGAGCATGTGCAAGGCACAACGCGCAGATATCTTTGGAAGCAAAAGCTTCACTGAGCTAGCTGCGGCTCATTTCGCGTACGCCAGAGTTTGACCTTCAGCCCAACCACGTTTATCCTTTCCTTATGGCCCCTTCCTTATGGCGCGTCTCCTGATATATATGAAACAGTTACTGCGCCGTTTCCTTTTATTAACACCAACTGAAGCGCTAGGTGAAGCAGTCATCCAGTCATCGCGTAGGCCGGAGAATGACCTTAAACAGCCTTCAGCCCAACCCCATTTATCCTTTCCTTATGGGGCGGTTCAGGTGTCCACCAATATATGTGAGACAGTTATTGCACCATTTCCTTTCCTTAAAACCAATTTTCAAAACCAGTCTTCAATTTTCTTTTAAAGTAAAGGAAAGGAAAGGCACATAACTAGCCCCCTGAGGCAGTGGACACCTCAGTCACACTTTAACCTAAGTGGGGGTAGGGACAGATGTGCGCTGCATGCATTGGCATTCACAATGTTGTAGCAGAAACGTAGCGCTGAAGCTGTAGGTGGCAGTAGATGGCATTCATTGTGTTCATTGCCATTGTCAACACTAGTTCTCTGGACTGGATGATTTTGAGGAAAGGAAGGCACATAGCTGGCTCCCTGGTACAGTGGGTGCCTCAATAGACAGTTTTAGCTGTGCGTACGCAAAGAGTTAGCGTACGCGAGGAGTTTGCGGGGACGGTAGTGCGCATGCGCAGAACACAAACGCAAGCCTTGCGTCTTGCGTGCGGTAGCCTTGCGTACGGTAGCCAGCGGAGTTTGCGTTGCGGCGCTTGCGTGGCTTGCGTACGCTAACTTTGACAAGATGGCGGCGCCCTGCTCGCCCGCTTCGGAATAAATACATGTCGCCGCTGGATTCTTCGACGCAATAGCTCGCTCAAATGGTAGCGGTTCGCTTTTATTTCGCCTAATCTTGCCCACACGTAGTGGTATAAGCGATAACTAGCCCCTGTTTTTCAGATAATTTGGCGATCTTCAAGCTCCTAGGCCTAACTATATTCAGTGTGTTTTCCTCGTAGCAACGACACCTGGCGAAGCAGTTTTCTAACTTTTAGCCAGATCTTGCATTTTCTTCGGTTTGCATAGTTTTTCTTCTTGGAACAAAAAAGGCTCCCAATGCACTCACAGTAGTTATCAGTAATCACGGATGAAATTTTCTTCAACCGAGCGTTGATGTGGTTTGACTTCTTGTCACTAGATGGCGCCACGTGCGCCTGAGGGACGCTACGGCACGGTCAGCTAAAACTATACTTCGGAGCGGACAGCGTAACGCACGCAGCGCCGTAGCTCTTTGGGTACGCAAGCACTTGCGTACGCACAGCTAAAACTGTCTAATGGCACTTTGAGATATGTGAAGGTAGTGAGAGAGAGATGTGGGCTGCATGCATTAGCGCTGACAATGTTCTAGCAGACAGGCAACCCTGCAACAGTAGGCCACAGCGTTCATTGGGTGACCATCCTCTCATGATCAACCTTTAATTTAACTGCCACCTGCTAGGGTGGCAGATTGGGCTCACTGCAGAGTGGGCTCACTGACGCGTTACAGATGTCAAGCCCCATCTAGTTGCCTGGTACACCACAGCTTTCGCTCTCTAACCGGGTTTAGCAGTAGTTGAACAGCAGCAAATTTTTTTTGCTCTCGGCATGACATTCAGTCGGCTTGCGAGGAGGGAGGGGGGGATGCATGCCCCTTTTCGACGTCTGCCGCGGTGGGGGTGAGCGAGCCAGCACCAGGAACATGGAGATGCATGCCCCTTTTCAACATCTGCCGCGGCGTGGCGCTGAGTCAACACCCCTTAGATTACTGAAGGCCTCTCCACGCCGTAGTGACGTCACGGAAGTGAGATCCCCCTGGTAGTCGGCTTCACTGCACCCGAATGCGCTTCAAAAGCCTGTGAGCTTAAATTTACCATTCCAATATTTATTAGGCTCTAGGACATGAATACAAATGATTTGTCATTATTCTTCCGCACTGGTGCGTGAAAAATGCATCCGCAGAGCACCACTGCCTAGAATCAACATCCCATTTTTTTCTCTGATATTTACATATACGATTCTTGATTTTTTTTTCTTAGTTACTTCTCTTGATAACCGCCAGCAATTCGGAGAGTAGCAGATAAGGACATTGCTGCATGATTTCGTGACTCATCGAGATTGGGTGCAGGAAGCCATCCTATACTTGAAACTAATACCCCAGTCTGTTGTATGGTATTTGAATCTAACTACAAAAACAAGTAACAGACATTTTTATTCAAACGAAAATAGTGTCATTTACGTATTTACTCAAATCTAACGCGCACCCGTTTTTTCGTGACAGGCTTCGACGAACGTCTTGACCACAGCTCCAGATCGCTTCTTCTTCTTTTGAGGCGGCGTGTGCTAGCGGAATGTTCTTTGTCACTGGCCCCCTGGAAAGAAAGAGCATCATCCCGATGCATAGCCTGTGTGTTTTAAAAAAGAAAAAAGTTCACTAGGGAAAGCATGATGTGCGCGTGAAAGTCCAGTTCTACCGCTATCGCTCGTAGTAAGGCTTGAGACGGACAGCGTGTACCACCTCAGGGTGCAGGGATCGCCGAGACTTCAGAAAGCCGTCAGGAACGACCTCATAGTTGGCCTGATCACTTTGTAGGGCCCAAAATATCGGCAGAGGAGCTTTTCGCTAAGTCCGTGTCGGCGAATAGGAAACCAGACCCACACACTGTCTCCTGATGTGTACCGAGCATCACGGCGTCGGAGGTTATAGCGTTGGGCATCTCGGCATTGTTGGCCGAGAATCCGCACTCTGGCCTGCTGATGAGCCTCTTCAGCGAGGTGCAGGAAGGTGTGAAGATCCGCATTCGGGTCGATGTCGTCCACATGCGGTTACATGGCGTCTAGCATCGTGGTCACGTCGCGGCCGTAAACGAGGCGGAACAGTGGCATGTTCGTCGTTTCCTGTACGGCAGTATTGTATGCGAAGGTGGCGTATGGGAGCACTTCATCCCAAGTTTTGTGCTCAACGTCGACATACATTGAGAGCATGTCACCTAGCGTTTTGTTTAATCGTTCCATTAAACCATTCGTCTGAGGGTGGTACGATGTCGTCTTTCGGTGATCTGTATGACTGGGGCGTAAAATCTGCTGCAGGAGGTCAGCCATGAATGCTGTACTCCTGTCGGTGATTAGGATCTCCGGTGCACCGTGACGCAAAACAATCTGATGGATGAAAAATTTTGCCACGTCAAGGGCTGTGGCACTTGGCAGGGCTGATGTTTCCGCGTATCGTGTCGGTAGTCAGTTGCAACGATGATCCACTTGTTTCCCGAATGAGAAAGAGGGAATCGGCCCAGCATGTCCATTCCGATCTGCTAGAAAGGCCGCGATGGTGGTGCTATAGGCTTCAAGAATCCAGCTGGTTTTGTTGAGGGCACTTTGCGACGCTGACAGCCTCAGCACGTTTTAACGTAGTGCGCAACGTCCGACTGAAGGCGGGGCCAGTAATACTTCTCTTTGATCCTTGCAAGCGTGCGGGCTACACCCAAATGTCCAGAAGTCGGTTCGTCGTGTGAAGCTTGAAGGATTTCATGACGTAGGCTCGTCAGTATGGCAATAAGATATTGCTGATTGTTTGTGGCGAAATTTTTCTTCACGAGGACACCATGGCGAACGCAGAGTGACGCTACCGAGCACTTGAAAGCCTTCGGGACAGTCGGGCAGGTACCGTTAAGAAACTCCATGAGGTGCCGAAGTTCCGGGTCCGCATACTGTTTTTCAGCGACGCTCGTTGAACTGATCGCATTTAATGATGTCGTCGTCGTAGTTACTGTCCTCCGTTGGGGATTCGACCGGAGCGCACCAGAGGCAATCGGCGTCCGAGTGCTTCCGGCCGGACTTGTGCACCACTGTCATGTCGTATTCTTGGAGGTGCAGACTCCATCTGACAAGGCGGGCTGGCGGATCTTTGAGGGTCGCGAGCCAACACAAGGCATGATGGTCCGTAACTACAGTAAAACGTTTTCCATAAAGGTAGGATCGAAATTTCGACGTCGCCCACACTATCGCTCGACACTCTTTCTCAGTTGCTGAGTAGTTAGCTTCAGCGTGAAGCAAAGAGTGGCTGGCGTAAGCGATGAATCGTTCTCGATTCCTGTGGATTTGAACCAGAACGGCACCCAGGCCGACGTTGCTTGCGTCAGTATGAAGCTCCGTATCTGCGTTTTCGTCGAAGTGAGCCAGCACTGGAGGTGCTTGTAGGTGGCGTTTCAGAGTTTCAAATGCTTGTGCTTGAGGCGCGTCCTACATGAAAGGCGTGTCTGTCCTCGTCAAACACGTCAGGGGTTCAGCGATTCGAGCAAAATCTCACAAAGCGACGGTAGTAGGCATATAATCCTGGAAAACGGCGGACTGCCTTTTAGTCCTGCGGTTGAATGAAATTGGTAATAGCTTTGGTTTTGTCTGGGTCCAGCCGAACTCCCTCGTAACTGACGACGTGACCCAAGAACTTTAGCTCAGTGTAAGCAAAGGGGCATTTCTCATTTTTTAACGTTAGCCTAGAACACTTTTAAGCCTGGACTCCATGTACGCGAATGCTCACGCGAAGGCGACGGCGGCGGCGACGGCTGGCGTTCGCTCCGTCGCTTGTGGGCAAGCTCCATGCAAGCGAAGGCGGCAGGCGACGCGAACCCGCGACATGCGCAGCGGATTCCGTGCTTTGCGCACTGAAGCTTAGAAACACGCCCGTAACCTGTTCTCTCTCTTAAAATTGTGTTAGTGTGCCTCATAGTCGGGGCCAAAGGAATATTTCCTCTACGGCAGCGGTGTAGCGGCAGTGGAGATAGCCAAAGGTGTGCTTGCGGAGACGAAGTCACATCACGTGTTCACAGGGGGGTGTGCTTTCGTTCGGTGCCTGTGCACTCCGGCTTAGTAAAAACACTCCCATAAACTGTCACCGCAGTTTGATTGTAAGTGAGCAAACTATAATTTACCAGTGAGAATGAGCGCCGCGAGTGTTTCTGCACAGTTGGAGCGCAGCGGCACGGTGGATCGAGCGCCGGTACCCGCGGCTCGGCACGCATCTCTCCCTGCAGTACGCCCGCTTGCGTAGCCCGCTCCAAATGCTGTTAGCCCTCCGCACCCAACAAGTAGATTGTTTTAATTATTTACATCATGCGGGTCTGCCTCTCAGCTACAAAACCAAATATTTTATCGACGGTGGCGATGACCAAGACGACGGGCGGGTTTCGTGAGATGTACCCGTGAGAAACCGTAGACAAACCGGAAACGGCTTTGTGTGGCTCTGGTTGGCCAGTCGCGTGGGGGACTTCCGGGCGACAAGCGAAATTTTCTGTGGGTGCAGATCCGAGCGACGCGGCAAGCGACACATGCATTTTGCTTCGCGCGACGGCGTCACTCGTCGCTTGCCGCCGTAGCCTTCGCGTTCGCGTGAGTTTTCGCGTACATGGAGTCCAGCCTTTATGGCTTGCAACAGAACTTAGAGGCACCGAAGGTGCATTTTTAAGCCTATAAGTCACACCCACTGCAAACGGCAGTTTTTAAGAAAAAATTCGCACATAACTTGCAGCAGTCTATGAGACACACCTGTTCATTTGGTAAGCGTTATGAAAGCACACCGAGAGAGAGAGAGAGAGAACTGCTTTTATTTGTCCAACAGAACGACTATTCCATGCTTCAGTGGTTTAGACCCCGAAGGTTGGGACAGTTGCCTTATTTGCAGGCCGGTAGTTCTTGGAGCCGGCGGCATCTTAGGCCAGTCAAACGATTTCTTGTTGGGCTCTTGGGTCCGAGCTTCGCAGAAGGGTCTTCCAGTTGTCTTTTGTTATTATGTTTTCAGCCCTGCCTGATGGCTACTCACATTCCCACATTATGTGATTTAGCGATCCCCTTTCATTGCATGATGAGCATCTGAGATCTCTTCGTCAGAAAGTGCTACGATAAAACAACTTCCAGCTGCAGCAGCTGCCATGTGCAGATGATCCCTAAGCTCTGACAAGGTTCCTTCCCGCGGCCTGCCTTTTTTGTTGGCTTCATTGGCCAGGGCACTGTTGTAGTTTTGGGCCAGTCCCGGATACTTTTTTCACTTATCGAAGTTTCCCCCTCCTGCCTGGTTCCCATTCTCCAGCGCGTATTCAACTGCACACAACTTTAATTTAGATCATAGCTTCTTCGCCAGGTAACATCACTTTGAACAAGAACAATGCACGACACGTATGAAGCCGTACGGATGTGACACTGAAAATCAAAATTTTTGAGATTATAACTGGATTGGACGCAGTGGCATTGCATGCTTTGTGCCACTGCCACATTCAGTCCGGTTGTTGCAAGATTACTTGAATTTACTTGTGCGACGACATTTTTAAAATGCAATTTTAGCATACCGCTTTCTGCGTTCCGCTACCGTGAACCGCCTTCTTGGGGAACAATCTGCACATGCGCAGATTACCCTGGGGAACACACACACCTATTACTTCGAAGGTGCAGCTGGGCCCCCTAGAAGTGGATCACGGTAGCACATTGCACTATGCTAAAATTCTCTTAATAACGAATATCTTTTCTCTTTTACACGCCAATTTTCTTTTAAGGGGGAAGCTGATCTTAGAAAAAAAAAATGGCTATGGTTCAGCTCTGGTTAAACCTGGAGTGACGCAATAGCTACAGCTGGCCGAGTGCAACTTGCTCAGTCGAATTGCAACGTCAGTCTTTCGCCGCTCCATTTCGCTGGGCGTTCCTTCATCATCTTTGTCCCTGGACGTGGATTCACTCTCTCCCCCTCTCCACTCCCCCCATCTCGGTTTTGCCGGCGCACCGCGCCACTGGCAACTGCTCCGCACCACATGACCATGTGACGGCGCCGCCACACTGAAGGCTCGAAATGCTAGCATAATGTAGCTATCGCTACAAAATTTTATTAATGAGTTCACGTTCACGAAAATATCGAGGAATATGTATACTATTTGTGTGCTGATTCCAAATATGTAAATTCATTTTATGTAAAACAAATATTTAGGCACTTATGTAATATGTTATGTAACTTTTTGTGGACGGCTATAATGAAATTCTGCTACAGGGAATGTCGAGCTCAGTGAGATGGGGGTTCCTCTGGCAACGGAGCCCTCCAATCATTGTAACGCCTGGCATGGTGTGCATGTCAGAGGTGTGCAGGCAGCTATGCACCATACATTTGAGGCTTTAGGAAGGATATTTGGACGATTGCTAGCATTGCCGGTCGTACCTCATCGCAGCTCCGCTTTGGGAGCATCTCTTAATTATCTGGTGTGGACCAGTTAATTCACTGTTCTCAAGTTGTGAGCGAAATCGAGCATCCATATGCACTCGATATAAATATCTGTGCATGACTGGAATGCCTCAAACTTTGCAACAACTTGAGGTTTTGTTAAGCCTTGTGCCAACCCTTTCACGGGCAACTAGAAGTACCTTTCAGAGTTTCTACAAGCAGCTTGCTTATGCTGTCGCGTTTTCTGTGCAGCCCCACATCGTGGGAAGAAAGGAAGACACCATCACAAGGACAAGAGTGAAGAGGTGGTTCCTGAAGCGGCACCGCCACCCGAACCTGAAGCACCAGAAGAGAAGACGGACGAAGTTCAAGTGCTGCCCGCAGAAGCCGTCAGCACCAAGCCACCAAAGAAGTCAGGCCGACGCCGGGACAAGCATGCAAATTCTGAAGTAGCCGCTGCCGCCAAAGAAAACACTGGTAGGTCGGCCATTTGAACAAGGTGCTCATTTTCTGCACAGCTTTGAGTTCTCTCCATTTTTCCTCGTCCGGTGATTGGGTGTGAGCATTCATGTATCTTAAGTGGCATAGGGCGACTATCCTTTTATATATCTAGTATATATATTACTGTATGGGTGTGCTCGCTTTTTTTTTCTTTCTAAAACTGAAGAAAATAAAAAGATATAAAATTGAAGGAAAGCGTTTTGTTTGCGGGCATCGCCCCTTTGGTTGCTGAATTCCAGGCTGCTGTTCTTTTTGTCCCCTGGGCAAATGCTCTCGTTCTTGTGTGTTTTTCTTCACAGCTTTATGATACGGACAGTCATATGATTGAAATGCGGTCAGGGGAACTTGCACCTCGTTATGTATGTCAAGTTAACTTCTCCCACGTTGTCTTGTGTGGAACATTGGGGCGTGCTGTGCAAATTGAACATTTTTCTTTTGCCTCTGGCTCTTGCCGACTTTCTTTTTTTCTTTTATAAAAGATGGCGTGTTCATGTTGCATGTGCTTACAGAAATGCTCGTATATTTGTACTCTGCACAGGAGTGCACTGAGTCTTTGTCTAAGCAGGTGCATGCTGCACTGGCAGTTCGTATTTAGGCAAGTGCTTTGAATGACATAATGTAAAACAGAACTTCTCTACTGAAACCTGCCAAACTCATGTGAAAAGTTTGTTGTTCGATTAAGTCAATTTTAGACTTGGCAAACATGTGCTTGCTCAAGTTAGTAGTCGTATAGTGTGGCCTTCCATATTTGTTTCTAGTAGCAGTGCCACCCACAGGTTTTAGGAGTAAATAGCAGAGTAAACATCTCAGTGCAGTCGAATCCTGCTACAGTGAAATTCACGGGAACTGCGAAAAAATTCACTCCATTGGAAACGTCATTGTCATGAAATAGGACCAGATCGTTGTTAGATTGGGCTGCATGGTTCATTGACAATATTCATTTTCAAAAATCTGTCGACATTCTCTTTCACAGTTTTGATATCAGTACCTTAGCGGGATTTTCATGGAGCTCCGGAAATCTTGGGCGATGCACATCCAATAAAAATGCACCCGCTGCACTGGCTGTCAAAATGTATAATTTTTTTTTTCCCTGCAAGTGTTGTAAAAGCGGCTCTGCTTTCGTCCTGTGCCGAGACCACACTGCCTCGGGGCATTTTGGCATGGACAAGGTGCTCGTGCACTCACGTCACAGTGGGTTAAATAGGGGCCGGGCCGCATTTGCTTTGGATGATACGCCAGATATGCAGTTGTGCTGATTCTTCGAAGACGTTTTGCGACGCATGGTACGAATATATCAGCCACCTGACTTCCTGTTGAGACTGCGCCTAGAACCACCGTAACTCTGTTAATTATGCAACAGTGCTTGTACTAAGTACACTAGAGACTAGAGTACACCCATGCCGGCAGCGCGCTTCCTACAATGATGTGCTGACCTCCGGCACACCGGGCGATGGGGGGATGCGCCCTGTTTGCTTGGTGTCACTAGGCCTAGTGTGCTCCCCACCGAAGCCACAGCAAAAGTGCTGTGGAACTAGCCACCACTTATCACAAAAAGCCTGAAGGTGTTACCTGTCACCATTGACGCAACAACCGTACATTGAATTGAACCCAAAACTGACGTCCATTACGCCTTTGTCAACAAAGCAAGCGGAAAAGCTGCAAGACAAGGTAGCAAGTGCAGAGTCCAAGGCCCCGAGCCGTTGGCACCGGACCGCATCTTTACATGTGCTTGTCCGCTCATTAAATCCTATTCCGCAGGATGTGTTGGCAGCATTACCGAAAGCGCAAACCGACTTTGGCAGGCGTTTTTGGTGAAACCATATTGCATGGTATTATATTTGGACGCACAGAAAAAAATTGCAAAATAGAAATCTGCTGGGCTTACTCAAAAATGTTTCGCCAAAGCTGGTCCTGTCTCCAAAAATTGTATGCTGTAGGGGAAATAATCGCATTGCGTTGTATGGTTTGCTGATGGGGAATCGGAACTACTTAGTTATGGCAGAAATTCTGTTGTAGCAGGGTTTGGCTGTATTCCTTGCAGTGGAAAAGTAGCTGTAAGAGCTGGGCAGTGGCCTCCATAAATATCTGATTGGCGTGTGAATGTGCAAATAGCACACCTCTTGAAGCCGTTATATTGCTCTCTTAACTTCCACTTGCCTACACAAAATAGTGAGATGGAGTATAGGTTGATTTTTCATACTGCAGATTTGGCACATTCACATTTACAGGGCTGCTTTTAGAGACATTATCTGTTGCTCTGTTGAGGCTGGTCAAGTTTGGAAGATTTTAAGACTTGTAATGTTGCTTAAAGCTCCTAATAGAAAGTTTGGGCTTTGATTGTGACAGGACATCCACTTGGGATATTTTTGAAGTCCGGAGTTTGTTTAAAGTTGTCGTTCAAACATCTTTGGTGATAAATTGCTCACATGTGTTCAGGCAAAAGTGCAATTTCGCTTCTTTGTCATCACATTTGGTAAGATATCAGCAGACCCTGGCCTAGTTTTTTTTTGTGAGCTAAGCCACCTATCAAACCTACAAACTGTGCTCCACTTTTCTGCACAGTAGCTTGTGTTGCATTGCTAGAATTATTATAAAGGCAGGTAGAAATATTCAGTTGTTGATAGTATCTATGTGCCATTAGGAAAGCACTCCTGTGGCGGTGAAGAATATCGCCAATTCATTGTACTCTACTTGTAAGCATTCTTAACCACTCATGTTTGTCAGGCAATTTTAATTAACATGTCTTCTCCCATACCACCAACTGTTGACCATTAGTGCTCTACCTGTGAGCTTACCCAACATCATATCGCTGATATTGTTTTAGCAGTTTATTTACTCATACTGGTGAAGGTGAGAAATGTAGCCACATTTGCACTTGGTGATGGCTGTGCTTATAAGCACCATTTTAGGCACCCACTTTAGCACTGCCAGCACTTCTGTTTGAACATGAGCTGCATCATTCATTGGAGTAGTGTAGCTTTCTTTTTCGTCATCCCCACCCCCTTATTTTGCTGACAGTGGAATCTGCTCTTGCACTTCAGAGCTTGTATTCATATTCTGGACATGTCCACTAAATGGTCTTGTCCAAACTGGCACGGCTTAAGGGGGTATGAGGGTCTTCAAATTTTTTTTCTTAGTTAACATATCTTGCTGAAACTTAGCACGCAGGTATATCATAAGATGCTGATTTTCTACATGTATTAATTCAAATATCTCACCTGGAAGGAAATATATGGCAAATTACCATATCCTAATTAGGTCATTTCTTACGGGCCTTTATAGTAATATATGAGTTAAAGATAAGCAGACATTTGCAAAGGCCCACAGCACATTCTAAACCTAATAAAATGTCTATAAATTCATTTTGTTGATCATAAATGAATAACAAAGTTGGGAAAAAACGTGGCATTAATTGGCCCACACTAGATCTTATTGCTAATCTATCATGTTTAAAGGAAAAAGGAACACTTTAGGATGTGCGGTGGACCTTTGGAAATGTTTTAATATTCTTCGAAAAGCTTTTTTTAACTGAGAAATTATCATAAAGGCCCTTAAGTAATGACCTAATTTGGATGTTATTCAGGTAAGATATTTGAAATCTAAATGCGCATTTGAAATCAGCATTCTAAGATACATCTGTGTGCGAAGTTTCAACAGGTTACGTTGACATATAAAAAAGTTTTTAAGACCCTCATCCCCATTTAAGCTGGATGCATTCTCTTGCAGCAATTCATGGCTCATGCCACCAGCTTAGATCATGCTAATTGTGTCAAGGCGCCTACTGCCTTCAAATCAAAAGCCGCCACTGTGGCGTAGTGGTTATAGTGCTTGGCTGCTGACCCGAATGACACTGGTTCAATCCCTGTCACGGCAGTCGCATTTCGATGGAGGCAGAATGCTAGAGGCAAGTGTACTGTGCGATATCAGTGCACATTAAAGAACCCAAGGTGGTTGAAATTAGCAGAACCCTCCACTACAGCGTCCCTCAAAGCCCGAGTCACTTTCTGACGTTAAACCCCTTCGCATCAAGCATTGCCCACCCGTTGCCGCTTTTGACCATTTTATTATAAATCATGGGTATTGTTAGCAAAATTTGTGTGACATTTGTTTTAATTATTGCTGCGGCGGCAAGTGTGGTTCCAGTTGAGATGCTGTGACATAGAGGTGTAGTGAGCTGTCATCATGCAGTCGTCACCTCTGTATTTGAGGCTCCAGCCAGTCTGCTTAGTGGATGCTTCCAGAACGCAAGCCCGGCTTCAGTTGAATGTCGCTGAAGTGCATTGTAAGCTTGGTTTTAAGGCTGAGTGCTACGTATGACACAGTATGTCGCTCAAGAGTCGTGTTTGTGACATCATAAGGACATTTTGAAGCTCACTGTTTTCCCGCATCAGCTTTCTGTTCACTGGAGAGAATGTGAACAGCCAGTATATTGGTACTTTTTGTTTGGACCATACTTTGCCTGAAATGAGCATGGTTAATAGTGCACTTCACTCAGGATAAGCTCATTTCCACTATATTTAATGTGGCATAATAAAGTTGTGTTCTGCGACTTAACAATGTCCGTTTCTTTTTCTACTCAGGCCTGAAACCATTCATACATAAAACGCACTGTTGTCATATGAGAGTGAAAGTGCTTGCTCTACTTTATTTACTCCCACTTACTGCAGTTCAATGTTTGTCTTTGTTATGGTATCCATGGCTAAATTAGCAGCTTTTCACTGAAATACGTGCTTCTGTAACAATTTCTCAAGTTAGGCGGCACTAGGTTGCTACAGTTCCACCATATGTGAGCGACTCTTGGATTAAATCTTTTTCTCGAGTTGTTAAATGCATTTGTGTGCTGTGTACTGTTCTTAAATGTAGGTAACAGCAAAAAGTATGACTAGATAACCCACCTCCGTCATGACCAGGACATAGGAGGTACAGTTTTGGTCAAAAAATTTCAGGCCACTGTAAATGGGCCAGGAGTGGTTGCACTCTGCTATAGTAACACTGGCACCACCGGTGAGCATAGCTGCTCGCTTGTGCCGAGGATAAAGAGAGCGAGAGCCTCTCACTCACGGGCCCTTGATAACAGTGCACATGGAAACGTAGTGCGGCATTTGTTCTGCTTGCTGTGTGCTTATTTTACAGCCGCTGCGTTAATGGCGGTTCACATGCAAGCGATTGAGCAAACAGCGGAGTGGCGCAGCGATGCTTTTCACAAGGTTCCGTTTCACATGCGTCGCTCCAGGGCGTTTACTGCCGCTGCGAATCCCAGTGTTGCTGGCAAAGAATACGAGCTCGCGGTTGGTTCTGGCGGGCCCGAAACCATCGCTTTAATACACAGTATTTCAAAAATGTAGAGCAAACTTCTTCACTGAGAAATGACTGTACATTCTTGCTCGATGTTGCCATTCTTTTAAAAAATCCACAGTAAGATTGTGAAAACATTTGGGAATTAAAGGACTTATCAAACCCAACAAGCCAATGACCAAAATACATGATGATTAAAACATAAAATGTCCAAAATACAAAATGAAAACACAAGACAGGACGCTCACCCTTCCCGCGTAGCCGATAGAGTTACAACCACTCCCTCTCAGCTTAAGTGAGTGCCGACTGCTTAGCCTCTTTTAATGACCTTGAGAATACTGACTCATTCCCATTAGTGGCAACATCCAAGCACACTTGATCCAGGCGCAGGTTGGTTACGTCCGGACTGGGCGCCGCTGGAACGTGAAAGTTATTAGCCTCACGTCATTATCTCATAAAGGAGCCTGCGGCCACGAGATGATCCCTTGATGATCACGAGTTGACGAACGCGTCCCTGTTGGAGAGGTAGCCACCACTCATTTTTATTTTTTTCGTCCTATTCTTTACAAAACAAGTGTATCAAAGTAGACAACCCATTGTGCATGAGCACAGTATGCAAAAATAAAAACAATGAAAAGTCACCACGGTTTTCTATGCGGTAGCACGTTGCATGAACAGTCACAGCTGCTCAAAATTCATCTAGCGCGAGGCAGCTTCGCCATAGCCACCGCATGTACTCGCACAAAGCGGTGTAGCGTAGCGGCCATAAGACAAGCGGCAGCTGGCGGATTGAACGCCACACTACGTTTTCTTGGGCGCCAATATCAAGGGACAGTTGAGAGGGAGGGGCATGCTTCTCTCGCCCTTCTTATCCTCAGCACAGGCGAGCGGCGGAGTGCGCCGACAGTGGCAGCGCTGCAATAGCAGAGCGCAGGCATTCCTGGCCTGAAGATTTTTGACCAAGGCAGTACCTCCTCTACAGAAGCCTGATCTATGAACTAGCTTGTGTACCTTGCTTTGCTATCTGTGAAAAATGTGCTTGAAAGGCAGGCGTATGTTACTGACATGTTCTTGTGGAAATGATGTTCAGATTTCATCTTCTGTGTTAACTTAAACACCTGCTTTAAAGTGTGCATCCAGAGCTCTTGAATGCACTAGTTTACAGGTTTCCAACAGGTCAAGTGCAGTGACCATGGGTTTCAAAACTCTCATTTCTGTGCGCTAAGGAGCAAAAGCTTTGCTATGCACATCTTCAGTTTTGTAGCTTTTAATGATATATGCTTTCCCCTCATCATCACATTGTATTCAAAAACTCTGAATGAAGAAATACATATTAGTGCTCAATGTTTTATGTGATACAAGGTAATGCCTGCTAGTCACAGGCTGCATGTTACTTGAAAGATTTAAAGGGACACTGAGGAGAAATTGAAGTTGGCTTGTATCGATAGAATAGCAGCTCCTGATCACAAAAACGCCACTCTTACTGAAAACAAAGCTCTTGTAATGTAGAAAATAGCAAGAACCAAAATACAGGTGTCGCCGCCACAGGCCATTCTCGCAAGTACAAGCATGATGACTTCCTAGGACAAGAGGCGCCACCTTGGAGGAATTTTCCTTACTTCGTGGTAGCCACGAATCTCTGAGGCTGGCAAAGGAAGGTTGCGCACCGCACCGCTAGCCGTCAGAAATCACGGAGTCTGCGTTTACGTCACGTATCACGTCACTCCGTTCTGTGACGTCATAAGAGTTCTCGAGTTTGAATCAGAGCGGCGGGAAAAACTTTCTCAACTTCGAATCCAAATTTCTTTGAAATAAATGCATCTTTCGCGCCCGGACAAGCGGCAACAAAGCCATGAAATGCCAAACTATCAGATTTTGCTAACAAAAAAAAAAATGATAGAGTTCTCCTCAGTGTCCCTTTAACTCTCTTGCTTACTTGGTAATTGTTTAATTGGACATGACGAGCAAATATCCGATGCAGTATCTTGTATAATGCAATTTTTATCGAGAAGGAGGAATTGTTATTTATTTTTTTTTACTGTTTGCATGGCAGGAGCAAGCCTTTATTTTTCAAAACGTTTCAGAACATGTATTGTGTCATGATTGTTTATGCACTTCGAATTCAAAATTTGAGATTCTGTGCATATCTTTCACTTATTAGTTAGTGGTTTGTATATAAATGTCATTCTGTGCTCCATTGAAGGTTCTTTTTGTCATGCTGGCAAACCTCATTTTGAGTGTGTTATTTCAGCTCAGCGCAAAGGAGCTGAAAGCAGTTCAGTGCAGAAAAAATTGCTATTGGTTAGAGGCAGATTTTGTTTTTGTTCTGGGCAGTAAAATGGAAAGAAGGCTTATTGCTGAAGCAGGCTTTCTTTTTTACTCTTTCATTCTTTGAAAACTCTTCACGTGTTCAGTCATGAAGTGTGCTAGTTGTCACATTATTCACTATGCACCTGGGTGTGGAAGCATATGGGTACAGTTATTTATGTGGATGTGCCTACAAGTTTGTCTTACAGTTAATAAAACTGTTGTTTTACTGGGAATTTACGTCTGTGCACTACTTGCAGTTGACTTGTGTGCTTATGTCATTGGTTATATATTCCTTACAGTTACAGAATGCATGCGAGCAGTGTGTGGAATGCTGAAACATCACTCTTGGTAAAAGTTGCTTTCTGTCCTTGCTTACACCATCTTCGCTGCCTTGTTGTGTCCAGAGACATTGTGCACATGTATTTGAAAAGCCTTGCACACTTAGAGGACATGGCAAGGTATGCATCCGACCATATAAACACCTTAAAATAAGCATACAGACACAGAAAGCAGCAACTTTAATTTTTGCACAGCATTTGTGCATTCAGTTTTGCTTGCTGCCACCTTATCGTGTCAGTGAAGTCAAGAGTCGAAGGAGTTGGAGAATGAATTGCATTGTTGGCCACTTGGTCGTGTACTCGTAGCGTTTGTCCAGTGGCCTTCCATGCAATGCGACACCAACAGTTCTTAGAGTTCATGTATTGCCTCTTTTTCTTCTTTGCTTCAAAGATTTGCCTGAAGCTGTAATGAAGTAACGGTGGTGTTATTCTCGAACTCTCTTCAGACCTTACTAAAGAGAACGACATTTCTGCTGAGCCTTTGGTTCCAACCGAAGTTAAAAACGAGAAAGGGCAAGAAGAAACTGCGTAAGTGATCCTTTTATATTCCTCTTTTCTTGTTTGGAGCATGCTTCCTTTTTCTGTGTGCGTGCTTTCTAGCTCTCAAGTTGGGCCTATGAAGGAGCGCTAAAGAGGGCTTTTGAAAACAGCATCTCTCAGGAAAACAACTGTACATTAGTTGTGCTTTGATGCTTTTTTGTGATGAAGCTTGTGGCATAGTTTATGCTACCATACCCATTTGCTGGAGAGGAGCTGAAAGGTAGGTTTGAGTGAGCCTATACTTAATTCCTTAACTGGCAGCTTACTCAACCAGGTGGCATCACCTACCGCGGTCCCTTGGCCTGGAGACTAAATGCAAGGAACACTCGTGTGCTGTGCGATGTCAGTGCACATTAAAGAACCTCAGATGGTTGAAAATAATCGGGAGCCCTCAATCGTAGAGCAGCGAGTTCGTGCTATACTGCACAAAAAGGCCTAGCCTTGTACATGCTGCTACATTAAGATAAAATACGAGTAATCGGCACCAAGCCTGCGCCATAAGTCCATATTTCCATGAGAAAATTCTCGGGTGCCACATGTACTACACCTGAGTTAGATGCGGCACAAGTGGAAAACCTCGTTTTTCTGAGAATTCCTCAGACATGCATTTTTTAGTATGCATATCCGGGCCCGTTGTCGGCCCATGTAATGAACAGAAGCAGATCATGCCTGCAGCACCCTGGTCATCCCGTGGTGCGGAGGGAATTGTGCATGAATTCACAAACTGCGCCAGTGTTAACCTTCACATCCTTCATCGAAATGGAGAAACTGCATGCTACCGCAAAGTTGTCAGTGGGCGTCTGTTTTGAGGTGTGCTTCGTTGCATCAAAAAGAGGCGGTTAAGCTGTGTGCGACTTGCATATGGACACGTGGGAGAGCCACCTTTAAGGGGCACTGAGGACAACAGCCAATTATTGTTTCCAGCAAGTATTGATTCTGTGGCTCATTCTGGCTATGCATTTGTCCTGGAGAAGAACACTCGTTTATCGCCGAGAAAAGAGTATTTAAAGCTCTTCCCGTCAGTCGACTCACTAATGCCGTCTTTATCGAAAAGGACTGGTTGCCACCGATTTTGAAGGGAATAGCAGTGGAGCATAGCCTCGGTGACCCGTGAAAAAAAAAAAAAAAAAATCGGTATTGTCAAAACTTAGTAAGTGTTATAAAACGCACTGAGGATCACTTTGTCGGTGAGTGTGACAAAAATACACACATGCAGCAGCTGCCGTGAGCTTGACAGTCATAGAGTTCTAACAAACGTGGACTTAATTCTCCCCGAGGCCTGCTTTTTTGTCGGCTTCATCGACTGTAGCATTCTTGCGGGCTTGCACCAGTCCTGGACAGTTTTCTCACTCACTTTGAACTGCCTCCCTGCTGCCCAGTTCCCATTCTGCTGCACATATTCAGCCTCACGGGACTTCAGTTTTGCATCGTAGTTTCTTCACCACACAGGCGAGGCCATATTGAGCATGAACAACGCATGACGCACGAGATGCAGTACGAATACGATGCTGAAACCGAAATTTCGAGAAAAGGCGACGATGTGGGCTTTATGCCCGCATCGCCCTAATAGCTCTATTCTAATAGCTCTATTCTTTTTTTTCCTTTTACACATCGATTTTCATTTCAAACATAGTTATAGGGAACGCAAAAGATGGCGCGTAAAGGCACGTGATTTTTTGCCACATATAAGTCACACCGATGAAAAATCCACCAAAAGACCACAACTTATGCACTGGAAAACATGGTATATATCTGTGCCAGAAAGCACTTTTGGCTGCTCTAAAAGATTCTACAAAGTGACTTTGGCCGATCAATCACATCACTGATGGAATAACGTCACATGCCGTACCTACCAAGTGACATCAAATTTTGACTACCATGCTCTCCACACTGCAGTGAAGACAACCAGCAAGAGCCTGCACTGCTGCTGCTTTTCAGCAAGTTGAAGATGCCGTTGCCTTGTGCAGTTTTGCAAAGGCATCCGTGGCATTCTCTGTGCGCGTGCTTGGAAGTAGAGAAAACTGTTGAAACTTAGCCATTCGTCACCCCAGGCAAACCTGATTCATCTTTGGCAATACTCCACATACAATATTTCTTGAACTGCAGTATATCGACATTTCAGGCCATTATCACTCGTGGGAGCCGTTGCAGACAGCAGAAGCACTTGTACACTCCCTGTTACTTTATAATTGTATCATAATCACCATTATTTTATCCACAAAAATGAATGCCTATAGACCTGGTCTGCAGACAAGGCTTTATTGCCTCTTTCTACTGTCGTGTGTCTGAATCCCTTTTTGGGCACAAGGGAAGTACAGGCTGTGTGAAGCGCTGAAGGCCAAAATCAGTTTCTCTTTTCCTCTGCTAGAAGGTAGCACAAACAATTTTGTAGCACTTCTTGTAAGTCCTAGGAGGTGCAGCAACTCCCGAGGAGCATATATTTTCAGCATAGCATGGATTTTTAAACACAAGATTGCAGCTGTACATGTAAGGCAAAAAACCATTGTAGGGGTGGTGGTGTTTGCACTAATGGTCCCTCCCTGTGGCCAGCAGGTGGTGTAGGAAGAGGTCAAATGCGAAGGCTGAGATTGCACACTGCAGAACTGCATGTGGTTGATACCAATCAAGCCCTTTGTCATGGCGTGCCTCATGATCGTTTTGTCGTCTTTGGCACATAAAAGTTTATCAGGAAATCAGGAAAACATCAGCTGCATTCAGAGTGGGCCATTTCCAGAAGCTAGCATGCTAAGCATTCATAGAGTCTTGGCAGCCTTGAAAGTATGAACTTGGAAGGGAAATATTGAATGTGGGGAATATGTACTGTTGAAAGAACTACAAAGTGCGAGCACTGCGTGCAGCTATTACTCTTTTGAGGTCTGTTTCAGTAAACAGGCACTGATGTGCAGTCACAGAATGCAAACATTGGATGCAAACCACACACAATAAAGAAAAATGTCAAATTATTTTACAAGAAAAATGTGAAAGAAGTTGCTTTGCTCGCATTTCTGTGTTCTCTTTAATGCGCATACTGCTATATACTTCTATTTTTGCTGCCGTGTAACAGTGCGCAGATTAGTTTGAATTGTTTAAAGAAATTGATATTTGAAAGTAGAAATTAGAGGCATCTAGGCCCTCCTATGGGTGTGCCCTTTCTTTCTGCTTTGCACGGCTTATTTCATACTGCACTACCAGCTGCATAGCAGCCAATACCTTCAGGACATAGCTGTCGCCTGTTATGGCACCAGCATATGGTGCATTAACTGCCGTAAAGGATCGCAAGAACGGTTGCTAGGTGTGCAGTTGAACTGCCTCTGGTCAATTATGGTGCTGGTGCCAGTAGTGCAA
Organism: Amblyomma americanum; assembly: GCF_052857255.1. Lineage (NCBI taxonomy): Eukaryota > Metazoa > Arthropoda > Arachnida > Ixodida > Ixodidae > Amblyomma > Amblyomma americanum. The sequence goes on from NC_135502.1 coordinate 42,696,086, forward strand.
AGGTGCGACCTATGCCAAGTTGATAGCCAAAGTAAATGTATACCAAGCTGTCAGCGTCTTGTCCTTCTCTTTTATCCCTTCTTGATCAGACCTTGGCACAAACCTTTTTACTGAAAATCTGGCCAATTCTCTTTGCATAGGAGCTCTGTTGAGACGATGGCTAACCTTAAGCCTGTTGTAAAACGTGAGAACAGAAGTTTTTTTTGATGCGTCTCTTCATTTTGACGTTTTTGAAAGCTTCGGTAATATGAATGAACGTGATTTTTAAATGCGAAGCATTTACTGGTGCTAATCTTCACACTTTTCTAGCGCTTGGTGTTGCCTCAATTTAAGTTTGACCAAGGAGGCTCAATATAATATAGAATAGCAAATAGACAGAGCCTCAATTGGGTACTTGGGTTTCTATGAGAGCTCCTGTTCTAATTCACAGACACGTCTATATGTGCTCGGAACACTTTTCTTATGGTGTATGGTTTTCCTGATGGGTGCAGCTTCTGTAAAGGCCCCAGAAGTGCTAAGCGTTTAGAATGTCTCTGAGACATGCCTGCCTAAGTGAAAGCCCAGAGCATACATACGTGGTCTGCAACTTATCCTGTCATTTTTTTTATTCCTTGCTTTCCAGGGAGCCAATTCTAGTAGAGTCATCAAGCAGCTCAACTCCAAAGAAGAGGTACCGATCAAAGGTTTGTAAACTATTTTAACTTTAAATTCAGTCTCCTCTATGGCACAATAAGTGCCACAAAAGGGCACAATATAATGCAGGTGACCTAGAAAAATGCTCTAGAATGCCCTGAATTTACGTTTCTTTGCCTATACTAACAGTTCTTTCTTCACACCGTACAGCAACAGTATGCCCTCCTCGTTAATACTGAGGCATTACAATTAAAAGCTCAAAAGAATGTTCCCTCTTATTATAGAAAGGCAATTAAAATCTCAAAAGTATGATTAAACTCTAATATTGCCCACTTTTAGCTATGCGGTCACATTTTATGGGAGGTTTCTGCCGCAATCTGACATGACTGGCTTTTAGCAAGGTGAGGTGATCTTCTGTGCAGCATTGGTCAAAAGCAAAACTGCTGTATGGATAAACAAAGCCAGGAATGTATCTCAAATGCATTTACAAAGGCAGCACCAGCACTAACCAAAATCGGTTACAGCTCGCTTTCATTCAAGTGGAGACGCTTGTCTTCTCCGTCAACAGCTGTGTTCCAGAGCACTATCCCCCGCATCAGACACGATATTCTGGTGCAATCTAAGGGATTTTCAGACTCCATATTACAAGGCTTAATGATATGTGCTACATTGGATTATGTTGCAGTACTCTGAGTGCTGTCTTATTCATAGCAATTGCCTGGCATGGAACAAAGTAAGATTCTGTGTACCAGAGAACCAAGTTTCTTGTAGAGCTTCGCAAAATGTTAGAACCAAGTGAGCACGAGAGAACGTAGTCAAATGCGACTCTTATGGTGCTGGTATGCTCGTGGTTTATTTGCAATGGCAAGAACCAGTAGCATAATAGCTCTCATTCTTGAATATATAGCTTTTGAATATATAGCTTTTAGCATGCCTAGCAGCAGCCAGTAAAAAGCTGTTTGCTGGCAGGGTTGAGTGATGTTAACATCTATTCTGTGTTTCACTACTTTCGCTAGAGTTTTAAACCAGCTGAGTGGTTGATTTGACTCATTGCAAACGTCCTTACTCAGAATATTGCACATGGTGAACCTTGAGTTGGCTGGGCTGTCTGAACTTGGAGAAACTGTTGTGCCAAAGCTATGGTAGCAACTTTAGGTTTTCCCCAATATGAGTTAAGCAGTGTCACACTTTTCACTGGTAACAAAAATTATGGTCCGTTTGTGTAGTTAGGCCAAATGCGAATTTGGTGCGCTAGCAGTTTGGTTTTCACTTCGGTTCTGGTGTTCAGATGCAGTGTTCACGGATGGTATTTGTTTGGATAGCGATAATCGGTTAATGTGCATATATGCGGAATTGGTCATTCTATACATTCATAAATCCCTTGGAGTCTTCCTACCACTTCTGTCGCAGTGGTGCAGTGGTCTAGCGATGCGACACTGCCCTTCTATGGCAGGTGCTGCCATCGATGGGACTTGGGCTGCTTGGGTTGGGTTGCGATTCAGGTTTCTCTTCCCGAGCAGCCTCATATTATACATATACTCACGTGATGAGCCCGCTTTTTTATCCAGAAATGTTGACATCAGTTTGGGCGGAGGGTTCATTACAGGGGGAAAAAGTTTCAAGAGATTTTTCGGAAGGGTCGAAAATTCATGTCATACCTCCGTCCATCCTTTTGTCGTCAACAAACACGCGGTCTGACGCGTTCGTGCTGCTGGTTTTTAGCATCGTTCACTATGACGCGATCCTACAATTTTGCAGTAACCGACGGCGCCGGCCAATCGTGGCAGGATAATGCGAGCATGACGAACGCCGGTCCTGAAGGTCAGACGCGCGTTTTTTTATGCGAGGTTAAAAAAACACACGGGACGGTTACGAGTGCTTAATGGTAATGTTTAAGCCTTAGCTTACAGCACACAACATCTTGGCAAAGTTTGCCAAGCGTGTTGCGGGAGCTCTCCTGAAAAGATAAACAAGCGGTGATGTTATTGACGGGCAGCATCTCGGCATGCTGCCAAGGTGAAAACTGAGGAAACCGCTACAAAAAGCTTAGAAAAAGGTAAATTATGGATGACAAAAGTGGCAGCTGGGTTCATTACATGAGTATATACGGTATACCTGGGCAGCTGTGCAGGCTGCCACAAAACTGGCTTCACAAACAAACACACAACGGCTAAATGCAGGGAATGGCCACTATAAGTGATAGCGCACTAAAAAAAATTAGTTAAATTAGTGTAGAAGACCAAAGCAAATGGGCGGTGTGCAAGTTCCCGGTGATTTTGCAGTGTTGTGTGTTCTTTAGGAAAAGGCCTGTAATTTACTGCACTGTGGCAACTGAAACTGGTGTTTCCACATTGCAGAGCTCCATTTGCTAGCCATTGTTTTCAAAGTTACCCCGTTTTGACCCTCCGTTGAATATGCTTTGTCTTCTTTCTCACTCTAGTCTTGGTGGGAATCGAGGACCAAGAGGAGACGGCGAGAGTCTGACACAAAGAGCAGCTCGGACTCGGAAGCTGAGAAGGTCCAGAGTTTGTCCATCTTTGTTTGCCGATTGCTTTGTTCACCCTCCTTGTGTTGCACATGCCTATGTGTAATAGTTGTGTGGTTGTGCTTACCTTTACTGTGACTGGCCATTGTATTGCATGCCACACGGATAGCATGGGCAAGGCACTTGGAACCTTCTAGATTGGGGAATCAGGCTGTGAAGATAAAATGCAGGGCAGGAGCTGAAGCATGAAGTGCATACACATAGCACATTACTTTCAAAGATACATTTCTTGGGAACATTGTATATGTGCCCGCTGCTCATATTGATAGAACCCTGCTATCCTAAACCGCATGTGGTAAAGTGAAACTGCAGTCACATTTTGCCTTCCATGGAAGACTGCACACTTGCGAACTCTCCCCAGATGGGGAGACTCCCAAATTTCGACCGACCCTCCTTATCGTACGAGCACACGCCTATTTCTCCTTAAAATTATCCTTGACCTTGTTCAGCATCATTTTTTCCGGAAAAAAAAAAAAAGGCCTGCATGCAATTAGGTGAACCATATTTGCTAGTATGCGTGTGTTATCTGGCCAAAGCTAACGTGACTGCAGATACTACACCCACCACCAAATTTTCCGGACTTTAAAAATTCAGACTTACTAGCGCTTTTATGATGAGCCACCAGCTTTACTGTGTGGCTAATGCATGTTTGTGACCAATTTTTCAAAAGCAGCGAAGTCAGAAAATTTGGTTTTTTGAAATTAATAGCGTGTTTCTGGTGCCGATGCCGCAGTGCATGAGCCGCTGCGTTAAATTTTCTCTTGGTTTAAAGCGTTTTTATGAGCTCTTATGGCTCATTTCCAGTCTGTTCAGCAGTTTCCTCATTCTCATTGGAATGTGTTGCGAGAAAGCAGAAGGCAGGCAGAGAGTGTTCAACTTCAAGGCCATGTTGGCTGCCCCAAACCATTGTCATCCTCACATTCGATAAGAGGAACTATTCAGTGCGTGACCTGCAATACCATCTGTGCTGCTAAAGACCAGCATAGTTTAAACTGGCGCGGTTACATACCGTATTTACACGATTGTAAGTTGACTCGAATGTAAGTCGACCCGACCCGCCCACTTCACAATTCTGAAAAAAAAAAAAAAAAAAACTTGGAGGTCGTTTATGCTTGGCCTTTAATAAAAGAACGCAATAGCACTAACCTGCGGCCTCCCCTTATCGCTAGCCGCTATCGGCTGCCACGCACGGGAGCGCCCGTGGGCACATTTCAAAACGAAAATGTATTAGTCACTGGACTACTCGTCCACACTAGCGCTGCCGTCGTGATCGCTGCTGCAGTCCCACACCTCGTCGTTCTAACATCGGCGTGCAGCGAAATCCCACACTTCACAAGCAGCCACATCACGACATCGCGGTGAACAGCTGAAGATTTTGCCTCGCTGTAGCTGCCACACATGATCACCCATTGCGAACGTCGAACTTGCGGCCCGGCGCGGAGTTGTTCTTTTCTTCGGCATAAAGAATGACAGCCATCTCGAATGTAGCCGTGAGCGAGCGACGGTCGCTTATTGGACCCGGAGCGCAAATAACGAATGACGAAGCACTACATTAAAAACTTGTGAAACGTGGCCGGCAGTAGTCAAATGCGTCAGAACCAAAGAGAAATTATGCGTGAGTGGCATCGCTCTTCCATCGGCTACCGACACTCCCCGGCGCCGCTGCGTTTCCAAGTGGGGATGCCGCCACGATTGGAACAGCGGCCTTTCCATCAACTATCAGCGCTCAAAGGAGCGCCGAGTGCGCGGTTGGAAGTAAACAGAAAAAAAACTTGGACGATGCCTATTAAGAGTAGAACGTGAATGCGTTATCGGGCCGCCCCCGCTTACGAGCAACCACAATCTGCGGCCACATGTGGGGAGTGCGCTGGTGCGGTTTGCTGCTTATCGACAGCCACCTCGCACGAGGTGGGGATGCCGGTTCTGCGCGTTGTAGCAGCTGCTCAGGGCCAGCACGAAAAGCGATGCGATGGAGCCGCGCAGCAAAAATCCTACCACGCTGTAGCATGCCTGATATCTCGTTTGTCTCGCCTTTATTGATGGTGCAATGCTTTGGTTTCGATTTTAAGTCGACGCCCACCACTTCAGATTTTCAAATTTTGAAAAATAGGTCGACTTACAATTGTGTAAATACGGTATGTGCACTATGCAAATCAGGCACCAATTTTCGAACCCCGTTCACTTTGGGAATGACAAAATTCGTGGTTCTTCAGCACTAGTTAAAACGCGGAGTGAAGATGGCACCACTCGTGGGCGGTCCGCATCGTTTAGTGCAACATCCATGAAATAACGAAGAGTCCGTCTTCCAGAAGTGGTTCACTGTTGTCGCTGCGACCAGCAAATTTTGAGAGCAAATTATCTCCACACCCGCCGTCGTTTCTACCTCGCGTGACGCAATGCTCGAAACGAAAGCACCGGAGGCAGCTGGGGCACAGCTTGACAGTGCAAATCTTCTGTTAGTGAAAAGCCGCCACTTTTTAGAATTTTGTCGTAAAACATATAGTGAGAAATTCCTGAGGTATGCAAGGTCTTGTATGGTGAAGTTACTCTTCAAATCGACAAATTCAGCCCATGAAAACATGCACTTGACTGGAATGTCTATACAAATTAGCTTTACATCATGATTTTGAAGACAGAGAATATGGTACGTTCAGTGGGGATTCCTGTCAGGTGCTATGCACAAAATGGGGATTGCGTGGCAGCACCAGCTGTCCACTATGCATTTTTTTTTTTAAACAGATTACAAAGCTTTTTATTTAGTGATCCTCCCCTGTTCTCTCTTTTTAGGATTGTACAGTGGTGCCTGCGCGGCAGTCTCCGCCAAAGAAACGCAGGACTGCACCCAGACCCCCTGTAGAAAAGAACCAACAGAATCCTGTGGTGCTGCTTCACGATATGTCTGAGATGATAGACCCAAACAAAGGCACCTCCTTCACTGTGGAGCAGAGCAATGGCGTGGTGACCTCAGTCTCTCATCAGGTCAGCAAAGTTACCAAAACATTTTTTTTTTGCTGCCTTCTTTCTTTTCCTGCAACGAGAAATTTGAATTCACAAGTGGTGCGTGTGCACCAAAGCCTTTTTGCTATGAGTTGCTGAGTTCTGTTTTGCTTGTGGTGTTTTTGTTGTTGTTGTTACAGCGTAATTAACCAACAGTTTTTATAAATAAAGTTTGCACACACACAATTCTGGCTCTTTTTTTTTTCCCCGTTCGGAAGTATAATCGATAGGCAACAGTTTGATGCATTGCAATGCTCAATGCATTTGGCACTTCTTGAAGAAGTCATCTTTAATTTAAAACGCTCAAAATCTGCCTTTTTTTTTTTTCTTCACTGTAGCAAAAGAGTTTAGGGAGACATATAGGCGATGTGTAATTTTCAATTCATAAGTATGCAAGTTTTATGTTGATAGAACTCATATTCGCTCAATATCTGTTTTGCAATAGTCTGCCTGCACAGGCCTTGACTGAAGTCTGTACTGGGTCTGTGCTGCTCTTATGTCTTACGATGGCAAGATATTGCACATACTTAAGAGCTTGCAATGTTCCAGACATCATGGGCTTTAAATGCTTCCAAAGAAGTGCTTTGGCGCAGTTGCCGCACACTTCTTAGACCGTAACAACCCACCCCAGGAGTGCCATGACAAGTAGCAGATGTACAAGCACCCTCAACAGGCACATGGCTAGCTGCCGAACGCAACCACTGGCCAAACTGGTCGATAAAACCTTGCTTCCTGTGCATGCTGGGTGTCCACTATGTGTAGGAGAGCAGTACTGCCAGCTATCGGTGCGTGCAGAAATGTTCACTTCGTTCCTTCTCTTTGTAGTATTTCCTCTTGCCACATAATGCTGTGCGTAGCCTTCTATGTACCCCTTCTCTTTTTTTTCTGCAGGATGGCCTGAAAGAAGCATCTGCAGCTTTTGAGAAGCTTCAGAAGAAAATGTGAGTTATATAGTTTTATTTTGCAGCTTGAGTGCTTAATGCTATGTCTTGTGTGTTTATTGGAAGCTTTAAAGAAAGTAAAATGCAGGATACGTTAGAGGTATTAGAAGATTTATCTAGAAGGGCACAGGTGACAATCTCATGTTTGTTCAATTTACTAACAGCAGTAGTTGAAGTTTAGTCATTTTCGTTCTGCTTTATTATTTCTTTTATGAGAAAAGGTTCAGTAAAGCCATTCATGTGTCTTTGCATGCTCTTGCTTTCAAAAACAAAGCAAATGATAAGGACCGCGGCACAGAGTGGACACGCGGTGCTGTTTCTCTGTTCTTGTCACCTATGGTTTTTAGTAACCATGAACATCCATCTAGCCTGCACTTATACCTGTGCTCTTACTGTTTGGTGACTTGGTGACATCTTAGGAACCGGTAGTGATTTACATGCTGGTGGCAAACAATTCTGCCATTGGCCATCTGGATGCTCATTATTTCACTCAGCTATGCACAATGAGTCAACAACACTGGGGACATAAAGGAGCTGGACAACAGAATACTCTAACGCATAGCAGCTTTGAGACGTGAACATATTGTAAATTTTGGCACACACAGGGAACACGTTTGGCATAGGTTTCTGTTTCTACAAAGTGGTAGCGTTCAGCCACTGTGCTTGTTATGGGACCAATTTTAACATGTGAACTGATGAATGCGTAGGTGATTGACAGCTTCTGTGGCTGACGCATGCATCTTTTTCCACTGTTGAATAGACCTTGCAATGTCTTGCCTCTTGCTTTGTATCAGCAGTGAAGGATAAAATTGAACTTTTTTGCCAAAGGGGAAGCTTGACACGTATTGGCAGGCTAGTTTGTTCAACATACTTGCAGCACTGCATATACAGACTGTACTCGTGGTTGCATGTCTGTCTTCTTTCATCTTTTCATCCATGTGTGTGCTGTTGTCTACAAGCGGAAAGAATGGATAAGAAGTGAAGCCGAAAAAATTTTAGTGCAACTTTTTCTTTGCTACCAGAGAAATTGAGAAAAGGAGTCTTAAGACTAGCACAGTTGTATTCACGTATAAACATCGTCCAAAAAATAATAGCTGAACATAACCGTTTTGAAAACTAATTGGTTATAGGCACATTAGAGGTGGAAAGCGTGCTACGTTTACCTGCACCATCTGTGGGATACCAGAATGCAGTGCTGTTGTGCAGGCACTTGTCTTTTCTGGCTTATTTGTGAACAGGCCATAACTCCATAGCTTGACATATTGGTCTAACCAAGTTCGCAGAGTCTCCTCTACAGTGTGGTGTCTTAAGAGAGTTCCTTTCAACGTCCCTTCAGTTGTATTCAGTCAGAACAAAGAAAATGCATGCACTCGAATGAACTAAATGTGGACTAGATGTGCTAGACACCTGGAGCTATTAAGATTTACATGACTCATTATTGCTTTAATCTTGTCAAGATGCTTAACACATGGGATTTCATCCACCTTGTATCAGCTCAAGTATACTTGAAGTAAGTTTGTACAAAACAAACAGGCTTGGTGTTGTGTTTTGAAACGCGAGCACGAAGGCATCCCAATACTTAAATGCAGTGTGTAAATGTGGGAAGGTTGACGTACACTGAGCTTATTTCTAGTCTGGAATGAAAATCAAATTTTTATGCATAGCATTAAAGTTCTTTATTGCAGCACTTCGTGTAGGTGCTCATTTGTACATGAGCTGTTGTCCTCTTTATAATGTGTGTCTACTAAATAAAATCAAATGGTTCATCTCTGTGCTTGCAAATTAGGCTGCAACTGAGGATGTTTATTTCACCTTAGCTTGCTAATGCGTGTAGCATGGCCGCAGAGCAGTAGAAAAGAAGGAAGCAGTACTGAACTTATATTTTTGTGCCTAAAGGAACACACTGTGTTTCCAACATCATATTTACTGAGCATGTCCCGAATGTTTATTTAGCAAGCGTTCATTTATTGGATGTTTGCAATATGGGTGCATTCTGAAATGATCAATCGTTGCTTTCTGCTGAGGCAGGCTTTTCTTTTTGGCAGCTGCAATATTAGGTGAATTTGGATAAGCGTGTGCCATTGCGCCTTACTAGCAGCATCACTCCTACAGATAATTTATTTGTGACTTTCATTGTTTCTTACTTGTACACTTAATGCCTCATTGCTGCATAAACATTAAGTAAACTTGGATCCATCGCTGCTAAATGGCCTGTTGTTCCACTAAAGTACTAGGTGCCACTGGTGCCTGTGCAGAAAAGTATTTGTGGTATCTATTTCATGTCCCTTGCTCAGTAGGGAGATAAGGTCATGTGAAAGACTAAAATACAGTTAAACCTGGATGTACAAACCTTCATGTTGCAAATCCTCAATAACAAAAATTATTAATTCCTCAATGCCGCCACCATTGAAGTGCATGTAGTTGCGAAATCCACGTAATGAAGGTGTTTTGGCGGTCAGCCTTGTTATAATGAACTCACCATGCCGACTATCTATTGACTAGTGTTGCGTTACTTGAAGTAAGGCCAAATCATTCAAAAGTGTAATGGCTGTAAAACACAGACTGCTGCGAGAGGAATGTGCACAATCACAGGAAGCGAACGCAGCTGATACAACATGCCGTGCTCCAGCAGAGCAGTTTGCTAAGTTTTCACTTTTGTAGCATCACACCAAGTGGCACTACAACGGCTCGTGACACAACAGGAAAGATGAGCAGCGCACATCCATTGCCGCCGCTCGGTTGCTCGCACCATTCAGGCGCCGACAGCAGACACACAGCGAAAGCAGGAATGGCGAAGAGTGCCAGCAACACAAGACACAGTTTCCAAGGCCTACGGCAGACTGGAAGACCTAAGGGCCCTTTTTCTCATTTTGTCCACGCCGCACCTAGTGACATCGTGCGATTCCCAGTGTAGGTGGTGCCAGCTGCTGCCACACTCACATTATCAACACAATCGCGAAATTTAACTGGTTTAGTGGGAGCATTGGCGATTCCATTTCATTACATTTATTTTTTGTTTTGGCATCCGTTCTGCATCGTCCTTCCAAGTTCTGTTGCGAAAACTGGATGCAACACAAACCTGCATGTAACGAAAAATTGTGGATTTTTCTCAATTTTATTATATCCAGGTTTAACTGTGTCCCTTTTGATAGTGCATCAAAACGGACATTACTTCATGTTGATGGCCTGCGGGGACCACAGGTAGAGTTGTGGTTGATTCCAAATAGTACATGTTGTGTACACACCTCGCTTGCATTGCCTGTACAGAGCATAACCTGCAACATCTTCGCGTGCTTGAATGAAAGTGCGCTTGAATTTCGAGCCTTCGTGTTCACGCTTATTGCGCCACTGTGCGCCTGCTATTTGTCTAGCCTCAGAATCAGCAGTTGTAACGCTGTGCCTTTCTTGTCTTCTTCAGCAGCAGTTTGCAAAGTAAGGATTAACGGAGTACAAGAGCATGGCTGTGATAGAATACAGTGCATGTGTGGTATTGAAAGCGAGTCATGTTTCTTCCAGTTCTTGATACTAAGTTTAGTGACATGAGTACAGCTTTCTCTGCATAATAAAGAACTGGACTGGCAGTTAATTCTTATGGCTTCTTTATGCTAGTTCATAAAATGCTGTGTACTGAAAAGGAAGGTAGCTTACAGGTCAGATGTTAACCATGAAACTGCGTTAGTAATCAGATCTTGTAAATCTGGTCCTTTTTAGTCGTCGTTGTGGTTATTCATATATTTGCCTAATTCTTGCGAAATTTTGAATCCACTTGTCACTTTGAAATTATAGATAAGCTGCGTTTCTGTAATGTGTTAGGCTTGAGTAAGCGTCGGGAACAATTTCTCAGCACTGTTGTATTTCTCTGTGTGAACATTGCTTTAAATGGCAGCAGATGCTGTGTTTCTTGTGTCTGTAATCAGCGTGCTGCAAATTTGCTCTTAAGAGGGAAAGGAGAATGTGTTTGGCCATGGTGGCCACTTCTGTTTTACTAGCCTTTTTTTTTTTTTTCTTCTTTCTTTCTGCCTTGCACAAATTCAGAACGCGACAGTTCCTTTCCACCAAAACAGGGTCATTTTTGTTTGCAGAAGTAGCATCCCGTTAGCGCATTATGAGCAAAAGTTGAGGCACTACGAACAACATGGTGAGTGTTGAAATTTTCTCTTTTGTGTCCTTTCCGTGTTTTCTGCACGCTTGGTAAAAATGATGCACCCTTGTTTGTGCCTGTTGTGTGCATGCTGCCCGCAAGCTTATTGGTGCAGCCAGGCTTTCCCTTGCGCTGTTTGTGCTTTGCAGTCCAGATCACAGTTCTGGCTTTGAGTTCATCTGTTCTCTCATTTGAAATGCCTCTCATTTGGAGCACTTGGGAACCTTGTCTGGCTCAGTGCAGGAAATACTGGTAACTGAGATAAGTAGGTTACGAAAGGGATCTGTATGAATGTGCTCGGGAGGTTTTGCCCACCCAAGTGCTTGTGCACACCAGTGTTCCCACAGTTACTTATTATTTTGTGCTACAGCCTATTTTGGGACATATGAAAGCAAAATATATTTCTAAGCTGACGTAAATAATGTTAAAAATGTGAAAATAGGGATTCTATGTAGACCTTTCTGTTGAGGCTTGCCTGGGCATCGCCACATATCCTCATTGGGAGCTGTTGTGGGCACTTGGCTCCAGTGCGGTGGAAGTGGCAACCGAATCAGTTTGCAACAGCCCAGAGAGGAGGCATTTTCACATCCTTCTTGCCCGATAGAAAGGTGCATATAAGAGGGATATAAGAATTTTTTTATACTTCCTACAGTGGCATAACTTCATTTCTTTTCTTTTTTTTTCTGTCATCATTTTTTTTTTTTTGACAGGAAATTGCATTTATAACCGCATTGTGCTGGCATCAGTGGCCACTTGAAAATGTAAAGGTACCAATTTTATTAGTTTGTCAGCAAGCTAGCAGTATTTTGATTGAAGCATTTCAGCTAACATTCATTGGCAGCATGGCTTGTAATTTGTATGCAGAAAATCATAGGACCCCTCAAAAAGTTGTATTCGGCTTACAGTTGTGAAAGACAGTGCACAAGTAAATTGATAATTATGTTGGGGTCATATATCAGCATAACCTTACTAATGTGTGACACTGTTATCAGGGTGGGCTTTCGCCAAACACCAGGCAGGATGAAATTCTTCACTATACAGTTCATGAAAATTTTTTTTACACTGTGGACTAATGTTACTGTTAGGTGAGAGTGGAGCAAAGTTTTTGTTATTGCTCCTACATGCCATCTAAATTAGGTAGTCATCAAATTAATAACGTTTAATTAACTGGTTACTTGACAGCATAGTGCTTATTGCTTTCTTCCGAGTTTCCACTATGTGAACCAATGCGGCCATTTATATAAAACACACTATATTTCTTTTTTGATTCATTTTAAAAGCTTGTTTGCCTCTTTAATGTGTATGCATGCGCATGTGCAGTTTCTTTTTGTTTGTTTGCACAACATGGCATTTCTTTCTGGCTGGCCTTTAGTCTGGGAATGCACAGCTTTGTTATTGTTGTCATAAGACACCTGCCTTCTTCGTTGCACATCTGCAGTATGCTGCTTACATGTGTTCAGTTGTGGCAAAGTTCGTGTTCTCTTGTGTCTGGTTTAGACGAACTTTGGTTATAGATGCTGTTGCACCTTTACCATTCAAGTTGCAGAGTGTGTGAGCCGAGATGAGGGTTTTGCCTTCAGTTTCTTACCTTTTTGCTTTATTGTATGCACGTAGGGTAAATAAAAGAAATCATGCTCAGCCTGCAGATTAATTTAAAACTTGAATTTATTCTAGGTACAGTACTTTATTTGGATGGCATGTGCAACTTGTAAATTATGCGCGTGCAACACTGTGTAGATAGCGCATGTTTATAAGCTATAATTACATAACAGTGTATTGCTGTTTATATTATACTCCCTCAAGTATCATTTCATGAAAAAGAAGGCGAGGGGTGGAGGATTGAGGTGTGGTGCAAGCCTACATGCTTATCACTTTTGGTGGAGATGTGTAATACCACTGTCATTACCGGGTTCATTGCTTCAATTAATGTTTGTCTTCACACTTCCGGCGTTTAAGTAGTGCAGAAAGTTGGGATTGAAGGAAGCAGATGCGACATGTGCATGTTCACTCGATTTGATCTTGTGCACTATTCATGCCAATAGCTGCTGTGTTAGGTGCTTTTCTCTCTGGCTCACTTTGTGCATGAGAGGTGCATGTCTGGCTTGTAGCTGTAATTTGCTTAGAGCTTTTTTCATGCATTCCCAGTTTTTTCTTTCTTGTCTTCTCAAGATGTATTTCAAATGTGCAAAACTGGACTGCTCATGCTTACAGAAAGGAAAGGAAAGAATGAGGCTTGAGCCTCATTCTTTTCTCTCTCTCTCTCAACGACCCAGAAACGATGTTTTCTTTTGCACTGTGCACTTTTTGCAAGCAGCTTCCTACCCATGTGTGTTGACTGAAGTTGTGTGGTCATTATTGCCCACGCGGAAGCACTATTGTGGGACTGCTTTTTGTGGGCACACAGTTGCTGCCTTTGCTGTTTTTCCCCTTCTTAAAGGCGGCTTCCCGTCAGTGCTAACTGCACCTGGTGAAATTGAAGAGTATAACAGCCAACTGAAAAATCCTGTTCTGAAAGAATGCACAGTTTGACGGGTGACATTTGCACCTCACACCAACCATAATAAGAATTTTCAAAAATTATATAAAGCGCACTTAGGACAACAGACAAGGGAGACCAAACAACACAAGCGCTTAACTGTGCAAAGAAGAGTCAAGTACCATACGCACGAACTCCTTATGTGTAGTATGTGCTTGAAAACAGTACTGTTTTATTGTGCCTTTCAGAAATAGCTTTATGTCATGTGACACACACACAGAAGCACACAGGACTATGTGGGCTTGATAAAGTTCAGATAGCTAGTGCAGTTGATATTTTTTGGGCACACCTTATAAATCAGGTGCATGTTCTCTCACCTTCGACTGCAGCAGCCTGCACGGCTGTGCATTTCATTACGTTTAAAAATACATTGCTTATAACTGCCTTGTAACAGGCTTAGCAATGCATGCATGTATATTTTGTGTGGGCGCATGCCATGCTTAGAACAAATTTTGGTTCCAGGATTGCACAGCGGGAACAACAGTGAAGAGTTCAACACGTTCCTCCGAGTCCTAAACAATTACATCCAGGAGCACCAGCGGCGTGACGAAGAGCTTATGGCCCTCATTTCCCGTGTGTGCAACCTGTTCGCTATCTAAAGCCACATTCTTCCATTTTTGACAGTTGTCATTGCCCACTCACCCTTTTTTGTTGTTTTTGCGTTTTTTTTTTCTTCCTTTCAAGATTTAAGGGGGGAGAGGGTCTTATAAAAAAAAAATTTTGTTAATGAAGTCACAATAATGAAATCTTCAGGGAAAATGTACTTTTGCGTGCTGATTCCAAATGTGTCATTTAATTTTATCTACAACAAATCCTTGTGCACTTATGCAATATGTTATGTAACTCTTTATGGAGAGCTTTCAAGAAATTCTGCTGCAGGGAACTTGCTAGAATACATGCCATTGGCTTGTCTTGACATCAAGCTATGCAATCAGGGCAAAATTATTATCCTACCTATCATAGAAGTCGAGTTACAGTGTTTTGAACTTGCTACTTCACAAATGGGAAGAAAAATTTGTATTCCTTTTTTTAAAGTGACAACTTCAAAATCCTATAACTCAACTTCTATGACTGGTAGGATGATAATTTTACCTTTATTGCATAGCTTAATGTCAAGAGAAACCAATGGCATGCACTCTAGCAGAACTTCTTGAAAGCTCTCCACAAAAAGTTACATAACATATTGCATAAGTGCACAAGGATTTAATGTAGATAAAATTAAATGACATATTTGGAATCAGCACGCAAAAATACATGTTGCCTGAAGATCTCATAATTGGGGCTTTATGAATAAAAACTTTTTTTCTAAGACCAGCTTCCCCCCTTAAAGGAGCCAAATTTCTGGTTTGTGTGAGCGGTTGCATCATATTTTGCACAACTGTGGCACAAAATGAATTGGCCAGAAAATATTGTGTTCAGCTTTGTGGCACTTCATACACTGTGCCATACATTTTCTGTTTGTTTCTTTGCTTACACCCATGCATTTTTACATCCATGCATTTTTTTCATTGTCTGTAGCAGCTACACATAGCTGCGACTGGCTTCTGTTCTGTTTGTTCTCTTGAATGTTGCTCGTCAGTTACCTGGTGTACTAGAATTGAGCAACTATTAGTGCTTGCCCTTAGTGAGTGCCTGAGAAACTGGTCAGTCTAGCTTTTTTTTTTTCATTGCTTTCTAATTTTATTTCAAAACGCTTAAGTTGCAACAAATCTGTGCATTTCCATGCATTTCCGCACTTTCTGAAGTCGTGTATGCTCACAAAGTCATGTGTCACATTTATTGCATTTTCATTGCTGACCATTTCAAGTATACTCTCTCTTTTGTTGCTGGGCTCTTTTTCTTTTTTTCTGTGACTCAGGCTGCTTTGTCCATCGCATTTACACTTTGTTGTTTTATTGGACAAAACTCGTAGCAGTTGCGTGTGTTCCCGAATTCTGAACATTTAACCTTTCTTGTTTGTCATTCCACTTGGGCATTACTGATGTTTTGTCTTCTGTTGTGCAGCTGTCACGTAAATTGGTGTTTGCTCTGCAGAGACTAGCAGAGGCGAGGGAAAATTTTAATCAGTTGCATACTTTTGCTTATGTCACCGGAGCTCAAAGCTTTTTGTTGTTCCTCATTTCTGTCTCCCTGGAACGTTTGGAGAAAGGGTCAAATTTTAAATTTGGTTCTTAAAACACTTGTTGCTGCAGATTATGTTTAGTGGCGTCTTGCTGTCTCTTGTATTTTGTATGTTTTGTTAGGTGTTTTATCACTCCGTATGAGTGGCTCTGTGGAAGTGCACATTTTGTAGTCATGTGACTGTGCACAATTTTTTTTCTGATCTCACAAGTATTGTTCTGATCCCTGTTCTTCATCAAGCTTGTACATTGTGTTCAATAAACAGTTCTTCAAAAGGAATATGTGTGCTACCTGTGTTTCTGCTGTTCCTGATTTTAAAAGGACGAATGTGCACTTGATGCCAGATTTGGTCAGTACAATCTTTTCCTCATCACAGTTACTGCTTGTGCAATATGTCATTTTCTGGGGCGGTACTGGATGTCCGAGAGATATCTGTCTTAGACGTCCTACTGATTCCCAGATCTCAAGATGCAGGTGTGTTTCTGCCAGAAGCTTACCACAGTGGAGAAGCGGTCGATCATTTCAATGCACTTTGATAAGAAAAAAAAAGACGACAGCTCATTATCCTTGGCACCAGTAATGTAGTGCCTTTGGTTCACTGCAAGCTAGTTGAAGCACTAGTGCTGTAGCAGCTTGTTTGGTGATCAAACCAACTGCGCAATGTGCAAATTGTGCACTGGAGCTAAGGTATATAGATACACATGCTTTGCATTATATTACTTTCACGCAATGTGGTAATCAGTTCGATTAACTGTTATTTTTCCCTTCTAGCGCCGAGAAGGAAGAGGAAAAGGAAAGAATGAAGAAGGAAAAGTTGGAGAGGAAACGCAAAGAAAAAATAGAGAAAATGAAGCGTAAGGATTGCATTGTTTCCAATTTTTTATAATCGATGCTGTAAATATTTGACTTTTTAAATTTTTGACTGATGCAGAAACACAAGTGGAAAAACGAGTCTGTGAGCTGGACAGAGATATCAAGAACAGTCTTGGCATCAGCGTCAAGGTAAAGACCGCCTTGCTGCTCTCGTAAATTGGTCTCCAAGGGCTATTGACTACTGAATTTGTTTTCCTAATTGCTTCACATATATTGAGCAAATTTGCTGAAGTACACTCGGCCAACTCAACACGCAGTGCTTGTCATTCTACTGCATTTGATGCAAAGTGCATCCGTGTTATGTGCTTTGAATAGACAACTTGTGCATATTTTTAAAAAGTGATTAGAACTGCATTTTATCAAGAGGTGAATTTAATGAAATTGAAACTTCAATAGAGTTCATTATGCTCACTCCTGGCATTGTACACTGAAGCTCACATTAGTTGAATGCAACCCAACTAAACTTTTTTAATATCCTAATTATGCTTTTACTTTTTTTTAAGTTAAGATGTGGTTCCTTACCTTTAAAAGTAGTAATAAAGAACTTATTGTGAAGTTCCCAAAATGCATCGTCAGGGCTTCTTTTGCAGTTATGCACAGTGGTAACAAGTGTCATTTTTCTCCAGGATGTGGATGCAGCACTCCAGGCTTTTAATGAACTTGACAAGCTTCCGTTGACTCACTCTCTACTTCTGAGAGAGCAGGACATTATTCACACTGTGAAAAAGGTGACTATTAGTCATTCCTACCTGAAAGTTTGCACCATCTGATTTCTGCATCCACTGCTTCAGCATATGCTGGCGTGGGGACACCGGTCTTTGAGGCCAAAAAAATGACCCAAAAATCAATTTATTAAAAATGACATTTTTGGAGCCTATAGCTATTATTCTTAAACTCTACCAGTTTTCTCCTCCAGGAAATCGGTATCTTGACCATAATATTAAATTTAGATCACTGTGCGGGCTCAATTTGTGTAGGAGCACGCGATTTAACACCATGAAAATTTTGGACACTTGGCAGTCTTAGTGCGTCAATATCTCAACGTCTAGGAAAGATAGACATGTCATATTGTTTGCTAAGGGAAGCTGAAGGCACAATGTATGCAATAATCGAAGCACAATTGTTCAATCACGTTTCAGGAATTTATAATTTTGCAAAGTTTATCTGTGCATGATATTCACACTGAATGCTGCTATTCTAAGTGCTGTAAAATTACTAATAAGGGTAAAATGGAAAAACTGCTTTGATTATTGCACTATTTACTCACCATACTATGTAGCCATGGGTTAGAAATTTTTTAATGAGCCATTTTTTTTGTGTGTGTGAGGTACTAATAAATGACTAATTGAAATTAATTATCTTAGGAACTAACGATTTAATTAAAGAAACAATTTCATATTTGAAATCAGTGTAAAAAATTGAGCAAGGTGATACAGTTTCATTAGGATTGGGCTAAAAATAAGGAAAATGGGTCTAAGACCAGTGTCCCCCCTTAACCGCTGCACCACTGCATCAGGAGTGGTATGAGGACTCCCAGCAATCTATGAATGTAATGAAGAGAATACCCAATTCCCATTACATGGGCACTAACCCTTTAATGCTATTACATCATGTCCTCAAGGCGGAGCTTAAGTGGCTCCTCCAGTTTTAGTGCTCTAGCACTAAGACCGCCACTCTCTGCTCACCGATTTTGCTCACCAATTTCGCTCAACTGATTTTGCTCGCCGATTTTGTCGATCTGTGTCTGAAGCCTGCTTGACCTTGATAGCCTAGTCTCGAACCGAGACTGAAACCAAAGTGCTAGCACACCCAATTTGCATTTAGCCTAACTATGCTAAACCGTTTGTCTTTTTTTTTTCCAATTTTCTCAAAAAATTGTCCTTACAATTGGCCTTTAGAGCTTGAACTACTTGAAGAGGTGCAATTTAAGTGCACAGTCTTGAAAACTTGTGACATATCAATTTCCGAACTAAAATTAGCTAGCATGAAATTAGTTTCTGAATGTTGGTGTATTGCCTCACACAGTAAAATAGTTATGACTATTTTTATTTGCAAAGTTTTTTTTTTTTCTCTCTCTTAGTAAATTGGGCATTACAAGGTTAAAATTCTTCCTGGAATAAGTCAAGTGTACATAGGCGCAGCCACTTTGTTATGCTGTGCCATTTGGTGCATTTGTGCACGCCTTTAAGGCAGCAGAATTGTGTTTGTAGATTTTGCAAGGGGTTCAGGATATTCACGTCTGTCAGTTAGCCTGCAGTTATTGATATTTCATCATGCTAGTTGTTACAATCTGATAAAATTCTTCCTGGAATAAGTCAAGTGTACATAGGCGCAGCCACTTTGTTATGCTGTGCCATTTGGTGCATTTGTGCACGCCTTTAAGGCAGCAGAATTGTGTTTGTAGATTTTGCAAGGGGTTCAGGATATTCACGTCTGTCAGTTAGCCTGCAGTTATTGATATTTCATCATGCTAGTTGTTACAATCTGAAAATCGTGTTGCGATACAAATGTGTTTGCGCTGCAAAATGTGCCGCGCTCCTTTGCCAAGCTCAGAACACCTCTGTTCTTCCATGGTTATTGTTGCAGCATCACTAAAAGCTAAAGGCTCAAATGAGTTGTGTTGATATGCGGAGAAGCCCATCAGAGGGCTATGTGCAGCAGGAGCAGTACATAAGCACTAATCGGGCTACATCTTGTCAAGAAAGCATCATTTGGGTACAGTTCTGAAAACAGTGCTCTCCAGTTTTTGCAAGGAAACGTACAGAAGGGATGGTGCCGTTCAAACTATAGGCCGAGCTGCTGCCTCCTGTTTGTTTCGCAACCTGTCTCGTACTGTTTTGCCAGAAGACAAGAAATAGTACCTGAAGGCTTTAAGTTCAGGGCTGTCACTTTTGCTTTTTGTGTAATTTTTTCATGTATCTCGTTATTCTTCACTCTGAAAAGGAAATTGTTCTGTTGAACAAAATATTTTTTTCCATTTGCTCCTTTTAGGGTGTTTTTAAAAAAAAGAGAGCTATAGTGATTACACATTGATTTAGAGTGCTTAATTTTTTTGTTGTCGTTTTGCAGTGATCATAGTGAACATCTGAACTTGCTGACTGCAACAGCCTAAAATTTTCTATAACTCTCTTTTTTATGTGTTGCAAGAGTTGAAATTTTATTACGAAGCACATTTTTTTTTCTGGTACAAAAGCTGGAATGGCTGCTGTAAAACTGAAGTTACTGCTACAAATTGCAATTTCTTCCGCTACAAAAGTTGCTACAAGGAGCCTGTTGTCAGTTCCACCACTGCCAGGTATTGAGCAAATTGCTTCATGCTATGCTTAGCTTCAGGATAGTTAGGCGCTAAGACTCCTAGGCAAGAAAACAAGTTTGTGCAAGATTAGGCAAATATTTGGGCATCAGAGTTTTTGTGCTATATGTAATCTACTTGTTCTGTGTGTCACATAATTTGTATTGACCAAGCATGTTTGCTCATACGTCGTACTTCTTTTCAGTGCACCAAGTTCACAGGTGATGACAGAATCAAGAAGAAAGCCGAGTATCTTCTGAACAAGTTCAAGAACATGCTGATTGTGCCAACAGCAGAGGCTGAGGGGGTGAGACCAGATATTGCATTTTCATGACATTTACTGTGCCTTACATAATCTGTGGCCTAACATTGCTACTGCACACTATAAAAGGAGTACAGGTTCAGCCAGAATAATGCAGAGAAGTTCACTTCGACGTTTGAACTTTTTTGACTCGTTACATACACACGAGTGCACTAGCAGCATTTATCAGCTTATACATGAAGTACTTCCAAATTTAAACCAGGTAACACCTTAGATCAGTGATCACCAACGTATGTTTCATAACATTGCGACCACAACTGTATTTCTGTATTGACTAAGATAGTTTGGCTCCCTAGGCACCCAATAGCAATGTACAATGCACCTGTACCCAGCCTGCAACTGATTTTGCAGTTTTCAGAGTATGGGGGTAAGACCTTTCAGTAATTTGTAAAAAGTGTGTAGTAGTCACACACCTAATCTGCATATTTTTTATCACCACAAGTTTTGTTATTCAGGCATGAAGTTTAGCATTTGTAACAGGATTCACAGGGTTGATTCCCATGGAAAACAGCCTGAGGGAAGCTAGCAAAAATGGCTCCGACAGTGAGTGCAATGATCTCGTGCCGTGCACTGGTGGTGTGGCTGCCACCACTGCCCATCTTCCTCTTCATAGTCACCCCCAGCTGAAGCGAAGCTATCCTGACGGGTCAGGGGGACAAGCACACACACAGGTCACACACACAGCTTCAGGCGGGACAGATATGCAGTCTCGCGGCTACGTTTTCATAGATCTGCCGCGGGTGTCACAGGGTCTACAATGTAGTTGACCGGGAAAATGCACTCTACGCCATGGTAGGGTCCGTGATATTTGGGAAAAAGTTTTTGAGGTAGGTCAGGTGTGGTGGAACGCACGCAAAGCCAGATGAGAGAGCCGGGTAGAAAACTGCCAGGAGTGTGGGTGATGTTGAAAGCGGAATTTTTGACGTCGCTGCTCAGCAGACTTTAACCACCGAGCAAGCTGACAGTACTCCTCAACGTGCTTAGAAGCTTCTAAGATAATTGTGTACTCAGACTCATCAGGCCATTGGTTAAATCAATGGGAGTTTAGAAATTCCTTTCTTTGTACTCATTAGCAGCTTTCTTTCTTCTTATTTTCAGATGAAAGAGTCGAGAAGGCATGCAGAGCACAAGAAGGTGGAAACGACTAAAGACTGTAAATATCTTTACATAATCTGTCAACTGACAACATTGTTCAACTCCAGCCATACTGCATGTAATGCGTATGTTATGTAATGTGCTGTTGATTGCAACTCGCATACCTCTATCTCTAACAAGCTTATAGTTGATGCTGTGTGTTCGTAAATTCTGAAGTTTCCAGTGCTTACATGCCACTCTTAAGGGGATACTGAAGACAGCCCCATACAATTTTTGTTCTTGATTCTATGGCTATTTCTCAGTATGTGGATGTTTGCTCGGCAGCAAAAGACACATTTATTGCTGAGAAAATTTTAAAAGCTTTTCCGTCCCTCAAATCAAACTGCTGACATCTACACTGGAAAGGCCTTGGTGATCGCCATTTCGAAGTGAATGGTGATGTAGCGTAGCCTTTGGAGTCCATGGCAAAAATTCCTTGTCAGTGTACCACAAAGCTTACATGCAAAATCGGCCAGTGACGACGACACCTGTATTTCATTTTTCTGGCCTTTTCTAGCTTATAGAAAGTCAATTTCTCAACGAAAGTAACGTCTTTGTCATTAGGATGCAGTAACCTGTCGATGCAGTCCAACTTCATTTTGTCTCCAGTGTCTCTTTATGTAGTGAATGTAGTGTTGCTGAGAGAGATGAGTTCCCTTTGCTAATTTGCAGGCTGGTTCACACATAAAGAGAGGTGCCGTTTAATGGTGGCTTTTGCTTCATGCAACATTTGAGCGGCACATGCTTTTTTTTTTTTTCCAAATAAATCCAAGTACAACATCATTTCCAGCAGTGCCAGCATCTGTCGATAGGGAAAGAAGTTGTGGCAACGTTTTCAGTGTTGGTTTGGTATCCCTGACAGCAGATGGCGTCACCATTTTTCTGGCTGATATATTGTAGTCTTCTGGCCAAAGGTCACTAGGGGTGATGCCACGCTTGAATTTGTAGAAAACGGGCAAGTGCCACACGTAGTCGTGGCTTTACACAAATCCTGTCGCCAAATCCCGCCTCCTCGTGAAATTCAAGTGGGAATGAGCAAGTGGTTTTACCAGGAAATGCATTAATAGTTGTCACACTGAGGGTTGCAATGTGTGTTGGATGTAATCTTTTTGAATTAAGTTTCACATTGCCATCAAAGCAGTCCTGTTTTGTAATTTTATTTGTTGTAAGGTGCTGCTCAGTGGAAGGCACTAGCATGTTAAAAGGGTGCCGAAACACACAAATGTGGATGTGTATATCTGTAAGTGATTTGATATTCTGTAGGCACAGCAGCATGCGTCACAAAGGAAAATCATTGCTTGAATGGCTAAGGTAAAAACTGTACTCAGAACATTCTACGGTGCATTTTGACGGTGGCGTTAACAGTTAGCGGCACAGTTCTCTTACTGGATGTTTCACTACTCTCTTTCAAATTCTCAAGCATCCAAGCAAGTGGCTGAAGAGCAGCACATTGAGAAGCAGGACACCACTGCAAAGATTGAGGGTACGCAGCCTGAAGACTCAAAGGCAGGACAGGACCTCCAAGAGGAAGTGTCAACGTCGGCATGAGTGCACAACGACCAGTTCCATATGACTTGCCAAGTTGCCGTGTTTTCTTTTGCCGTCTTCTCCTTTAAAAAAGGAAGGGGGGGGGGGGGGGGGGGGGAACTTGGGCAAGGACACGTTGTACAGTCTGGATGCATGGGAATTTTTCGCCTAGTTGAGAGGAGTGAATGAGGATATCTGTGTAGCAAAACCATGTGCTGATGCAACATATTGACCTGTTATTGTGGAAGTCACCTTTCAATAAACTGTTCCCATCATTAAAATGCATGGGTCGAATGAAATTCTGTGAATAAGTGTGCTCATGTTAACATATACATTTTACAGTAAACTTAATGCTTAAGCATGTGAAGTAGCACATACTGTTGACTCCCGATAACAAGAACTTGAAGGAAACTGAAAATTTGTGTGATTTGAGGGGATTTTTTTTTTTTAATACATGATGTTGATAAGACCAAGGCACCAGGTCAAATGCTGAAGTTTTGAAGTAGACTAGTTTCACTTAACAGCGAACTGTTTATTCTGGTGCTGAAATAGTCTGTTTTGAAAGCCGTAATTTTCATTCTTTTTTACAATTTTACACTGAGTCTGCAGCAAACAGTTTTAATGAAACTGGGCATGCAAACATGTAAAAAACATTCTAAGCTTTTCATCCCAATGGTTGTGGTTATCGGCCTTGGTTCCCTGCCACAGGAAAGTTTGCATGCTGTTTTTGTGTGCGTGCATGGGATACTGAAGACAAACTGAGAGTTTACGGTGAGAGAAAAAAAGGCAAGTGGGGGGGGGGGCCACAACTTCGTTAATAAAAGAGACCTGGTGCAGTTGACAGGTGAGTGCTTTAGACAAATGATATGATAGAACTGGAAAAATAAAAACAGGTCCCAGCCTTTGCCATTTAGTGACGAGCTAAGCACATTTGACAGAAGGATTGTCTTTCAAGTAGTACTAATTTGCTAAGCAATTAAACTAATCAAGCCTGTTCATTCAGTGAAAAATGCCTGCAGAGTTTAGAACAAAATCCCAAATGAATTCAAGTTGTCCACAAAAGTGCATTAGATTTTTTTAAGCTTAATGTTGAATATACTTTGCATATTGTGGTGGTTTTGTGACGACTCTCCCAGGCCCCTGCACATACAGCAGCTCGGCAGATCTGTAGGCACTAGCTGTGAAGCTTTATTGCAGGAGAAAAAAAGGCCTGTAGCACAAAATGCTACTAGAAGGGCAACTGCTATGTCACTGTGGTTACTTTGACCAGCTATCTGAAGGTATAAATGATGTTTCTACAAACTGGAACAGGATTTCCACATGATTGCCCAGTGAGCTATAGGCCAAGCATATTCGGTGGTACTGAGAATTGCATGTTAGGATTTGGTCATAATATCATCTGTGCCGGAGCAAATCTGCTGCTGGTTTGCCAAGCTGATCTGCAAGCACACTGGGCTTGTTGGAGCTTTTGCACATGTGTATACCCGCGTTAATGTGTCTGGTAGAATTGTGCTGATTGGTTGTTATTGCTCATCAAAATGCAAAATGGCATAAATTAATATCACACTTGCATCAAGGTCGATAGTCAGTCGGACGATATATCTTCGAGCATATGCCAACCGCGTAGCACGCGGACGTACCGCGAAAGAATGAGGCAGTTCCCCTTAAGTGTCTGCAGTTTGCTGCATTGGTAGTTAGTTGCTTGCTGCACATTATCATTCATCATTCGCGACCGGATATATAGGGATAGGTCGTGGTGATCATTAACACCCTCTCCCCACCGTAAGGGGTTGTGGATGTTTACTTTTTTTTTTTCGATCAGGGTATTTTGTGTGCATACCATTTACAGTTTGAGCTCACTGTATTTAGTGCCACTTGTGACAGCATTTAAAGAAATCCAGTTCACCTTTCATTCCGAGTTCGTTCATGGCGTGAGCTTATGCGCGTATACCCTTGCTTTTATCTCGGCATTACAGTACCCCGTTTAACCAGATATAACCGTATAACTCGTCAGTGCGCGTGGTGTAAAATAGAGTGCCCACAAAAATGCGTCCGAACTCAGCGCTGGATACTTTAGGCGGGGGAGCGACGAGTGAGGGCGAGCTGGAGAGAGGGCACGTACACTTCTCACAACGCAGGCGGGCGCACAATACAGCTGGCACAAAATCACGCTGGTCTTTACAGATCGCGAGAGCTTAACCCGACCGCAAGCGCGGCTAATCCGGAATCGTTCGCGAATAGGAAATGCTCCGCGCGGGGCCTCATTTGTATGCGACGGCGAATCCGTCGCGCGCAAGCCGACAGGTTCAAGATAGAACAGCGCTGATAGAGCGTAGCAGTTCCCACGCTGGTCCGCACGCTTTTCGGCAACCGCACAACGCCCAAGAGAGCGCCGGAGCTATTTGAAATGAGATGAGCATCCGTTCAGTGTCTCTGCGTCTGGGAAAGTGGCTGCGAGTCATTAAAGCCGCAAGCGCGCATTGCTCGGCGGGAGATCTGATAGAGACCGGCAGACGAGACGCCTTTTTCTTTTCTGTTTAGCTCCCGAGAAGGAATGCACCATGGGCGACGGGCGAAGGGAGACTTGGGAGAGGCGCGCCGGCTCAGCAGCTGACCCTCTGTAACCTTGGAATTCTGAACCCTCTTCTTGTCGGCCGCCCTTTCCTCCTCGCACTCCCTCCTTCTTCAAAAGTAACCCCGCTCAAAAACTCGCCGCCGTCGCGTCATTCCTCCTCACCCGCGACTGGCCGGCAAAGATGGCCGCATAGAGACGGCGTTAGCAGCGTCATTCAGGATGAGCGATCCCTGCGCGGGACGTCTCTTTCTGCGCGCCGTGAAACGAATCTCCCAAACGTCGGCTGGGCGACGCAGGACTACCTAATGTCACCGACAAAGGCAAGTAGCTTCGGGTGCGCGCTTGGCAGAGCGGATGAAGCGCAGCAGCCCACGCTGCGAGCAGCTTGGTGTCGCGCAAGTAAACAAAGCGCGAGCGTGCCGTTCCGCTTCAGCACAGCGGGTCTTCTAATTTGTTCCGCGCTTCTTTCAAAACTGCGCTAATAGGAGGGCCGGTCGCAACACGCCCTTTCGCGTCAGCGGCGCCTCGCGCAGCTGAGATCGAATAACGTGATTTGTCACGCGAAGGGTTCATCAGCACCGCGGAGGCGGCGGGGAAGAGCCGATGGCAACAACAAAAGTTTTTAAAGCGGAGTAAAGTGGATTCCAAAGTAGTCACTTCCGGGACGCGGATGCCCCCCACTGTTCGCAAGGCTTTGCTCTAACTGGAGACGTCCTGTGGGCAGTGGACGTGATTGTGATATCGCATTTACGGTCCGCAATTTATTCTGTGGTAGTAGAAGTTCACGCGCTGCCGCGGGACAAGTTTCTGCGTGCCAGCAGGGAAATAAAAATGAACGAAAGAAAGGGAGGATTTTTATGAACGAGGCAGTATTATTAATTTTTAAATGTCTGTGTTCTGTCACGCTTTTAATGTTAAGGTGGAATGCGCACAATTGCATTAGCTCGAAATTACTGCAGATTGGTGACTCATTCATGAAGTGAATCCTACTAACTGCGCTGATCACTTCGTGAATGGATTACGTCCAGGTGTTCGAATGGAAATTTTCTTTTATTGAAAAATGCCCTGTTCATTCTACCTGTTACGCCAGTGATTTAATGGTGAGACGTAACAGTGATTCAAACGGACATTTATATCTGCTTCTCTCAATAAATGTGCAAAGGAAAAGCTGGGCCACAAGTGCTGTTGCATTTTTACTCGCATGGACCTTTCCTTGTATAAGTGGTAAAAGCCTAATTTTCGGAAAGCTATGACCACATCCAATTTAGTTTATGTGAACGAATAACAGCATATGTGCAGTGCCAGCCACGATGGTGAGAAGTGCATATTGCTAGGAAGATATTGCAGTTTCATTTTCAAAGTAACGAGTCAATCAGCTTATTCTGTGTTAAGGAAATACTTGAACCGCTTATCTATCATCAAATTTTTTTTTGTGGTTTGGAGGGGCAGCACAGCTGCTTGAAATGAGCTACAGTAGAATCTTGAAAATTTTAATTTGCTTAATTTAAACTTGTGGTTTATTCGAACTGGTGATTTGGTTGCTAACATTGTGTTAAAAAAAATCTCTTTATTCAAACAAATTTCTATTCCCTTCAAGTTTGAATGATTAAGACTTGACTGTGTATATATCACTGTAAATATCAGAATTTTCTTAGGTTGCTTGGGGACACGTAGCTTAAACCTGCACTTGGATGATTTTTATGGTTTCAATATATATATAGTCTACAGAAACACCGGTTTAATGGAAATATTTCGCTAATAAAATCACCCTTAATACTCCACTTGCCCCAGATGTTACATTGTATCTGGGTATACTTATTGCAGTATTAAAGAGCAGTGTAATGTGTAGTATTCCTGGACAAGCAGCACGAGACATGTAAATATTTTTTGTTTTGGTGACATGTCCTACACCCATTACTGTCTTTTTCCCATTTCTGGGCAATGTAGGTTAGTTGGGCTGACACATTCTTTCAGCAGTAAGAATTTATATGACAGTTGTTAGTCAAGAAGCAGATACTAAGTGCTACATTGCAAATGTAGGTTTATTTATATGTTTTATTGTACCTCAAGGCTATTCGGCTGATTTTTTTATGTCTGTAATTCTTGCAGTGTCGACATTTTTGCTGCCGGTTTGTGAAATAGGCTATTTCACAAACAAAAGAGCAGTGGCACTGTCTGTCAGAAAAAAGGCTGTCCAATTGAGACTTAAAACCAGTTATTTTCTCTTTCTAGGGACGGGTACGTGTGCTGCTTGTTGTAGAGCAAATTACTGCATTTCGTTTAGGCCGCGCCATGGACACTGATGTCCCAGTGTTTGGATGTTTTGGAACGAAGATATCTCTAAGTTATCGAACGTCTTTTCACTAAAGCTTACAAAGAGCAGTTCTGTTTGCTGTGAAAATCAAAGCATTTTGCACAGCTGAAAGTGGCAAAAAGAAGGGTACTCGTGTGGAGCCAAGGAAGTAACAGTTCAGGTTTAAATGCCTAGCTTATATTCCTTCCCCTGTGCCTTGGAGTTTTTGTCGTGTCACTTCAAATCCAAATTGAGCTCAGGCAGGCAGCACTATCATGCCTGACTGGCAAAGAGCGTTCCTTGTCATTCATTTTGCGTAGGCACACCCAGAACCACTTTGTGTACTTTGTGTGGCACTCTCTTCGAAGTCTCATGTAGGCCAGCGGTAAACAGGTCTGTAGTGTATGTATACGGCCCTTCATTTTCAGGTTTTATTTTTTCCACAGTTCGGGTGGGAAAAATCGGGCGATATCTTTAGTGCGGTAGCGCTAGCTAGGCGCATTTTCCGTTTTCGGGCATATATATGTATGTCCCTGAAGTCTGCTTTGTGGCAGGCGGCCCACCTGCCTACCGGGTTGTGGGCAGCCTGCCAAGTGTGTACACCTGGCAGGCCTTCACCCAGGTGAAGGCCTGGGTGAAGGGTACACATGGATGAAAGATTTCAAGGTAAATGCCTTCATGGTAAAGGCCTATAGGTCAAATGCCTTTGGCACGTACAGACCGTAAGTGCCCACCGTAACTAGTGCTGCCACACGATATTCCATGCTTAGCCATGCTAAACAGCCTGCTTTTTTTTTTAGTTCAAGTTGGGTACAAAATGGATTACTTAGCAAAGATTTCTATACTTCAAGTTTTTTTCGAGATTTTTTTTTTTTTGTAGCAAAAATGTTTGCTACAAGTGCTCGTTTTTATGCTTGTTACAAAGTAACATATTTTTGCTCATATTTCACAAACAAGAGAAAAATGACGGGTTGTGCAGAAAAAAAAACTGTTCATCAAATTAGGTTTCTCTCATTTTTTACAATTATTCCGTCACGTAAACTGTCAATCTCCTATGCAGCACTTCGTGTGCATGCAAAACTGCCTGTCTTG
Source organism: Amblyomma americanum (assembly GCF_052857255.1). Lineage (NCBI taxonomy): Eukaryota > Metazoa > Arthropoda > Arachnida > Ixodida > Ixodidae > Amblyomma > Amblyomma americanum. Next base: position 42,725,108 of record NC_135502.1, read on the forward strand.
TGCACTGTGAAAACAGTCATCAAGTTCCACAGAGTCCGTTTTGAACTGTCAAGAGACCTGGAGAAGGTTGTCAGTAGTGCGGATAGCGCTTGATACTTGATACTGAATAAATGCCTGGTCAGTACCTATATTTTGACCTCTTGCTTCTAAATGTTTCTTTTCAACCGCATCCTCAAACTCAGCCACGTCATGAATAACAAGCATTAAAAGAGGTTTAAGATCGCCAGTTGAATGAACACTCCTCCGAAATAAGGACAGGATATTAACTAATTTCGTGCGACACACCTCGCCACGCGTCCCCTAGCCCGATGACATCGGTGGGCAGAAGAGCCAGCCTTCAAGCTCGCCCTGCCTGCCCATGGACGTCATCGTGGTAGGGGATGCGTGATGAGGTGTGTTGTCCTAATCGGTTGCGAGCTACTGCGAGCAGCGATTTTCTAAATTGTATTAAAATTCTAAAGATATTATTTCTAAATTATACGGTCTATGCAGAGATTTCAAATTTGTCTCGATACCCACAAAGAACCCAGATCTGTTGCACTAGAATATGCCCATCGAAATCATTTCAGGGTCTTTTTAAACCAAGTGGGGTTGAGAGCTTCTTTTATTAGTAATTTCTGGTACCAAACATAGCAGTTTTACAACACATTCCCTAGCATTGTCTAAAGTAGAAGAGTCAAGAAATGCTATGAATCTAGAATGCACATTTTGCCATTCAGAGTACTCTCTCATTTTCTTTACAGCCTGGCAGCCACTGCTGTCAGCTTTTAGCTGTGGCCATATACAGCATTGTAGCTGTCATTTACCTTGTATGTCTTAACACACAACTTTGTTGTGTTTTGCTACATGGAGCTCCCCATAACTGATACTTTAGTAATTTTTTTGGCACTCAGGACTACACAGCTCGTGTAGCTATGTAACAAAGCTTGACAAGCTTTGTTTGAATAAAGAAAAACGCTCAAGGGTTTACTAGTTTTGTGTCAGCAACAACAAAGCCCTAATATCTGTGAAACCTCCACTACATTGTTCATAGCTTGCATTTTTGCCTTGGGTAATGCCTGTTGAAATTTCTGCATGAATTATACTGTACAATTTTTTTATTTCAGGAACACAATGGGCTCCCACCTGTTAACTTGGGCAGTGTATACATGCCTTTTCACACATCTTCACACTGCTGCCCATTCCTTGGAAGGTATGCTCTTCAGTGTTTTTTTGTTGTTGTTTATCGTGGTTTTCAACAATAAGTGCTATTACCAATACAGGACTCTGCAACTCGGTATTACTCTGTAGCAATTTTAACTGCACAGTGACTTTCTACAATAACTGTGTCGAATACAGCTCTGGGTGAGGGACCAATGCGCCAGTGCAAGAATTGGCATTGTAATTATCTAACAGGGCTGTACTTAGGCCTTTCATGATCTTTGACTTCTTGTGCTTCTTTGTGCGGAAAAGCTGGTGAGGAAAACACTTCTTGATAAGTGGGATTTGTGGCACACTGCATTCATGATACAACCATTTCCACTTAGTGTTCTTGGTTTAATGAGCCTCTGATGTCGATTTGTGCTCTTAAAGAACATGATGCTTGTTGTCGTTGACGGCTTTATGTTATCAGGCACGGTTCCTTCACAAATTTTTCTTGTCAGACTAGCCGTGATTGCATTTGTGCACTTTTGCATGCTTTTTGAGGAGGCTAGCTGCATTGTTTCCGTTAATATGGAATCTTATACAACCTAAATTGTTGAGCCCGTTTTACTTACAATGTTCATTTGCAGCACACAGTTGTAGCTGAAGATTGAGGGAGTGCAGTTGTGCTGCCTTCATGTACAAAGATCACGTGAATAGAATTCTCTACACCTTCGCTGAGTTCAGTGGTGTGATGACCGTTAAAGCCACCTGTGTACCATCGAGTAATTGATAGTCTACTCAACAGTAGTAAAATGCATGTGCAACATTGATGATGATGATGCTAGTTTCATTATTAGTTTCATTATTCTGTGTTTTAAGCGCCATTCTTTTTCTATTCGTTTGCTTTGTTTCTATATTGTTGATAATCTCAACCATGCCGTTTTCATGGGTTTTTGCATTTTAAGTCTATTAGGAAATGTTAGGATTGTCATTTATAGGCCTATTTTCTTTGTTTCATTGCTACGTTATTAGATCAGCACATTATGGAAATCTTGTACATTTATGAAGGAAAGACGGCACAGGCATTAAGTAAAATTGTAGCTTGTAGCTATAAAATAGAAATAAAAAGTAAACAATGTTATCGAATCAAAGTTTTTTTAGTCAGCTGTCTATAGTCTGAGGTTGAAAAACCACCACGAGATTAAAGGCGTGTTTCGTTCAAAGTTAAAAACGTTTACTGTGCTGTGCATGGTAACCTAAGAGTGTTAACGGCAAGAAGCAGGAACATAATTTTTTTTTACACCCAGTCTATGGCTAGGTTGTTAAGTTTGTACGGTGCACTTAATTGTTCACTTCGTTTAGTTGCTTAGCTTGAACATTTAGCTTCTGGGATCATTGTTGCAGTACATGCACTCTTAGCAAAGTTGTTTTGACAAGTGAGGCCGTTTTTGCATTCTTGTTTCCAGATCGAGAGCTCAAGTTTCTGGAGGAACCAAGCTCAGTGTTTGTGAATGCCGAGAACCACGAGCTGGCTTCTTTCCGCTGCTCGGTGTCACCCAAGGCGGCCGACACCCTGTGGCTGCAAAATGGTAGCGTCCTACTCGAAGGGTCAGCTGGTGTGGTCAAGCTATCCAAGCACCGGCTGCAAGTGCTGGTCGCTGGCAGACCAGCCAACTCATCTCTGCACCATGCTCGTCACTCGTACCAGTGTGCTGCTCAGCTGGGCGAACTCCTCATCTTGAGCAGCCCAGCCACTGCCATAGTTGCTGGTAAGGGCCTCTGTGTTGAATTCTATTGCCTATGAGTAGGGGTTGGAGTTTTCAGTTTAAACAGAAAAAGAACTGATGAAAGCACGCCGAATTCCCTTTTCAGAATTTGGTTTTAACCCAAAAAGGTCAGTACTCACGCCACGGTCAGCAATTCATGGCACCAAATTTGACATCATAAATGTGAATGCTGTGTCTACATAACCGCAGTCTTCTTCTCCAACATTTTCAAGTTTTCTGTGCTGTGCAGTCTGTCATCCTTGCATCACCCTGAAAGTACTGCTCCAAAAAAAAACGTGTTTGCCATGGCACTTGCTTTGTTATTCTTTACAAACAGTGAAGCAGAGCCACTCAACTTGCTTATCATAAAACACATTACTCATGGTGCAAAAAAGTTGAGTGAACGTCGCCACGATTACTGAACGTTTTTGTTTCCCTTTTTAACAAAGCTCTGATCTTGGCTAAATTTGCTCATTTGACCATAAGTGGAGCCTTCTCGCCTGTTTACTCAATGCACTGCTGTGATACAGGCGGGGGAGTTGCTTGTGTAATGCTACTGTCTTTTGATGCTTGTACATTTGGCAGCAGAAGTTTACAGAATGCGGAAGTTCAGAAAGAAAGTTATTTTAACGAACACATGCAAGCGAATCACCTGAAATGCCTGCAGCTATAAGAGGACGTGCTTGGTCCATGCACTGATTTCCACCTGCAGAAAAATATCTCGCCTGTGTATTTTTCATAAAATATTTTATCACAACTCATATTTACTTATAATTCATCCCGCCTTAACCACCGCCAAAAGGTAAACTTTCCACATTGCTTGCGAGGACATTTTTGCAGGCTAATTGGTGCATTACTGGAATTGGTTTTAAGCGCAGAAAGACAGCACTGTCATCTTCATTCGGTCAACTTCGTTCCTGTCTGTGCTGTCTTCTGAACTTAAAACCAAAACGAATTCCAATTCCGACAATGCAACACATTCAACTATTCATATACATAGCTTGACAGTAAAAACTGGTAGAAAGTTTCCGGCAGTCAAGTCAAATGCATCATACAGAGCCAAAGAGAAACTACGCATGAGATTCTTCCTACAGCTATGGACACTTGCCAGAGGCACTGCCGTTCCGAGTGGCGGTGCAGCCGCGATTAGTACAGTGGCCCTTCCATCAACTATCGGCACTCCTATGAGCGCCGAGTGCGCAGTAAAAAATATTAATAATAAAATAAAATTTTTCGAACAAGCTTAAAAAACAGCAGGGCAGAACTGTAGAGGAAACGTAAAATTGCAACCATGTCGTAGCGTCCCTGATGTCTCATTTGTCTTGCTTTTATTCATGGTGTCATGCTTTGGTTCTGATTGTAAGCCGATCCCCCAACTTCAGTTTTTCAAATTAAAAAAAATAGGTCGGCTTACAATCATGTAAATACACTAAATAAAGTTTCAAACATATTGCTTTTCTTATAATTTTCATTGTCCAAAATATTTGTGAATCCCTGACAATAAATTTTGGCAAGTAAACAGCTATTTCATGAATGTTAGTGTTAAAGGTGTTTCGTCATGTTTCAGCCCTTTTCAAGTAGTAGCATTTGTTTTGGTCATCCTGGTAAGGCTCGTAGCAGGTCAGGCTCCTAATTGAGTACGATTTCAGTCATTGAATGTATTTTGCATTTTTAAACAGCTTGTTTACAAGGTTTATGCAACGAAAATGTTTATAGGATCCAGGCACTGTACGACTATTAAAGGCACCAAAAATGTCGGAATCAAGTGCAGCTTCATATCTTAAATAATGACAAGGGAATGAGAACCTTTACATTCCTTTATACTGTTTCGTTGTGGGCTAGCTAGTATGGATTTAGAAGGAATTTTTATTTATTTGTTTGTTTGTTTAATTGATTTCAGAGCACACCAAAATTATTCGCATGCTCAGGTTCAATTTACGATTATTGCTCTTTTTCTTTTACAGCTTTGGAACCCTTTGTGCCTCAAGAGGATGTTCACGTTTCCGTTACTGCTGGCAACACTGCTGTGGTTCCTTGCAGGCTGCCTCACAGCAACCCTCCAGCGGTTGCAGAGTTTCGTTTCAACAAAACATCTGTAAATAGAACAGTTGGTGAGCCATCTTTTCAAAACTTGGTGCTGGGCTTTTTGGTAAAGATCATTGTGAAATGCGTTTGCGCCTGAAACTAGTAACAATGAAGACAGGACAATTACTACTGCAACAGCTTTGTTTTTGAGTCTCTCATCTTTATTAGCGCTACAGTGTTTTGTAATGCATTCCTTTTTTTTTTCTGTTTTTAAATTTTGGCTGTAGAGCACATCGCCACTTTTAATTTTGGTGTGCTCGTTTTCTTTTTTCTTTCTTTCAGATCGACACCACATAATGCCTTCTGGGGACCTGCAGATTCAATCGAGCACAATCTGGGACTCTAGTGTGTATGTTTGTACAGCTCACAATCCACTAATCAGAAAGAGGCTGACGGCATTGCACAAAATCTACTTGACAGTGCATGGTAGGTGTGCCATCCTTATCTCCACACTACTCTGGTATAGTTGAAAGGAAGCATGATTATTTTAATGATCTAAAGGAAAAGTGGTGCAGCTAATGGGAAGTACTTAGTAGATCTTTCCTGTCCAGAATTTTATTGGTTAAGTATTTACTTCTTTGCCAACAAGCAAAATAAATGTGCCTTGTTGGTAAATGCGTGGCATGTGAGCAGGTGTTTGATGATAGCCTTGCAAATTATAAATACGACATTCTGGCTGAGTCATACGCACTGTTATTTTTGTTTGTAAATTGCAGCCATACATAATGGCTTCTTAATTAAATCAACTAGTCTGCTTTGCTAACCCTAAAGTAACAACTGGAGCAAAGAGTATAATCTCCAATGATACCTCTAGTCATAGCTGCAATTGTTGGCTGTCTAGGAGTTACGTTGCTGTCTGCATCTTTCTTTTCCAATTTTGAGCATATCACATTGCATGTAGCTGTGCAGCCACAACCATAGGAATAGAAACAATGAGAACTTCTCAAGTCTCTAGTTTTATCTGTGAGCATAATGAAAGGAACAGAGTTGAAGATAGAGTGCAGTCCTGCTTCATGAAATATGCTGACTGCAATAGTGCTCATGTGATGCTTCCTTTTTCTTCTGGTTTAGTTTCGGGGAACCGTCATTGTCTGTAGCACTGGACTAAGTTTAATAAGTATAACATACTCGTCATCAAATTTCAATTTCATCGTCAAATTTTGAATCTGATACTTTTGTGAGAGCTATAGGCCTAGTTTTGTTGCACCTACTAAAATCCAATAATGGCAAAGGAGAATGCAGTTGTTGAGTGGAACAGCACAGTGACACTGCCACTGCAGCTGGTTCGTTTCTGCCTGTCAAGAGCAGCACAAGTTGATGTCATTGAATTCCTCCATATTGTATCTTTGCTGTCACCTTTTGCGCTCTTTGCTTTGCGGCCATGTTATTGCATACACAATGTGTAGCCTGTGCAAATGACATCTTCTTTCATTTGATAGAGCCAGCAGCTGAAGAAGTGCCTTCTTTTACGTCCGTGCCACCAGAAGTTATGAATGTGGTCACTGGGAGTAATGTAACTATGGAGTGTGCTGCTAATGGGAATCCTGCCCCTGTCATCAGCTGGAACAAGGAAGGGGGCCATTTGCCCAGAACACGCCACAGGATGGTGCTTGGTAAGCATGATTTTAGGATGAGGGGGTTTAAATTAAAGGGCCAGGCATCCATCCTTCTGTGAGCACTCGTAGAGCCATGTTTGTTTGGGCTGTGTGCTGGCCTGAAAATGCTGTCAGTAAAAATAGGTCAGTAAACTAAACAGCTTGAATCTGCAATGTGAGACGGTTCAAGGTGTGATTAGCTTGGATAGTGCCGAAAGACTTATGAATACATCGTTTTTAAAACCATGCCACGGCTTTCATCTTTGACATGGAAAAAGGGAGGGTCTTATGCATTGAGCAGCAGCTGCAAAGCAGAGATTGACAAGAAGTAAATAGTCAGTTGTGTTCATAGAAGGGTTGCGTAGAAAGCAATGCCCCACATCTTTTTTGCGATCATTAAATTTGGGTAGAGACATCAAACCACAAAGGTTTCAAAAGTGCTTTTTGCTTGCACACATGCTGTTATGCTGCTTTACAGATCCAAGATCCTTACAAACCCATGAAAATGACTTGTATTAGTGACAGTGATGTGCATCAGAGAGGGTTTGTTGGGATTCAGTTTCAGTGGTATAGAACAACAAACTGTGGGGAGCACTAACAAACATTTCTGCACTGTATGAGAGATGAGTTGATAGGGGCACCAATGGAGGGTAAATTTAGGCATACTGTATTTACTGAAATCTAGGCCGGTACTTTTTTTTTTAATTGTTTACGAAAGTCGGGGGTTGGCTTAGATTCAAGGATGCGGTTTGCCCGCAACCGCTAGACATGTAACGCCATCTTGCGGCCACAGCTTGCAGCTGCTTATAGCTTGCAGGTTTGCAGGCTCCATTTTGCTTGTTGGCGCTGGCTTGTTCGAACGTTGTGAACTAAGGTCTCGCCGTCCCGTACTTGCTTGTGTTCGTCGCCATGTGACTTCAAGAAACGCCCGTGTTTGCGGCGCAATGGGGCCCACCAAGCGATGCCATTACACCGCGGCTTTTAAGCGGAAAGTAATTTTGGCGGCGGAAAGCACTTCAAACCTACAAGCCAAGCACGACTTCGGCGTGGACTAGAAGAACGTGCGCCGGTGGCGAAAGCAGCGGAACAAGCTCTTCAACTGCGCTGCAAAGAGCGAATGGCTTCACTGGACCCAAGAGCAGGCAACACCACGAGGTGGAAAAGGATGTCGCCAACTTTATCAAAGGAAGCAAAGGGGAGGGAGGTCGCTAACGTTAGAGGCGTCCCACAGACCCAATTTAAACCAGCAGGGGCTGGGTCATGCATTTCATGAAGCGTTTCGGACTTCCCTACGCCAAAACCTACCACCTGATTTTGAGGGGAAGCTGGTGGCATTTCAGTGCTTTGTGATCAAGAAGCGGCTCGAGAAGCAGTACAGTCGTGGCCAAATCGGTAACGCCGATCAGACCCCAGTCTGTGAAGGGCGCAAAACAGGTGAAAGTAAGAACTGCTGGGGTGAGAAGCAACGTCTTACCGTGATGTTATGTTGCATGGCCAATGGGTGAAAACTGCCGCCCTACCTCATTTTTAAGCGGAAAACGCTTCCACCTGAAGAGGTTTTCCCTAAATGTGCCGCGCGCGCACAAGAGAGTGGATGGATGAGTGATGCCCTAGTCGAAAATTGGGTGAAGACCGTTTGGGAACGTCGTGCCGGGGCCCTGTTGTTCAAAAAGTCACTCCTAGTTCTCGGCTCCTAACCACGGCCTCTTGACAGATGCCGTAAAGTTGGTGCTTTCGAAAGGCGGTATGGACATTGCGGTGATACCCGCAGGAATGACGAGCCTGCTACAACTGCTCGACGTTGCAATCAACAAGCCCTTTAAGGATAGGCTGCGGAAGCACTACAACGTCTGGCTGACGCTTCAGGACCATCAGCTCACACCGACCGGGCGCATCAAGCATGCTTCGCTTAGCCAAGTGGCAAACTGGGTTGCCGCAGCATCGGAGGAAATTCCGGCCGAACTGATTGTGCGGGCCTTCCGTAAGTGCAGCGTCTCGAACGTGTTGGACGGAAGCGAAGACAGTGCGCTGTGGAAGGAAGCTAGCGACAAAGAGGACGGCGATGTCAGTGATATCGATGGAGACGATGAGTGAGCATTCGACGTGCTACAACGGGCGTCACAAGCCTAATAAAATGCATGTTCTCGTCCTAGTCAATGCCTTTTTTCATTTGGCTTACATTCGAGTAAACTTATTTTATTTTGTGACTTTATGAATTTCGAGGGTCAGTCTAGAATCAAGGCCAGCCTAGATTTGAGTAAATATGGCAAATGCCTCAGAAAGCACGGAAACAAGCGTGCATTATCAGGCAGGTTTAGTATAGCATACGCAGACATACACAAAGGAATACACTAAAAATAGCGTGATGTGCAGTGCACTTGTGCTAAACGCTAACCGAGACCAAGCTTTTGCATACATTAGGCTAGCGTACATTAAAATTTGAGTTTAGTATGCCTGGCCCTTACATACGCTAAGAGATTAGCATTGACAAGATTGCGGTGTCCAGGTGGCCCGCTTCAGAGCGAATAAATCGTTGTTACTATGTTTTTTAGCGTCTCATGCCTATAAATGCCACATGGGGCTTTTGCTTTGCCTCTTCTCGCCTACAGCACAAAGATTTAGTGATGAATTTGCCCCGTTTTTCCTTTTGTTTGGCGGCTGCGGTGTCCAAAATTCGTCGTTTTTAAGTGGATCACCTTCACTTATATTTTTAAACCCACGTGGTCATGAAGAGAAATTGTACCCACCTCACTGTCTCAGTCGTTTTTTTGTCGGTGTTGTCACTCAGCGCAGGACAGTTCATTTTTTACAAGGTGGCAGCCTTGCAACAACAGCGCAGAGAAAGCGCTCTCCTCATCTGTGGTTTGTACTCGTGAATGATTTAGCACTCCTTCGGGGGGAGAGCGCACAAACACGGCTAGGCTGAACCGGCTGCCGGCGTGATACGATTGGCTGGTCCTGGCTTACATGTAAAAAAAAAAGGCTGAAATTAGTTTTCTTATTTCAGTAGCAGATGTCATTACTGCAGTTTGCATTTGTGTTTGCGTGCGTTAAACTTAAAGCACCAGTGTGACACATAGTGTAAAATCCCGCAAAGTGCCTGCATGTAGCATACGTAAGCGCCTGTACTTGCTAAAACTATCTATTCGCCGAATACTTTTGCACTGGAATGTTTATGACCACTGTCTCCTGCTGGTACTGAAGGTGTGATTCTTGTCAGTGTCTCAAGAGTCAGTTATCAAATTTGTTTATGGTACTTTCCACCAGTGCATAGACTTGATTTGCTCCATTCATATTGTCATCATTTTTTGGCAGCTGGAATGTAAGGACAGTGTTTTAGGGTATTGAAAGCAGAGTATTTCGTACAGTTAGTGCGCGTTCATGTTCGCTGCAAGTTGCCATAGCATATTTCCATGTTTCACTCTAGTATATACAAGCTTGTTCAAATTGAAATGGGCTACTTTGAAAAAATGTCATGTCTCTAAAAGGTGTGGAGCAATTTTTACTTTGAATTTAATGCATTTTAAATGGACAGCTTGTAAGAAGGAAAATGGAAGAGCTTTGCATTATTTTCAGCCCTCCGCATTTGTCCCATCTTTTTGTTGGTCTCTGTCCATGTTCTCTCGTGGTAGCGATTATGTTTTCCTACACTATTCTAGTGGCATGGTTATTTACTTTCCTTTTTGAGTGTGACATGCAATGAATTTTCATGTCCCCTTTTATGCAGGCAACCTAGAAATTTTTAGTGTGCACTCGAGAGACAATGGCATATACGTTTGCCAAGCCGCCAACCGACTTGGAATGATTTTTGCTCACAAGACGCAGTTGGTTGTTCAAGGTAAGGGATCATTTCGTCAGAATAAAAATAAAATACTCTTGCACCTGCTCAAAAATGTATTTTTGCACTTGCATGTTCAATCAATACTGATTGTATCGAAATGCATGTGAAGATTCATTTTCTTAATTGCATTTGTCATGGCTTCATGCTTTGGTATCCAAGTGACAGTGTTGCACGAACTCGCCATGATAGCCTGCTTGTTGAAAGCCAGTGTGAAACGCCAGTTGAGTTATATGGAGATGTGATTTCTCAAGTAGTCGTGTCTGGTGCGGCATGATGCTCACTGTTCGTTCGTATCAACCATTTTTCAGAGCCGCCTCACATAGTGACACCGTTGCAAAACCATATCGTATTGCATGGAGGAGAGCTGCAGTTGCAGTGCTCCGTACAGGGTAACCCAGTGCCAACCGTCCACTGGTTTCATAATGGCAAAAGAGTTCATCACACATCCCACATCACCATTTCAGGTCAGTATATTGTGCACTGGGTGGAGTCTGGTGGCGTTAAGGCAAATATAAAAAATGCTACAAGCTGCTGTTTGTGGCTTAGTACTTTGCATAATCTAAATGTGTGGCGATATGGGAGTGGCCTTCCACCCCACTCCCACTTCGTGAGTGCTGCATTTCTCTTTGCTAACGCTTCAGGAGCGTAGGCAGGACGACAACATTTATGCACTCAAATGCTATTTATTACTCTTGAAAATAATGCACGGAGCGGGCCAGCTAGCTACTAAACATCAAGGCATTCCTCGAAAGCAGAAGGCTACGTAAGGAGAGAGCTTACTGGCTTGCCTAGCAGACGCTGTCCCTGCATGTGATGGGTGGTGATCGGCCACGTTGGTGCAGAAGGGGAAAACAGGTTTTCCACAAATCCTAACCTCACTTTGAACTGTGATGTCATCAGTGGTTCTGCTCAATCGGCAAAATAAACGTAACTGTGCAGAAGGGCCTCTTATACATATTTCTTCTGCGTTTTATCTCTTGAAGGCTGATAAGCGGACTCCTGACTGACTACACCCTGAACTGTTAGGTTTTGTGGTCGGCAACTAACGTGGCCATATTGTGTTGGGACCAGCTCCAGCTGAAAGTAGTAGCAGTAAAATACAGTAGAAACCCGCTGTTACGTTCCCGAATGCTGCACTTTTTCTGCTGTTACGTTTTCCTGAGCCAGTCCTCCCAAGCTCCCATAGAAGCCCATGCAATACAGACTGTGCTGCTAAGTCGCAACTGTGGCAGCATACTGGCATGCTACATCGAATGGCACTTCGCAGTAGCGATTTATCCCATGCCACAGCATTTTGACTGCCTATGTTTAACGCGAGTGGAAAGGCCCCAGCAGACTGGGCAAGGAAGAACCCTAGACATCATCAGAGCTTGGTGGCACGTGTTCGATGCCTTCTGGCATGTTATACCCATGCTGACGCTGAACACGTTGAAAAACAGAGTGAATCTTGTTGCGGCTGTGAGTGCTGTTCCATCGCGGCTGTAGCGCAAGCGCGAATGACCGAAGGTGCGAAAACGAAACTGTGCTACAGCAAACGCCGCGCAGGCAGCACTGTACAAGATACAGTTACTGTACAGTTGCACTGGTTGGCTCAAGGGCATGTTTCTATCAGTGTTTTCCTTATTGCCTACAGCTTAAAAACGCTGTTTCTAGGTTCCGATAAAGGGTATTCTGTAGGACTAAAGCGGCTACCTCGTAAACACCGCAGAAGCGCATGTGCGTGCCTAAGCTTCACCCACTCCATACGCCTTCTCATCACTGCTGCCTCCCTTCTACAGACAGCTGTTCAGGTAGATGGGGCGCCATCACGAGGCATTGAAGACATTCTACGCATGGGAGTGATCACGAATGCTGCTCTTACTAGAAGTAGACAACGATGTACATTTTTCTCACGCGCGCTCTGCAGCTACTGTGTTCCCCACCTGGTACATTTTTTTTCCGCAGTCCCATGAAAAACACAACAGTGGGGTTCTGCTGTATGCAGTAAAACCTCATGGATAAGTCTGTAAAAAAAAAAAAATACGGAAAAGATAGAACATTATCTGGGGAAACTTGTGATCCAGACTGCCTAATTTTGAAAAAGTATGAGCTACACTTTTGGACTGACGCTTTCATAAAAGCGTTGATTAGGCTTTCTTGGCGCAAAATATGAGCAGCTGCTATTCTCGTGCTCGCAGAAATCTGTTCACATTTGCGTTTTCCTTAGCGTGGAAGATACTTCACGACACGTTTGATCCGCCGATGGCAATAGCAGAAGTCACCAGGATCTCTTTTACGCTGTTTTTGGATGCTTTGTATCCTTGCATTAGTGCACTGTGGGGGAACCGACCATGGCAGTTGACTGTCACAGCATTCTAGCTCAATATGCTGCATTTCCCAGACCGTAGCCTAGACTCAGCCCACTCGTATGCAAGCACACTGTTGTAATTCTTTGATGCTTTGGCCCCTTGTGTCTAGGCACTGCGAAGCAGTAGCCGTGGTTCTCCCGTTCATTCCACATCCTCACTGTAATGTCCAGCTCATATGTTAGCGCAGTATATTCTTGGATGCTTCTCCTGTTTGCACCCGTGCACTGCAGGGAAACCACCATGATGGGAGACTGTTACCACATTTCAGCTCTTATGTGCCCCCAGGTTCAGTGCACTTGAGTGTTTGAACATGTGCATTTTGTTGCTAAATGTGTTACACGACCAGAATTTGTCAAACTTTTGAATGTAGTAGCCAGAAACTTGTGTTCTCCGAGAACGCAGTAACAAGAAAAAACAAATATGGTGCATCTCAGTGGGACATTTTTATTGCCTGCGATTTTGGGCCTATGAACTAGGAAACCGTATCAGTGAGGTTTTACTGTATTCTATTCCTTAATGGGGAGGGCACTCCTTCAAGCTTCTTTCACTGCGTGTGAAGGAGTGCATGGCTGGAAGAATGCATTAGAATGGTCCTAAAGAGAGGTGGGTTAGTTGACCACGCTCAGAAATGTGCTAAGGTGCTTGCAGTTTTTTCTTAAGTGGGCTGCCCACTCGTTGACCACCCAGGACCTCCACAGTATGCTTGTCACACTTGTGATTGATTCAATGTGATATGTAGACCTTGTTGCGCACACACATGGTCATCTCACACTGCATTGTTGAGCAATGTACGCTCAAGGATAAAACCTGACTTGTTTTTCAAGTTACTAACGTATCGCTTTATTTTATTTTCATAAGAGGCATGCATAGCAGTATGGTCTGTAAAGAAGTTTGGCTAGTTTAGGATCTCTCATGAAAGTTATTGGTGTTATATATTTAAACATTTTCGCAGGCTGATGATTTAACGGACCTCTCCTTGACTACATCATTTGTGCTTATGGAGCTGGTCTGGTGGTCAAGACATGCAGTTTCTGACAGCATGGTACAGCAGGTGCGATGCACAATGAGGTGGCTCTAGTCGAGAGAAGAAAGGCGGTGGGGCAATGCACAGCACATGCAAAAGTGTTTAATGGGCGAAAATGTGTAATTTTGCCCACCGGGCCACACCCCTTTGGCTTCACATTGTTTACAACAGGGAGAGGTCTATTATGTATTTGTGCAGGTCCCACACCTCTTAAGCAGCATTTCACCTTAGCTAGGCACATGCTTTTGTTTTTATGGCTTGTTTCTTGCTGAATGGTACTGTGGGGCTGATGCTTAACATTCTGTCGTTGTTTCTTCTCATTTTGTAATGCTTAGAAATGGGAATTCACATAAGGAAAATGACCAAGCACCAAGGAGGCATGTATCAGTGCTTTGCAAACAACTTCTTGGGCACTGTCTACTCAACGGCCAGAGTCTCTGTCCTGCCGCTGAATGAATCTCATATTCCAGACAAGAGCGGTTCGTCATCGGCTTTTTTATCGTGTGCTCATTTCATGGCTTTTCAATGATCAACGTGTGTTAATAAACTTGAGCAACTTTTCTCCATCTAGGTGATGAGGAAAATGAACCTGACAGCATCAACGGTGCTGCGGAGAATGCTGGGAAAAGAAAAGATGGCCACAAAAGAAAAAAGAGCAAAGGAGGTATGTTAACCGAAATCGGAAGCAAGAATGTTCTTAATTCGTTGCCGCATGGAATTATTACTGCATTGATACAAGTGCTGTAGAAATGTGTGAGCGACAGTTTTGGTTTCAGCAACACAACATTGTGTAACAGCCTTTGTGAAAGCTTGTAGGACATTACGCAGTTGTGTTTTGATTTAAATTAATTCAAAGTGCTTAAAAGTTGCTTTCGGGACTGCAGTTGCTGTTCAAGTAAAGAACTATGAAATTCAAGAAACTGAATTGTAACCACAATGAAACTTGCTAATTACAAACTGTAGGATGCAGGGAGATTGTTTTGCACGTCCACCCCGTATTGTAGAATCTGCATAAGGGAACTTATACTCTGGCTAATACACATGTGCTGATTGAAAAACAAAGCTATTATATTTGTAGTATCATATTCCTGAAAGTTGAGGAATGCATAATGACTAAAATAGATGATTCCACTAGCTCGGGCTGCCTTTGTGTAGATCGACTTGTGAATCTGAAATAATGCAGCATGTTACTTCTTACTTCAGTGTATTAAAAAGAGGGACACCTGTGTGGTTATGCCTTAATTGCAGTGAAACTGGTGTTGCCATCCCGGCCAGAAATATCCCGACTGTCTGACGACTCGGTGATGGTCCGCTGGAGCGTGCCTCACAACGATGGGCTGCCCATCTCGTTCTTCAAGGTCCAGTACCGGGATGTCTCCTCAGCACACTCTCACTGGAAGACAGTAGAGGAAGACGTGCCTCCGCACATCCATTCGCATGCGATCACTGGCCTCAAAGCAGGTGCTTACCCATTGTTAACATGGTGATTGATTTCTTGACCGAGTGCAGGCAAGCCGCACTGGCTTCTGTTGCTGCTGAAGGTGCACCCCAGCCAGCAGACTAAACCTCTGTTCTTGTCTTGTCTCTCTGTGGCCCTAAATCAGCAGTTCTCAAAGCATGGAGTGCTTTTTGGGCACCGAAATTCATGCAAGCCTCAACCTCGACCTTTCCTTTGCCCGCCTTGTTCAGGCACTAATCATATCATTCAGTCACTATTAATTGAATTCGGGCATCTTTTTATAAGCCCTGTGTGTGCATGTTCTATAGTTTGTATGACTGTTCGGTAGGAAGAGACAGAAACCAGGACAGATGGACCTCCCCAGCACCCTTCGGAGGCCATTGGTGTTCCCTGAGGTTGACAAGATTGAGAAGCCCTTCTCAAAATCGCTCTTTGTGCCGGTCGTCTGCCAAGAATCTATGGGCAGCTCAATTTTGTGCCACTGAGTCATGTGACATGCAGTTTGTGAGCTTGAACAATGTTTTTATTATCATTCAGTGATTGACGTGCACAGTGTCTTATTACTCTATGTGCACAGTTTCCACTGCTGTTATCGCTGTGCACAGAAAGCTCAAACATGGCTGTAAGGTGGTGCGCATGAATAACATTTTTGTTTTGTTGCATGGAGAATAAATTTGAGCTGCTCTTGCAGCTTTGTTGTTCCTGTAAACTACAACGTCGCCTTGGAAAAGTCACCGATTTCAGCCATCTTGATCTTGTGATTTGTTTGTTCATATCCTTTTTCTACCTACAGGAGGAAGATATCGATTTCGCATTGTGGCTGTTTATTCCAACAACGACAACAAAAATGGGCCGAACTCAATAAAGTTTCTTCTGCACAAAGACCCTCCAAAGAGGAAACCCACACAGGGGCCCATTATTCGCCGTGTCAAGGCCGAGAGCTCGTCTGCAATCACCCTCTTCTGGGAGGTACATGGCTGGTCTTGTTTCCGTTAGAATCCAGTTAATTTTTATGCTGCTGTTGTCTCCCTTTTTTTTAAATGTACCCAGTGTTGCTTTCTGTGGCAATGTTGTGGTGAATGCACTGGTGAAGCACATTGAAATGCTCTTATTATTTGCTAAGATAAAGACTAGCGCATTTCATTCATTGCACCGAAAATTCCTACTGTTTTAGGTGCCTGCATGTGAATTAATTCACCTGTATTTAATCAGATTTTAGTGTTATCCACTCATTTGTCTGAGTATAGGTAGAGTGGCATTACTGAACAAAAGTGAAAGTAGAGCAAGTTGGCGGTCGGGTTTCGATGGAGGCGAAATGCAAAAGCGCCCTTGTGCTGTGGAATTTCAGTGCCTGTTAAAGATCCCCAGGTGGTCAAAATTATTCCGGAACACCTCTTTCTTTCTTCTCATAGTCCCTCCTTTATTCCTTCCCATAGGAGGCGGGCCCAGCGCAGAGGTGGATATGTGAGGCAGATACTGCACAATTTCCTTTCCCCAAAACCAATTTTCATTTTCAATTTGGCACATTTTTATTTTAGGAAGGCTCAGCGCTTGTTAAGATGGAGCAAACAATGAGCCAGTTGTGAGTTGGGCATGTGCAGCCTCATTTCCTTATTCTTTGTCCCCTGTCTTGAGTTGGTGTGAACCTTCCTAAGCTGAATGATATTGAAAGCTTTGCTACAAAATGCAGTCTGTAGCTATTTGTGTATGTTCAGTAGGTGAACAAGCTTATTCGCTTGCACAGATTACTAACAGTGCAAAAGCCTGGCATTTACCATATTTACACGATTGTAAGTCGACTCGAATGTAAGTTGACCCCCCTCCACATCACATTTCAGAAGAAAAAAAACTTGGGAGGTCGTATACGCTTGGTTTTTAATAAAACGCGATAGCACTATCCTGCGGCCTCCGCTATCGGCTGCCGCGCACAGGTGTGCCCGTGGGCACATTCCAAAACGAAAATGTATTAGTCCCTCTACTACTCGTCCACACTTTCACTATCGTCCTCACTAGCGCTGCCGTCATGATCGCTGCTGCGGTCCCACAGCTCGTCGTTCTGACATTGTCGTGCAGTGAAATGCTGCACTTCCCAAACAGCCACATCGCGACATCGCATGCAACAGCTGAAAATTTTGCCTTGCTGCAGCTGCCACACCTGTATCACCCGTTGCGAATGTCGAACTTGCGGCTCGGCGCGCAGTTGTTCGTTTCTTCGGCGTAAAGAATGACAGCCACCTTGAATGTAGCCGTGAACGATCGCCGGCTAGCAGTAGTCAAATGTGCACAGAGAAACTACTCATAAGCAGCTTCGGCTCTGCCGTCGGCTACTGACACTCGCCGGCGCCACTGCGGTTTTGAGTGGCGGTGCCGCCGTGATTGGAACAGCGGCCCTTCCATCAACTATCGACGCTCCCTTGAGCGCCGAGTGCATGGTTGAAAGTAAACAAAAAAAACTTGGACGACGCTTATTAAGAGTAGAACGCAAATGCGTTATCGGGCCGCCGCCGCTTACCAGCAACCGCAATCTGCGGCCACGTGTGGGGAGTGGGCTGGTGCAGTTTGCGACTTATCGACAGCCACCATCGGCTGCCTCGCACGGGGTAGGGATGCCGGTTCTGCGCGTTGACTTAGCAGCTGCTCAAGGCCAGCACGAAGAGCGATGCAACAGAGCCGCGTAGCCAAAATGCTACCACGCTGTAGCATGCCTGATATCTCGTTTGTCGCCTTTGTTTGTGGTGCAATGCTTTAATTTCAATTTTAAGTCAACCCTGCCAACACTTCAGATTTTCAAATTTTTGAAAAATAGGTCGTCTTACAATCATGTAAATACGATAACTGCATTTGAGAGATTTAGAATGGCCTGCAAAGGGTTGACATGCATGGTAATACATGGATCATAGCCCTTTTACTTTTTTATGATGCTGTTTGTGTGGCCTCCACTTTATAATTTGCTCTTGTGTGACCGTGGCCTTGTTTTTTGTGCTTTGTGCAGTACTCGGACCTAGACGCGGTGGATGTCGAAGGTTTCTACATCTACTACCGTCTCACCCAAAGTGCGGGCGACTACCTTAAGATCACCGTGGCTGGCTCACACGCACGCTCATACACTGTCAGTTACCTGTTGCCTGATACTTCATATGACATCAAGATGCAGTGCTTCAATGTGGCTGGAGCCAGTGAATTCTCCAACATATGCACCCACAAAACATTGGGTAAGCAAACCCTGCTTCCAGTCTCTCTCGCCTCTCCTCTTGACATGATATGTATTGCTGTTTCTGAAAAACCAGAGAAATCTGTGTTGTCATCATGGCATTCTTTATGTGACCAGAAGCCCTCCCCACCTTAGTTATGCAATAGCTGTGCCAAACAACTGGTGTGCCAGCTGTGTGGTGGCAGCACAAGTTGTTTCACATGAGTCTCACTGGTCGTATGTCGTTCAGACCACTGGGTGGTCCAAGTTGCCTGTTGTGCCCATTCAGTGTTGTGATGCAGCTATTCACGTTTCTTTGTTCAGTGTGATTAGCTTGTATTTAGCAGGAGCACCACTATACTTGTGATTCTTAGAAAATGGTGTTGTTATGGAAAAGAAAGCTAGTGGAATTGGCCTTCTTTGCTGTCACTTAACCGTACCTATTACCAGAATGCTTCCTGTATCTCTTCTGAGGAAATATATACAATTGAACCTCCATGTAACGAAGTCGAAGGGGTGCTGCAATTTCTTCGTTATAACCATACCTGGCCTCTGCTGGAACTTTTGTATTCCAATGGGCTTTTTTTTATTATTCGTGAAGTGTGCCATGAGGCTTACCTACGGCCATGCAGACCAAAAACAACATGGCTGGCATTTCTGCCGCTGAATATGTGCTGCTATTATTGTGGCTTGTATACTTGTGCATCTGGTATGGCCGTCCATTCAAAGACATCCATAACGAGTGCTCACGACAAAATTGCTGCCTTGCACCCTCTTTTACAGTGGCTTGTATTAGAAGACTTTAGAAGTTGGGGCCAAAGATTTGGAAGATGTCTTTTCTTGTGCACATTATTCATACATGGGAGCGTTGGACATGCTCACCAAATGCCTTCGATGTG
Source organism: Amblyomma americanum (assembly GCF_052857255.1). Taxonomy (NCBI): domain Eukaryota; kingdom Metazoa; phylum Arthropoda; class Arachnida; order Ixodida; family Ixodidae; genus Amblyomma; species Amblyomma americanum. Next base: position 42,744,440 of record NC_135502.1, read on the forward strand.
GCCAAGTATAGGTAAACCGACAAATATGTCAGCCTCGTCAATGTGCACTTATTTGTTGCTCGTGCCACATAAGGTTCACTGCCTAAAAAACTGGTCTTAGAGGAATAATGTCATAGAGGACAAGGAAAGACCTGTTTCGAATATTTAGCTCTTTAATGCTGAAGCATTATATGGCTTGTCAGCAACAAAACCTGGCGTCGGCGTTGACCAGCAGTAGTGGTCCCACAAATCCCAGATGATGTCGCCACGGTATCAAAGCAAAACAAAATTTCTTCCGATGGTACAAGAAATTGAAGCGTGGACTTTTAGGAGAAAAAAATTACAATAAATAAAAATAAAATGGAAATAATTTTTTTAATGCTTTTGCATTCAAAGCACATAAGTAGTCTTAATTGCACTTTGTAATTCTTTCTCAGCGCTGAAACTAACATGAACCACAGTAAAAGTGGGCGTGCGAGAGCAATCCTTTCACTAGTGTTTAGATGACATGCCTGCATGATGCACAACCATCTTGTTTACAGCACTGACACTACATGGCTTCACTGCGTGACAGCAGTGACCTTGGGTGGAGAATAGATATGCCACAGTGCAGGCTATTGGTGCTTTGCTCATCACTGCCTTTTGTTGATCAGAAATGTTCGGAACTTTCATTTTTCATGGCTGTTGCTCATCGTGGCCTTGTGAAACCAGTGGGATGTTGGCACAGTCAGGCACACCAAATGCACTTCCGAACGACCACGGCTCACAACCATGACACCAAAATGGAAACTGAACTGCACATGGCTCCTGAGCGGCACAGCGTACTACCAGTGGGCGATGCATAGCAAGGAGGTCGGAGAAATTGAGGAAAAGAGAATGGGGCACTGCAGTAGCCTTGGGAACTCTGTTGAGGCGCAGTGGGCCGTGTGCACTGTGTTGCATGGCAACATTCAACAGGTCATTACTTGTGTTTCAGCACAGGTGGGTGTGCCAGCATCAAAATTTTGTCGTGCCAAAGCAAGCGAATTGTCCAGAGAAACACCCCCTGCTGGCACCACTTGAAATGGGAAAAATGCTGCTCATGCTTTGTGTGCTGCTCGACGAAGCTGGTTGTGTACATTAATTTCAGCTTGCCGCATTTAATGGCCATGGAATTGTTGTACACCATCGCAAGTCGACATACCCAGCACAAAACGACCAGTGGAGTAGTTCATTTGAGGCTTGTTATATCCGTCACAGGAAAATTTAACTTAACAAAAATGAAGTATCAAATACAAAGTCTTCTTAGGGAGCTTCCAAGGGGAACAGTTGTTCCTGTGTTACATCGATTATTGCATTACGAACCATTCTGTTTATTGTGAGTCATGACTTCGACCCTTAACAGAATGCTTTCTGAAAGCTATTGCATTGCGCCTGCAGAAATCAAGCTTCCTTGGCAGTTTATCAGCCGGTTATGGTGCACGAATGCTTCCACCATCAGGTCGTTTATTGGCCCAGATTTCATCTCGACTGAATTGGCACTGTTGTAGCATTCATCTGTTCACCTGCTGTACCTCTGCATGTTACTACAGGTGTGGCTGCTTTCACTTTCCAGCACTGCCTTCCATGGGGGAGAAAAAGGTGACTCCTGTTCCAGACCTGTTGGAGTCTTCGGTGTCTGGAGACAAGGACCTCCTCTACATTGTCCTTGGAGTGGTGGGAGGGGTGCTGGTGCTTGTTGTGGCAGTGTTCGTGGTGCTGTTCATCCTGCGACACAGGCACAAGAGGAGAAGATGCGTGCAGGGTCAGTGCACTTTCTAGCCGCGGTGATATTGAAAATGAACAAGGTTTAATCTGATAGCATTCCAGTGTGAATGCCAAATTTATCTCCTGTTAGCAACAGTTTGTCTTTTCTTTCATTGACGATGGTAATTAGAAAGGTTCTTCAGGGCAGGCTATACACCTAATACGAAACTGGTGTCTGCTGGGCACTTCATGCATATCTGTCATGTTCAAAAATGACCTTGAGAGCACGGCAGGCTGTTGTTTCAGTAGGAATTGAAGGCTTTTTGTGGGTTCATTTGTGGGCCAAGGTATCTGCTTATCACTGCTACGTGGCATGTTTTCAAGTATATAAATGTAAAAAAAGTTGCTGTGCATCTAGAAGATTTTGAGTGAACTTAAAAATGAGGCCAGAGTTTCTCTTCACAGTTGACACTATAGTACGACTATGCCACTTTCAAATGTTGAACGCTGTTGCTTTCAAGTGGGAGAAGAGCCTCTGGCGCCTTTTAGCTTTTCACTTTCAATTGTTATTATGCTGAGAAAATAATTTGTTACAGGCACGAGTGACCACAACAGCAATCTGCAACAGAATGGCCATATGGGGAATGGGGATTATTTCACCACTCAAAGTAGGATCACCATCAATCCTCTGGACTCAATGGAGGTAGGTTTATATGCGCGAAAGCTTTTTGTCCCTCACTTACCGGACACAGTGTTGCATTACCGAGCAGTTTTATTGCAAGCTGTTCACTTGCTTCCAGTTTTCATTGCACATTGTAACAAGTCTGTTATGGTGGAGTGCATCCAGTGTTGTGCTTGTGCATGTTTACATTTGTCTGGTAGTGTAAAAAAAATTGTAGTCACCATAAGGTGACTGCTTTGCATCAATGTCACTGTTTAAATATGCTGGCATGTTCTATTGCAGCTTTCAGAGCTGTCCAGGGAGAAGTATGCAGCTGCCATAGTGACACAGATCTCAAATGGCCACAGGATCAGTCCAATGAATTTGAGTAAGGTCACTATAATTCAGTGCCTACTTGCACTTGCTCTTATTGTGGTTTTTGATGACGTGAGTTCAAAGAGTCGTGCGATATAAATGACTAGTAATACTACTACTAATTGACATAGATGTTCCAACTTTGCTGTTAAAAGGACATGGTAAGCATGAAAGGAGCCAGAGTTGTCTTAAATATGACACATCAACAATTTAATTACTAATTCTCAGTCGTAAGTGCTTGAATACCAGTCAGGTTTATTGCTTGTGCTGTTTCTGCTGTGTTTCGAATGACCAAGATTGAACAGAATGAAGCCTTGCACATTTCTCATCTTTATTATTCACTTATAATTAGTTTGCAGTCGTCTTGAGCATAATTTCGAATCTTTGTGAGGATACCTTGGTTTACATATCAGTGTAGCAAATTTAGTGTCATTTTGCATGTTTAGTGGAGCCATAAAAAAATTTGTTTGCCCTGCAGCTGAAGTTTACTAGGACTGTACGTCCAACCCTAACAAAATAGCTAAAATAGCGTTGAGCTAACGGCTTTTGGGTGTGGGTTGTCTTATGACCCTCAAACGCACAACTGAGCTGCTTAATCTGTTAATTTTCTCCTTTGTATGAGTGTAACTCCCATGGATAGCCAGCTAGTTGTGGCACCTACGTTAAAGGATACTGACCTTGTTTGAGTTTTGAAAACTGAATTTCTAAAACTGAATTCAGTATACATTAATTTTTTTCTGGTTTAAACCAAAAAGTCCAACCCCTAGTTATGACACTACTACTACAGTTACTAGAACAAAGCATAGGCCAGCCTGCTTAATGAGCCGGAATGATAACAAATGGTTTATCAGCGGTTATATTGCAGTTTTTTTTTTATGCCTCATATGATCTAAACACTCTCAAAGCGTCTCAGCCATCGTTCAGTGGATGAAACTGGAACCGAACAGCATCAAAAAGATATTCAGTTTATAAATTATTTTGTGGTCGTACACGCTGATGAATACCACACGGTGAACTATGCATTCTAATGCCCAAAGCATCATTTGAAAGACGAAAACATGCACATAAAATTAGAAGCGTGTGTACCTTTGAAAGCTGCGTTTTAAGTTACAGTAGCGTCTTTGTCATTAATGTGCAGTAATCTATTGATACAGGCCATATTCAGCTGGTCCTCTTTGTCCTTTTGAGTGTTGTCTCCTTTCATCCTTTCAGGCCGTACCCACACAAACATGTCGGACAAATCTGATTGTGCCCTAGCGAGAAATGCATTTGTTTTGGCCTGTCCATACATTTGTGAGGGTTTATGAAATAAACCTGTCTCACTAGTTTGGAAAAAAAGCCCTAAAAAGGGGCCCATCATCGCTTCATCAAAAGGGCGCCCACTTGAAGACTTCCCGAGAACTGTGGTGTTTACTTGTGTTTGACAATGTGAAGGAAGTTGCTTTACATTTTTTAATCCCAAACTCTTAACAAGTCCTGTACTGATGCATCTTTGAACGCTGCTGGGGTGACAGTTTCATCATTGAAAGCCATACCCGCACGTAGATGTGAGTTATTCCCGCAATTGAGAATTTAATTTTCTGATGTTCTAATGCTAGATATTATCTCGTATGACTTCCAAGTGCAATAGTTGCACTTTGAAGAAAGTGGAACTTTCTGGTTAGTGTACTTATGTGCCTGAAAGGGTTAAGTACTAGGTCCTGTGCAAGTGCCATCACATATAGGCCTCACTTTTTCCTTTTCTGTCCTTTCTCTCTCTCTTCCTTTCTGGAGTAGGTAGGTGTCGTGCCTTTTCTGCTGGCAGTTGTTTGCCTATTCCTTCTCCTTTTTCTGCCTTCATGTCTTCTTCTGTTTTCTGTTTTGAAATGAATAGGTGATGGATATGAACTTCATGGCATTTAAAATATTTCAATGACTTGATGCAGCTGACTACTTTGTGTTCATGCCTCTCTTGATCACCTTTTTTTTTTTCTTTTGCAGGTGCCGAAGACATCATAGTGAAAGCAGAGGACGTCTAGGAGAATCTCATCTGTATTTATGCTTGAGAAGTTGGAGTTGAGCATGGCTATGCAATTTCTGCTGGACATACTGCATTGTACAATGAATTTTATATACATGTTTATTAAATATTCGTATCATTTGTCTTTCATTTTATTTTCTTCAACTTCATTACTACTATGCACATGCTTCATTCATGACTGAATAATTGCATGCCAAGCAACAGACTTGAGAGGAGCACTTGTGCCTTAGGGCATGAACTGTATGACTATTAGTAATGTATGTATACAGAATACTGAAAGTTCCTGAGCACGCTGGAAATGCCCCATCTGCACGTTATTGCAGCAGAGACGCAACAAACTTTATGCTTTGCATATCTCTACATTGTTCAAGTTACAGGTGCTTGTGAGGTGACAAGGACTTGGCGGTTGTAGAAACCTGTGTGGCTGCTCACTGCCGTGTGCCGCACTGACTTCATTATTAGATCATATGCAGTACTGGTTAGCATATTAATGACACATCATCCAGCGAAATAGCTTCCTGGTTAACCAAGAGGGTCGCATTCGCCTGGGGAGTTTCATGCTGCTAAGGAACCGGGTTTTATGACTGAAAACTGTTGGGTAGTACGGGAATGGCGCGAGACAGCCTGTCTGGGTATGTACGAATACATCACGCTGTCGTAATCTATCGCTGAGTGACGGGCGAAACCCTCGAGTACCGCCATGCGATACCAAAGTGGTACTGCTGGCACGTGGTACGGTGTACTTGCTACTTGTACCACTGGTACTACCTCCAGCAACTACTTGGTACCACTTCTACAGAATAATAGTTATTTGCATAAAATAATTAGCTTTATTTGCAAAATTGATACGTTTATTCATATCGCACGGTTTTGTCGGGGATCGGTCGGGTTCCTGGAGTGAGGTCGCTGGAGTAGGGGTCCGGTGATGGGCGAGGGGAGAGCTTCTCAAAATGGCGCTGTGCGTCGGGAAAGTTTGAAAAATAGTGAACTTAAAACTTTCATGCGCATTTGAAATTGGCATTGAAAGTGCTTATCGTACCGCTGCTGCCTGCGTTACCTTTCAGGCATGTTCGTCGCCAGAAGCATTGCCGCTGACCACAACGACTTAATTCACGACGTCGCATACGACTTCTACGGCAAGCGTCTAGCCACATGCTCCAGTGACCAGACAGTGAAGGTGTGTAGACCTTTGTGACGGAGCGATACGTCTGCCAACTTAATTAGCTGCCGTTAAGTACTGTACACGTGTTTGTGTGTACGCGGCTGCAGGAGTAATGAATTCGAGTGGAAGCCTGTCTTTGTTATCTCAGTACGCCTCCTCCGACGAATGCGGCGACTCGGGAGACGAAGGCCCGCCGTCCAAGGGTGACTCGCCCCGCAAGGATGAGTGTCAGCTGAATGTTATTGCAGAACGTCGGCAACTTCGAAAGCGCAAGCTAGAGTTACCGGTCGAAGTACTGGGCCTGTACAAAGATCGCATCGATCCGTTTGCTTGGGAAGACGACCAAAGCCTACACGATGGCAGAGCTCGCACGTTTGCTCACGAACCTGGCGTCTGGGCGTCTTACGCCTTCGTCTCTGGTGCTAAACAGATTCACATTGAGGGTTTGATATCTTTTCTATGCCGGGACGTTGACTACTTAAAACCGCAGCAGCTCAGCGCGTGCCATGTGAGCCTGTCGCGCACTGTCAAGTTGCGACACCATTGGATCCAGCCGCTGGTGGAGTCGCTGAGGGCCGTGATAGCGCCGCACTGTAGGTTTACCATCCGTTTCGGTTCCCTCGATGTCTACACAAACGCGGAGAGAACGAGGACGTTTTTGAGTCTAAAAGTGCACAAAGGGATCGAGCACCTCAAGAAAATGGTAGTTGAAGTTGACGGCTGCTTGAAGGAGTACGACCTGCCGCTCTTCTACGACGACCCGTCCTTTCACATGAGCGTCGCGTGGTGTGACGCCAGCGAGGAAGTCCGACTGCAGCAGGCCTTGCATGAGCTGCAAGTTAGACTCGAACAGTTTGCGATCAGGCATCCATCGTCTCTTGTCATTGACGTTGCTTCTGTGTGGTTTCGCACTGGAAACAAGCTGTTTGAGTTGCCGCTCTTACAGACGTGAACTGCACTGTGTTCAGTGGCAACAAGCATTTGCTGTAAAAGCCCCGTGTTCAATCCCTCAATCATTGCTCAATAAACGAAGAATATTTTGCAAAGAAACATGTGACCATGATCAAAGTAGTCTGTTTTGTTCCATCTCATTTGAGTAATGAGAATGTATGTTCCAGTGATGTGTACAGCGCATATTCTCTCGTCATAGTGTGTAGCTATGTGTGTGAGCTTTGGTTCGCACTCGGCAACAGACAGTAACATAATTCAGAGTGAAATATGTCGTTGCACAAATGACACTTAGGCAGCATTGTTCTGAAATTGATGCTAGCAGATATAAGCTGAGCAGTCAGAGGAAACCTTAGTATCGAAGTCAAGCTACTGCATGTGTGTTCCTCCTTCATTTAAGGTATGGGACCTTGGAGAAGACGGAGAATGGCGCTGCACAGCAAATTGGAAGGTTGGTGTCATTTTTTTTTTTCAAGTAAAAGGCAAAAGTACACACCTTGCATGCTGCATTGTTAATATCTAGCCTGTCACCTTCAGTATAAAGGGAAGATAGGCTTTTCTGTTGAGTTGGTTTTCAGTTGGACAATTATATTTTTGTGTATTACAACTACTATGTTCCTGATGTGCAGACGCACAGTGGATCTGTTTGGAAAGTCACATGGGCACACCCAGAATTTGGGCAAGTCCTGGCGACATGCTCTTATGACCGCATGGCCACTGTGTGGGAGGAATTAGGTAAGTATTGTACCATTTGCCGTGCTTTAAATTATTGATTACTTGTTCATTCTAAATATCTACAATATATATGTTCATTAAAACAGCCATGACAATTTTTTTTGTCAGAATAGTCTGAAATCAATTGCATCATGACAGCTGGAAGCCATTGAAAGTGCACTAACAACGTGTTATATGTGCCGAGAAAAAGAAACTTGCATTTACCTTAGTTGCTTGTAATGGGAGAGCTGTGTTTAGTTTGTGTTGGGCGTCCACCTAGAAATAGTAAACCCTGTAAAACTTGCCGAGTTGTGTCTAAATATGCAAATAATGCCTTGCCCAGTTCTCAGTAAAGCGTATTCCAGTTGTGGAGCTTGTGCATAGCTCTTGAGGAGACCTGCTTTGCTAGGGATCAAATCGGTTTTTCTGGCTGTCATGAGGAGCACTAACACCCATGCAGTCTTAAGGGGATGCTGAGGTCAACTCTGTGGAGTTAATGTGTTCGCAGTAAAAATTTATTTTCCAACAGGAAAAGATACATTTATGACCGACAATATTGAAAATTCAGTGTCGATGCACACATTTTACTTGCGAAAACAGCTGGTGATGGCAACACCTGTATTTTGTTTTTGGATCTTCCCTGGCTTATAAAATCTCCGTTTACAGTGGGAGTGGTCTCTCTCATTAGAATGCCGTGGTCCGTTGATACATGCCAACCTCAATTTGTCCTCGGTGTTCGTTTAATGTGGTGGATGGATTAGGTAGTACCATGATGCGTCATGTCAGCACAAATACAGCTAAAGGAAGGGCTCATAAACTAGGACTTATCGATGTTATAATTTAACACGTTCATTGCATTATGGGTCAAGTCGCGTATTCCTGCTGTGCAGCACGAATACTGTGTGGTGCTATGAAGCCGTGGGACAGCTCAGATTTTTCAAACAGCCACTGCAAAATGCACATTCCAGGTTGCTATTACCACCTCTTGTCAGTTCGACTGAGGTGACTTAGCTGGTAGCTCACTGGTGACTCACACCACACTGACGGAAGTCTACGAGTAGCCTACCGGACCACGGACGGCCACGACATGCAGGGATTACGGTCCCGAAACTCGCTGCTGCAGTGAACGTGTTCATGGCCATATGTTGCACCATGATCAGATAATGCTGCATTAGGAAATAAATTTTTCCAGAAATGCCTAAATCATTTGTAGTCCGCAAATTTGGTACCTAATGGGAGCGTTGCATGTTTTTTTTTATTTTTAATTGTTGTCTTGCTTTGTATGTAGGCGTTGGACTTTTCACTACTTCAGAGCACAGGTTTCGTTTCTTTTTTTTTTTACAGATAATATTTTCGACAAATGGATTACTGATTTCAGGGTGTCTACCAACCGGAAAAACCGTGAAAACCGGGAATTCTCAGGGAATTCGGATAATCTGGGAAAACTCCGGGACAACTCAGGGTATTTGTGCTTATATCAGGGAAAACTAGCTGCAGTTCTACAAAAAAGGAACTAAGTCGCGATAATGCTCCCTCGTGTAAACTATGCAGACTGGCATTGCACGGATTGTCCAGTGCAGCGTTACGCGTCCCCTCCTCAGCGGCTGCTGGCCTCCAACATTGTGCTGTCAAGTGCAAAATCCCAGCAAGGCGGCAAAAGCTTTGCGACTCCAGCGGCGCTTCCAATTTCGAAGCGTACTACGTCGAAAGCGGACACATTCCCGCGCTTCCCCGACACTGTGGCCGACGGCAGAGCGCGCGCTTCCTACGGTTCGCACGTGCGCTGTTTGACGGCCAGCGGCCTCCCCTTGTTTTTCTGTGTTTCCGAGTGTACAACTCCAACAAGGCAGCAGGAAACGTTCTGAGAAATTGCGATGGTCCCAAATGAACTCTTCCTCCCTGTGCATCTCCTTGATGGAAGCGTCCATTTCTGCCGCAAGGGGTGCATGCACGCGATGCAGGCGGCGCAGCTTTGGGAGAAAGGGAAATAGTTTCGCGTTTTTCGTGACCTGCCGACGCTAGCAAAGCAACGAATTCTGTCTGTACTTAGTTTACTTAATTTTAATGACTGCTGTGGTGCCGCAGGCAAGCTGTGTGCGACGTGTCAAGCAAGACAGCCTTCAAGTGCACTTTCGTCCAGGACCAGACGAATGCGAAACATTGAGAGTTTGCAGCCTGGGTTAGGCCCGTCGAAAGTAACCCGAACGCAGCGTACTGTGCGCTATGCAGAAAGCAGTTTTCGCTCAGCAACATGGGAAGAAGAGTGGTGACAAGTCACGCTGAAAGTAAGAAGCACCGACTGGCTATTACCGGAGCCGGGACACCCTCTGTAGCCTCATTTTCGACACCGCCGTCCACTGTTGTGACCAATGCCGGGACACCCTTTGTAGCCTCATTTTTGACACCGTCGACCATCATTGTGACCAATGCCGGGCCAGTGCCGTCAGTTTCTGCGTATCCTTCAAGCGCTTCAACTACTGTGACGGACGTCCAACCCGATCGTACAGCAAAGGATATCTTTCAGCGTGACTTGGAGGTCATAAATGCTGAAGTGCTGTGGTGCCTCAATGCTGTTATGACGCACACATCACTTCGTGCGGCCGCAGCATCGGCTTCTCTGTTCCCTTTAATGTTCCCATCATCAGCTACAGCCAAGAAAATGCAGCTTGGCAAGGACAAGGTAGGATATACTATTGTCTATGGCCTCGCACCTTTCTTCGAGGAGAACCTCATGTCAGAAGTAAGCCAAGCCTCCCACCTCGGGGCATTTGACTAATCGTTAAACAAAGTTTCACAAAAAGAGCAAATGGATGTGTTGGTCCGCCTTTGGTCGGATGCAGAACACAGCGTGAAAACGTGCTACCATTGGTCACAACGAGTCGTCATGCTTTCTGGGGCGCACATGGGCGGAAGAATTGGTGTCCGCTTTTAAAACTTCCACAGATGGACTCTCCCAATAGAAAATTCTTCAGATCTCAATGGATGGGCGAAATGTAAATATAAAATTTCTCCGTGAGATCAAACAAGAACTTTGTGAATCCAGCAACGGCCGTCGTATTCCCGAAGTTGGTAGCTGTGGCCTTCATTTTGTGAATGGTGCTTTCAAAACTGGACACGCGGCAACAGGTTGGCAACTCGTGGAATTCCTTCGTGCTTTGTACAGCTTATTCAAATCTGCCCGACGCGCTGAATACGCACGCATAACCGGAAGCAACATATGCCCTATGAAGTTTCGCGCTGTGTGGTGGCTTGAAAATGTTCGTGAAATTTCAAGAGCTATTGAGATTCTGCCGCACCTAAAAGTGTACGTCGAGTCGTGTCGAAACGCGAGCAACCGACCAACTTGCTCCAGTTACTGCGTGGTTGAAACAGCCATTCGCGATCCTCTACTGTCTGCAAAGCTAACCTTTATGCTTGGCATCGCGGAGGAACTGCAGCTGTTCCTGGCTCAGTTCCAGAGCGACCCGCCTATGCTTCCATTTCTTGGCGCAGCATTGGAGAACCTTCTATGATCACTAATGAGTAGAATAGTAAAGAAAGAAGTAATAATGGCGGCGGACAGTCCGTTGAAGTTGATCACAAGGACTTTACTGCAAACGTAGTTGCGACGCCAAAGGTTGACCTTGGGTTTGCTACGAAGAATGCGCTCCGAAAGGCCCCGAAACTTTCAGATTCAGCTATCCTAGGGTTCAGAAGGGACTGTGCCACTTTCGTGAAGAACTGCGCCAAAAAGATTGCGGAGAGGTCGCCGTTGAGGTTCAAGCTGGCGAGGGGATCATCATCTCTGGATCCCGTGTGTGTGCTGATTCCCGATCTCGGGGAACGTCGTCTAAATGATGCACTTGAAGTTCTAACGGAGCACCAATGGATGACAGGAACAGAAGCTGACCGGGCGATGTGGTCCTACAAGCATTTATGCTCCCTAGCCTCGATGCAAATGGCATTCAAAATTTGAATAGGAGCACGCATCGGCCGTATGCCCTTTGGGCAGGGATCTGTGGTTCGAACAAAGAACTGTTCACAGTTGTGAAGGTGATTCTGTCTCTTTCGCACGGAAATGCGGCTGTCGAGCGGGGATTTTCTATTAACAAGGAACCTTGTTGAAAATCAGAAGGAGCTTCTGTGAAAGAGCTTGAGCTTAAAAAACAAAGTGCTGGCTGACGCCGAGATGCAAGTGTCCCTAATCCAAACGAAAATAAATTCTCTTAAGTAGTGAAACAAACAACACTGAAGCGTTTTGCATGAACTTGAGGTTGACTTTCCAGTGTTGCTTTGAGGTTTGTCGCTCTTTCACTTCTATAAGCCAAGGTTTCTATAATCTGCAGTTCGTCTGAATAGACTTGCTGAGAGAGAATCGCATTTTTGACGCTTAAGTTCAGGTCCCACACCATTGTGGTTATTATCAGCAGATAGAAATATCTAACATTTGAAAATATTTGTTTCTGCATGCATCTTCCTTTTAGTTCGTATTTGAAAATGTTCAATTCGATTCGCAGTTTGTTTTAGCATTTTTTCGAAGGTATTTGATTTGTTATGCATTTTGCTAATCTCTCCCCTTTATTTAAATGAAATAAACACAACTCCTTACTATTCAAATAGGTTTAAATCATTGTTTTCATTTTTTAACATGCTTACTGGAGAGTGATACCATCAGGAGGCTTTGTGTGAGCTTGTTTTCGCATAAAACAAAGCACTGTGTCGCTCAGGGTATTTTACAAATGCACTCAGGGAAAACCTGGAAAACTCAGGGAATTTGGAAATGCCAACTTGGTAGACACCCTGGATTTTTTTTTCGGTGACTTGATGTGGCAATCCTGTGTAGCCAAAAGTGACTTAGAGTCTATCTAACTCTGAGTATTTTTCAGCATGAACAGTTTATTTACCAGTAATTAACGTGCAACTGGTATAGTACTTGGAGCTGTGGTTGTAGAAGGAATTACTATCGTCATTAAAAAAGTAACGCATTAAGTGAGATAGCCGCAGACAAAAACGAAACGCAGGTGGAAGCTTACTTGAACAAGGTTGCTGTTGGTTGTTTTACTGGGTTGAGCGAGAGGGTGGGCATCGTGCAGTCTGCATCTTGATGACATGGATGGAACTCCTGCTGAATCGTCGTGGTAGCCAGAACAGTATACTTTTTCGTGACGCAAATGCAGGGTTTCATCTCAGTGACCTGAATGCAGTTGATAAACCTACCTAAATGATTAACTGCTCTGAGCGGATGGTGATAGTGAACAAGCAGTGCTTCGCTAGCAGGCTGCAAGGAGGCAATGCTTCCCAGTCTGCAGAGACATGTAAGCTAGTGGAGCAGTACCTCGTATTGCACAATTGAGCTGCTTATTCAATAATACGACCATTGCATCGTGCCCCTGGCTTCCCTACTTCGTTAATTTCAACTTTGACTGGGTGTAACTCGTACTCAGCATCTAGCGAGCTATGTCACCTAGCTATGAATACTGGCCTATTTCGGTTAAAACTAAATTTAACAAACTGTGTTCGGGGTACTTTTATCAGTCTTTTTCGGTTTAAACCAAAAATCCAACCCCTATTTATATATGGTATATTGATCCTTAATGGAAGTTGCATTCTTAATGAGTTTGGACATGGTACTATAAGGGGCACCACAGTGGAAGTACAACGGCATGGCATTGAAATGAACAATTGCTGACTTGGGAGGGAAGTAATGGAGCAGCTGAAAACACTCCAAACGGTGCCTTGCAAAATACTATCTGTGGCATAGTTTAGTTGGAGTTGAAGAAGAAGAAAAAAAACTTAAAATGGCATTGTTTCCTGAACAGTGGACAATGATTTTTAGCACAGCATTAAAGGAAAGAACAATAAGATTTTTTTTATTTCGTAAAAAAAAAAAAAATTTGTTATATGTGCGTATATCCCCTTCAGGCCCCAATTAAATCTGCTGAAAGGAAGTCTTCTTTTGAATAAATGTTGATCAGTAGACTAAGTAGAAGTGATGTGCAAAAATTATGTAAAAATATTCATATTTATGAATATTTTATATGCATCCACATTTGTGGACATAGCGCCTTAAACCTGATACATGAACATAAACACTGCTACATTTGCTTGCCTTTTCTAACTGATCGTTAGACATGAATAAATGTTTAGCTCTGGAAATACACACTTCAGGGAATTATTCTGCAGTTCATGGACTTATAAAACAGATAAAACCAGTCATTCTGGGATGACAGGCAGAGGAATATTCGGTATTTCGAGCCCCGAACATGGCTTTTAAATCTGCAGCCTTCACTTCGGCACCGTTGTGTAATTAACGTGTTCAGAAGCTGGGGCCAATCGTTGCTTCCATCATAAGTAATGCTTCAAGTCCGGCTGCATCGAAGGGGTCTCGAGTGATCTGAGCACAGGCGGAGAGGGGGGAGAGAGGTAGCATCTTGCTGCCTGCTTTACACTTGGTTTTTTCAAAAATGACAAATCATTTTTAAAGGTCGTTGTTCAGTTTATGTCAGAGACCTGAAACAAACTGCCCCCTCGCTCTGCGAATGTGCTGATTATTGTTTTGTAGCCTTGTAGCTTAGCGGCCAGCTCTGAACTGACCATGGTGTGAGGGCATGGGTTCCCCTTTTTCATCCTCCCTTGTGTAGTGCTGCCACTTTGTATTTTTTACCGTCTTGGGTTTCATACATAATGTAATGATTATTGCTAGAAACAGTAGCGAAATTTTCAGAATGATAGAGAAAAAATGTTCTGACTGTCACTGTAAATGGTTGCTTCCTTCGGATTCATGCATTCTACAATCAGCACAAATGGTCTCAGATCCCTTTTTGAATATTGTTAGGGGCCTAAGACCCTCCCAGACCTCCCTGACTTTAAGCACTGGTCATAGCTTGCTGTGTTTGCCGGCAGCGGCTCAGCTAAGTCGTGGTTCTTTCCGACCATCTGCAGGTCTTCATTGCTCAATTGGCCGCACTGCTTTGGAAGTGCTTCTCCATCGGCTATTTTTATGAAAAACGCTTCAGCGCTGGAGTCGTCCAACGTTCTCTTTGTAGAATCATAGTTTTCAACGCCCTTAAGGAGTAAGCCCATATCGTATCATACGCGCACAAAAAAAAGCGCATTCTGGGGAGAAAACGCCACTGATATTTTCGGCATTCAGGCGCCATGTCCACATTTGTGGACGCACCACTCTGAGCGTCTACTGCAGCACTTTTTCTTTGTCTGTGATGATGAAAATCGGTGTGCCGTTTCTACATCAACCTGCCGACATATTCTGAGCCCTAAATTGCATCATTCACGATCATCTGTAAAGATAGAATGCCAAAAGGAAAGCTATTTACTCTTCCCGTCAAAAAACGATGTGATGCACATATTTTCTTTTTTTTTTACAAATGCATTTCGCTCTAGCTGCAAGAGATGGCGCCACAAACTTGACAAGGAGGGTCAAAATGGTAAGAGCGCGGTATTCAAAGCTGGAAATTCGCCTTGCGTACGAAGATATGAGGAAGCTTAAGTCGCGTCCACATATGGGGACCCAGCGCCTGAAGGGGATATAGTATAAAGATCTAGTGCGTATTTAAAGACGAGTTTTTGTCCAATTAAGCACGTCATGTTTAACAAGAAAGTGCGAAGGAGTTAACTAATGCTGATAAAAAAAAATTCATAATTACTTTACAGTGTTACACACAAATGTGATGAAAGTTTTGACGCCACCTAGCTGTATGTTTACAAAACAAATACTGTGTTGCTATTGGTGAGGTGTTTACTGTGTTAAACAAGAACAGTATAAAAATTGTTGGGTAGTTCTGGTGGAAAAGGCAGGTTGTAAGTAATAGGCAAGTGTTTTCCCAATGACATGCCGTGCTCATGTTGGACTCCTTGCTCCTCGAAACACTATTCTGAATCATAGTAAGGTGAAACAGCACAGACGATGGAACAGAGAATAAAGATACAGGACAAGTGTTAACTTTTGACTGAAGTTTATTCTGCGGAAGTGCAAAATACATACGGTGTAAAAGGTATGTGAACAGACAAAAAACAACTAAAAATTGAAGTGATCAGCCGTGATACACACTGCACGAAATTCAGCCGTATTTTTTCACGTGGTTGCAAAACCGTAAGGCAATTATAATGCGGCTTCATAATAGTGAGATCACCTTTTTCGACCACGTGTACAAAGACTGGTGAACTTTCCATTTTTATGATACATTTGTGCTGTACTTTTCATGCCTGATTACTAATTTTTCATGTTCTTCTATTGTTTTGTTTGTTTTTATGGCTTTCACATCATGTGTATTTTCTGGTTTCACAGAAATAAACTTTATCTGCGAGTCAGCACTCGCCTTGTGTCTTCGTTGTCAGTTTGTCATCTGTTTGCACTGCTCCACTTCACCATGAACTGGTACCGACTTGCCCAAATGGATATTTTGCTACTGTACTAAATAATTGGTTGACATTTGATCACTTGCATCTGTTTCTACAGTGGCAGGTAAGAGTGGCGTTCTCAACGGTGGCGGTGGAGGCGGGGCAGGGGAACGTGGCCAATCCCATTGGATCAAGCGCACCAGCCTGGTGGACAGTCGAACGTCGGTGACAGATGTCAAGTTTGCACCTAAGCAGCTGGGCCTACAGCTGGCCACCTGTTCAGCCGATGGGATGGTGCGTGTCTATGAGGCTCCCGACGTCATGAACCTGAGCCAGTGGTCCCTGCAGAGCGATATCAACTGTCGCATGCCACTCAGCTGCCTCTCCTGGAACCACTCTTTGTGAGTACGCTCCATTCTCAGGGAGAAATCTGTTGCATTAGGTCTATTGGTCGCTACAGCGTACTATCAGAATTTGACAAAATTATAAACGTAGTTTCCAGGGAAATCATGTTAGCTGGGAAATTATTAACCAGAAGAGAACTAGTGGAATTCTAGTGGCATTGCTATTGCTCACGGTATTGAGCATATGAACTGGGAAATTGTAAGAATCAGGAATTTATTACTGAGGTTGTGCTGTACTGAATAAATCTCATCTTTTGCCTTGGGAAAAGAATCACATGCTAATAACTCTTCCAAAGTGGAAATTTTGTATCTTGCCTCAAACATAAGCCGAGCTGATTGTTACGAAGGCACTGAAGTGTGTTCGCCACTAATTAAGTCGCTTACTTAGTGCCAGAAGCATTTTTTATTAATTTGAAGCTGTCACTATTTACATCAGACAGCATGGGAGGCATTGACGATGAAGCCAATAACGGGAAAGCGTTTTGTGCTTCAACAAAACGAGAAAGGAAAGGAGGTAGCTTGGCTGGTTCTGGCATACTGACAATGAAATTATTACATTCTATGAAACAACACTGTGGGGGTGAGGTTGCCCTCGTGCATTTTTTTTTTTTTCCTGTTCTGCCTACACAGTAGCTATAGAGCTTTGAATAACCAAAGTTTTTATTCTTAGATGAACCAAAACAAGGCAGGACAAATCCAAGTATTACTGTACAGTTCAGTATCACAAGACCATATGCCTAATTATTGTCCATACCCTTCTGTTTTCGTGACAACACAAGTCTCATGAGGGTATAAATACTTGTGGTTGTGTCGGCTTTGTTAAAGCACATGGAGCAGCTTGTATACAATGAATAAGTATGGTCGCCATTTCCATGATGATTAATATGCATTGCCTGTGCTAATCACAGAGCAGTAGCTTTTATACTATGCCTCAGTTGGCATTCCCAGGACAGATGAAACTCTTGAAAAAAAAACCTCACTGTGTCAAACTTCATTATACATATTATGCATGGCTACTGTATACTGGAAAAATTTTTGGGTAACATACTATTCGTGTCTCTATAAGCCTACATACATGTTTTTGTAGCCTTGCAGTGTTCTTCAAAGCGTGATGAATTAAATGTGAAATCTGCTGGAATAAATGGTAACTAACAGCGCATTTTTATTTGATGTATTGTTTCAGATCCCTCAGTGGGATAAAATAATGATGGTGGCTGATTTTTAGTGTAGAATCAAGGTGTTGCTTTTTTCACCATGCTACTCTTATGGCAAGGTGAATAAGTGACCTAGTCAAAGTTGTGCACTTCATTGTGCACAATGTATTGCATCCTGTGATGTGCCCGCTAATATCCACATCTAACCTCAGTGCTTGCTTGTGTGGTTAACCATTACAGCAATCGCAACCATCCACCGATGCTGGCCGTTGGCAGTGACGACCCAGGGGCCTCCGGCACAGGGAAGGTGCATGTTTATGAGTACTGTGAAGGGAGCCGCCGTTGGACGCGTATCGAGACTGTTGTCACAGTTGTGGACCCTGTGCACGATTTGGCTTTTGCACCCAGTGTAGGCCGCTCCTACTACCTGCTGGGCATTGCCTCTAGAGATGTGCGCATCATTTCTTTCAAGCCTCTCCAGTGAGTACATAATGCTGCTTACAAATTTGGATAGTGTCCTACCAGTTTCCTATAAATAACAAAGCTCTTGAATACTGGGCCTGCCGGTTGCTAGACATGACATTTTAAGTGAACAGGCAAAAGTAGCTACTGGCAAATAGGTTTGAGCCGAGATATCTGACAGATTTAACTTCTTTTTGACTGTGCTGGTTTAAAGAAACAGGACAACAGAAAAGGACAACATAACCATGTGGCTGTTTCTTGCGATGCAAGATGCACAGCTTGCATTGCTAATCCTGTTGAAAAGGTGTGCCATGAGCTTTGGGAAGCCTGTATCATGGTGGGTGTCAAGGAAAGAGGTGCATCAGCATGCCATTGGGGTCGCTTACTAAAGAAACAAGTTAGATATTTAAGTGTAGGACGTAAAAGGAAGTTCCCTGTGCATGCGTGAGTGTGTGTGCATGTGCGGTACATTTCCAGCAAAGAAACACTTGCTCCAAAGAAGAACGCAAACACTACCAAAGGCAAAGCCCTCACTGCATTCCTTGACGGCATTTGCCAAAGCACGGAAGAGCATGGGTGGAAGCAGCGAAAGTCTGTTCCGTTCCACAGATGGTCTAATTTCCTAGCTTCTCCACATAGCTTGGCACTCTGCAGAGAAGCCTAACTGTAGTTGCAGCTTTCATCGATGATTGAGTCAGCATTTTAAATGGTAGCGCAAAAAAAAAACTTTGCATGCTTTATCTACGTACAAGCTTCTTTCATATGATTCCATGAAGCTTGTGAAAATCTAAAAAAAAAAAAACATTTCAGCTTCTCTTTAAACCTCTAGTTGCAGGTTGTACTTCGCCTGTGTGTTCATGTTGTCCTTCTATATTGTCCTGTTTTCTCAAGCCAGCGCAGTTCTAATATCATGCAATCAGATGAACTAGTCATGTTTGAAGCTGTGTTGGCATTAATGTCTAGTTGACAGCTCAAAGCTGAACAAATTTCACTTGAGCAGTAGTGAACCCGGAGCAGAGGATGCTTACTTACGTGATTTTGAGAGGGGCCCTTTTGTCGTGAAGATGCTGGGAAGCATTATATTGTAGAAGTTCTGCTGTCCCGTACAACACGTAGAAGAACAGAGTTGTTTGCTTTGGATGGCACGAGATAAGACTTCTTAAAACATAACCAGCAATACACTATGTGTCTGACTCCTGCAAAGTAACTTCGATGTGGCACTCTTGCACTTTAGTCCTTCGCTGCGAGGCATATTGCAACATAATGGTGACTATAAATATTATTCTGACCCATATTCTAGTGCATACCTTCCAATGGAGCAGTTTTCCATTCACAGTAACCATGTTGCTAGAAAAAAGTAGTTAAGACCAGTGCATCAACAATGCAAATATCCTGCTGGTGATGCAGCCTCCTGGTTGTTCATGCCCTGTAATGTTGGTACATGGGAATTTAATGTCCCAAAGAGGCACATGGGCTGAAGCATCCTAGTGGAAGGCTCCGGATTGTTTTTGAACTCCTGGGGTTCTTTAACATGCGCTGACATTGCATAGCACATAGGTGTTTTTACATTTTGCCTTTACACCCTGTAATGTTGCTGGTAATATTGCTATTACATGGTTAGGTTTTGGTTGCTTTTTTTTATTTTATTGTGCAATTCTTGCAGACCTGAAATGATGATGTCTCAGTTACAAGATGGAGTGGCTGCTAAGTTTGAAACCAAAGTTGTGGCACAATTCGATGACCACAACTCTCAGGTGAGAGATTGTGTGGGTTCCTAGATCCAGGTGGTGCTGTTTGTGGCTTATTAAATGCTTAAGTCGGTTCGGCTTTTTGTGTGTTATAACAGGCCTGGAGGGTGAGCTGGAACATCATTGGCACTATTCTTGCATCTTCTGGGGACGATGGTTGCGTGAGACTGTGGAAAGGTGTGTCTGCTTTAGTTGTACTTTATATGCTTGTGGTTCATAAGATTAGTTGAAGTGTTGCTCAGAAGCTATTTGCTGCATAAATTTGTGCAAACTTTACAGCTTGAAGTGCATGTCCTTTGAAGGAGAGTTGCTGAAGAAAACGGTTACGTATACATGTGTAGTACCCTGGTGGTAACTATGCAGTACCACAAATTTCACAAAATCACTTTGTGTTCAAGAGCATATATAACATTGGAAATAAGAATGATGCACTAACTGTTGCTCATTACTTTGCTAATGATCAGCTGGTTTTATTTATGGAGCATGATTTTAAAGTTCACCCCTGAGTAATCCATGATACCTGCCACAAACCACATAGACCAAGCCTAACAGTTTGTTGTTTAGACAGCAGCATTAACACATTGTTATCTTGATAGTAAGAAAACTAAAACGCATCTTCATAAGGTGTTCACCTGTATGCTGTTGTTAAATGCTGTGTTTGCTTTCATATGAATACTAAATTTCATGCTCGTTTATTTCTACATGTGCTTGTCTGGTTTGTTCATGTTCACGTAATTAATTCCCCTTGTGGAACTAAAGAGACACTGTATTTTCCTATTAACATGCTCAGTGAATGCAGTGCACAATTCATTGGTGTGGTCTAACGGGTTTTTCACATTATGCAGTGTTGATGTCGTTGCCCATGCCTTGAGTAAGGGCAACCACAAATAAAGTGCCCAGCTAATATCCCCAAACTAATATCTTGCAAGATTTCAAGGAAAATGGGGAACAAATCACTAAAAGTAGCCTGTTGTACTTATTATGGTGGTACAATAAATTTTAAGCAAAGATTATAAGCATATTTTGTGTTCATGATCTTCAACCGCTGTGCAAGCAGGGCTGGAAATTTCTAGCAAAATTGCTTTTTAAGTGCATGAGTGTTTACAGTTTCTTTCCACTTAGAAAAATACTAAAAAAAATATACATTGTTCATTTCTTTCCAGAAATTACTGTTGTAGGCCTTAGGACAAAGCTCACATTAAACACATTGAGGCATATTTTTTGCAAGAAAAATAAAATTAGCAGGTTGTGTTCGCTTTGCTCTTAACGTGGATAATTAGTAACATCATCAGAAAAGTCTTAGTGAGTAAGTTCCAGGAGGCATTTAATTATTATAATAGAGGCTGTCTGCATGCCACAGTTTGCTCCAGTCAGCGTAGGTAATGACATGGGCAACTGCTAAAACCAAAACACCTCCACCGATGTAACCAAAATGGAATCCAGTTTACTTCTACATCACAATGGTTCACATGAACCCCAATGAAGGTGCCAAGTGTTTTCCCCTTTTTTCGCATTTTATAATCAAGCGAAAGATTGTATGCCATTATTTGACACCTGACTTGTCATATTTGAACCTGTTAAGTTCGCTGTGTTATTCTCATGCCTGTGCCATGGGCTGCACGTCTTGATTTTTTTAGTCGTTAGGGACATCTGCCTGGCCACGCAGAAGATGGTACCACACGAGGAGGGCATAGGTCTCACATAGCTTATACACACTGCTGTAATTGGAATTCAGTTTAGAGTCCCTTTAAGTGCAAGGAGCACTCTGTGCAACTGCTAAAGTCATGCTGTTTTGCAGCTGTTAGGGTTTGTTGTCTACTGCAGTTTATATTTTTTTTTTCTCAAGTGACTCACATATGAATGATATGTCCTCCCAACAGCCAACTACATGGGCATTTGGAAATGCATAGCAACATTACAAGGCGATGGGGGTGTGGTTCAAGGAGACAAGCAGTCTACTGACACATCCTCGTTTTCTGGCCAGTTGGGAACTTCGAGTGGCATTGGCTCACCGTACTACATGGTCCAAAGCAGTCATCTTATCAACAAAGCATGGTCTTGAATACTCTGCCTTTGCCCTTCTGTTTTTGTCACTGCAGGAGTGTAGCAAGGCTGAGCTCCAGTGTTTGTGCAGGGGATGATTGTTCTGAATAAATATTGCTGACCAGCTGAAAAGTTTGGGTGGCATTTGACATGTTCCAAAGCAGTCGTCTTATCTACAAATCATGGCCCTGAATACTCTGCAGTTTCAGTCACTGCTCGAGTGGAGGAGGGCTGGGCTCCCATGTTCGTACAGGGAGTGATCATCTGAATAAACATGCATGTTGTTTTGTATTTTGCTGGTGTTGAGTTGTTTCTCCTGAGGACTCTAGTGGAGAGAGAGAGAGAGAAACTTTATTTGGTCCATTAAGTGTTTAGCATTCGCTATTCTGTACACGCAATGTTGGAAGCAAAAAAAATTAATTGCACACAAAGATAGGTTAAAAGTTCACATTGGAGGATAAGGAAATATATATGGAGGTTTGCTGAAGAAAGGAAAAAGGCAAAGGATGTAATGAACTTAGAATGGACAGATGGCCATTCATCAACTTTTCTTGTTTTGACTACTGTTATAGACTGTGTAAGGCACTGTGTGGTTACCTTGTGCAAATGTAGCTCAACTGAAACAAAATGAAAGACAACTTCGTCCACACAAAAGGATTTAGAAAATGGAAAGTGCAATATTTATTTTGTTGTCAAGCACGCAAAGAAAATATGTACATAATGCCACTGCTTGGCATCTTCTGAGGTATTTATTTCAATGTACACAGTCATTTCCAGGTCTGGGCCAGTGGCATGATTTGTTAAATGTTTTGAAGCATGTATTGACTGCATCACTACTTAGGTTAGTAGCTTCATGTTTGTCTTGCATATGTGCCATGAGGAAGAGGAGGAAAGGCAGGGAGGTTAACCTCACAAGCAAACACAAATTACGAACACTGTCTAGGATGGTAACGTGGTCCTTGTAGCACTGCAACAAATGAAGTACCTTTCTGCATAGACTCACAAACCTATACAAACTTGGCACCAGCCTTGATGCTGGTTGTTTTCGAATATTGTCACAAATAATGAGAAATCAAAACGCATGAGTGAGCATCATAACTTGGTGGAGAATAATTGCTCCTTATCAGTTTGTGTTGGAAGAACCACCTTGTTAATTTCAGGCGAGGTGCCTAGCCTGGACATGAACAGCACACTTCAGTTTTCTCAGTGTGAGAAAGTAGACTGCATGAGAATGATATAGCTTTGGTAACTGAAAGCTACACCTATTGCTATCCAAGTGCTGCATATGTCAAAAATTTCCAGGCCACTACGTCAGTAACTATGTGGTTGCTGAGCAATGTGGAGTTTATCCCTTGGGCTTTGAATGAATGGTAGAAGCACTCGTTTGCTGCATACGGTACATGGACATAGTATAGGTCTCTCTCCAGGCCCCATGAACTTTCGGCTTGGAGTAGTACACATAATTTGCAACTGCATACGGATGTATGCAGCTAATAGGCTGAAAACTTTTAGTGTTTAGTATGTTTTAGAGCTAGATTAACAGAAACGTGGGCCTTTTTTTTTATTATCCCTGTTCCAGTATCTGAATGTTGCTTTGTCATATTGTTTAACTGAATTATCAGCGTAATTACCACGGTTATTATCGGCTCAATTTGTGAGCATCGGACTCGGCGGGAACACTACTGTCAATGAACATCGGACTTGGCGGGAACACAACCACAGTCAGCCCGATTTAGTCGGTTTTCCGCAGAAAGTAGGCAAAAATTTATAGCGACGTTGCGGCATAACGCAGAAAACGACGATTTTACGGCGTAGCTGGGCTGGACGAGCCGCAAAGTTGGCCAACAAACGCGCTTGTCCGGAAAGAAGCAATAGAAGAAAGATCGTGGCCTTCCAATCTCTTAAGATTTTTTTTTTTTCGTATACAGTTATTTAGACCTCAGGGTCATGCAATGCGTCATTACCGTTGCACGATCGACAGGCATGAAAAATAGAGCGCAAGCATTCTTCCACGCGCCCGAGCGCGCAGGTGTTTTCCCTGCAAGGCGGAACACGATGCTGTCGCAGCGCGGCCAGCGCGGCAGAGCGCGAACGTTGCGAAAACACCTGCTAAAGTAGTCAAAGCAGCTGTGAAAATGCAGTTGGCAGCCGCAGGTGTTCGCTAAAACGCCGGGCTTTTCGCTGCTTTCGTTGCATACGCGCCAATGCGCGCACCTCCTCTCGGTCCCCACGAAGGCAAGGCCAAGAATTAATTTCTGTCAAACTCAAATTGTTACCCGGCCCACTGCGGAGAAATGCTACGCCCCCTTCGCTATCCCTCGTGCATTGCGGACTCGATTATGCGGAGAATAGTAATCTTTCTGCCCTCTTAAACGATCCAAAAGGTTGCATAGAAGGAAAGGTTTCGCTTGGTAGATATATTCTAGTCTTCGTTTAAGCACAAATTTGTACAGACCAAGGGTCCCTTTGCATGCCAACAAACAAATTCTGCCCGGAGGACGTGCTTAGGATGGCTGGAAAACTTCAAAGGGATTTCGTATTTGGTTGCATTACATATTAGAAGCTTACCCGAGGATACCTGTACGAAAAGTGCAAGCATGCTTCCATTTAATGCTAATCTCCAAAATTTTTCTCTGCTTGCAACAAAAAGCACCAGTTGGAAAAAAAATTAGCAGTCGTTCTTCGAATCCGACATCCCTAACGTGCCCCGTCGTGACGTCAGAAGCGTCAATCTGAGGTGGGCTGTAGTTTTCTGTAATTGACGCCGCCATTTTTGACGAAGACTGACACCTTGGTAAGCTGCCACTCAAACCATCGAATTACCGCTCCCGCTTCAAAGCGCGCCACGCGCGGCCCTAAATACCGTTGTCACGATCGCGGGCAACGAATGGGGAGGCTTGTGATGCGTGCGGACGTTACGCAAATGCGCGAGTGCGCTGCGAAGCGTGCGACTCCTTGACGAAAGGAGGAGTTTGCGCGAGTAAATTGACAGGTGTGGGTTCCCCCGCCGCGCTGCCGCTGCTGAGCGCCACTGGTCTTTATTTTGACGGCGAATGCAGATTTTGCTCCTGTTCAAAGGCCGTAGTAGACAAAATGGTTGCGACTTTGGCTGTGCGGTTTATGCATGGGCAAAAGTGTGAGCGCACCCGGTCAACTCCGTGCCGTACCCACGCGGGGCTGGGAACTCGCAGCAATTCGGGCTTCCAGCGCGATAAAGCGGGCAAGTATTGTACGATAATTCATGCACTAATGGCAGTTTCTGCACGAGCAACATTCCGCCGTTACCGCGGTGTCGCAAACGCGCGACGCCTTGGTACGGACTGGTTGCTTATTTAAAACAGGATTTCACAGGAAACCTGTTTCAAGATTCTAATCAGTTTTAAGCGGCCTCGCGATGTGCTGCGTAGCGTGGAGTTTTTCCTGAAACATTTGTTTCAAGGATTGCAAGGACGGTTGATTAACGGTTCTCTTCACTGAAGGTTTATACCCGTTTATTCACATTTGTTGCGGAAGGTCTAAAATGCGTTGGTGTTGCGGTCTTTTTTTATTATTCGTTTGAGCTATTGTTGTGCTCGGTAGCATCGCTCAAGGACGCCTGGTGAACGGCGTTATTCATCGAGCGCGACGTGTGGGCGAGATCGGCGCCTCATCTTCTCGTATCTGGCCTGTTCTCATTTCCTGCAGAGAACTTCGCACGGTGGCTAGTGACGCGTTCACCTGCAGGGCGAATGGATCATCGACTCGCGCAGTGATGTCTGCAGCCGCCAATGTGTCGACGTCGGGATAGTGATACGCGCATCGCCTCGTTCGGGTGAGTGAGCACGTACTAGGAACTCGCGCCGATGTAGTGACACACTGTGTAGCACTTTTCCCAAGTGTTTACTCGGCGGATTTGGTTTGCTCACGATCGCTGGAGTGGTAACATTTCCAGGTAGCTTTTTTTGGTGAATTGGTTACAGTGAGCTAGTTTGCTCACGCATTTTCTTGTGTGGTTGTGGTCTGTGACCGCCACATATGCGATGTGCTATTAGCGTGCGGCCCTTGATTTTGTTTCTGAATTACACCCACACACACACACACAAAAGTCCGCCTCTAATGGAACGTGAAGTTATTGCGACGGTACCTCTTGATACGGCGTTATGTGTGGGTTTAATTAAATTCAGTGCTCAACTGCTCGAAATGTAACGCCGTATCAAGAGATATCGTCGCAACAACTTCAAGTTCCTTTAGAGGCGGGCTTTTCTGTGTGTGTGGGTGTTTCTTAAGCATAAAATTAGCTGCTTGAAATGTAGTCTGCCTGCCGTCTCACTATACTGTCACCGTGCAACTCTCATGGTTTCACCATTGTGTCCCGGGACAGGGGTTCCTTATTATTGATTTCGGATGTGTGATGAATTTGGTAACAGAAACTGAAAACTGGGTACACCAAGATTTTTCTTAGAAGCTAACTGCAGCCACAACAGTGTGCTTGTCACTCAAACCTTCATGTTTGAAATGTTGCAGGCGGCCATGCATATACGCTTGCCCTCCAGTTTTGCATGATTCGCTAGCAGAACATTCATACCTGGTATCCATACGCATGTTTTCAAATGCTTGGTTGGCATTTCCATTCCTTGCCAATTTATTTGCCCTGTTAATTTTCGGTGTAAGTTCAAACAGTCATACATGCCACAAAACATCTGCTGCACCTCTTAATATTCATTCAAGAATGGTGTCAAAAATATGTTGATCATGTGCCATTTTTTCATCTCACAGAAATTAATGTACAAATACGTTAATTAAACAAATTTTCCATATGCAGTGTTTTACTAAGTTATCTGTCACATGGTGCAAACAAGCTCCCCATTACAGCGTGGCACAAGGATAGGCACATGGAGGATGGTGGTGGCGGCGGCGGCGGCAGCTCGCATGCCAGGCCACACTGGGTGCCACTGACCATAGTGACGCCTCTGCCTATTGGCTACCGTATAGATGAGCAGTATTTAGGGAGTGAAAAAAAACAGAATGAGATGGCAATTGAGTGTGTTGGGATGTTGATGTAGATTTGTGAAGATGAATTGACAGAAAATTACTAATTTTTAGCTTTGGGCCTCTCGCAGTCATTAAGAAGCCGCAGCACCTTACTTCCTCACGAAACGAGAGTAGCTGGGAAGTTGTGGTGCAGTACAAGGATTTGAAGCACTGGACAACGGATCTCTCGGAATTAGTGCGCTCCTAGCAGTTAGGGACTGTAGTTCATCAAAAAGAATGTGAATGGCATTAAACAGTGACCTCAGCCTCACCAGGAGGACTTGCCGTCGGGTAAAGCTTGACTCCTCTACCATTGCCTCTTTCTGCTTCAGTTGGCTGCTGAGGAGGCCCCGGCTGGCGGCTGCAGCGTGATGCAGGAGGCATCGAGCAGGGGCGACACAGTGGTCAGCATGCCCGGCCTGCAGCAGCCACTTGGTGGCAGCGGAGGAGGCAGCGGCCACTGCTCGGACCAGGACTCTGCACCATCAAGGGAGTCTTCGCCCGCTCCCGTGGCCCCTGCATCCGTTTCACCATCCCCCCTCGCAACACCCGATGGCCAGACCCAAGCCCAGCTTGAAGCTGACAAGCGAGCAGTCTACAAGTGAGTGAAAGCAACCTGAGCCATGAGATTTATTTGGAATGCACACCTGTCACATGCTGTGAAACTTGAGGATCTGCAGCCTGTTATGTCTTGCTGCTTCTTTTGTGGTCCTGTGTACTTTTAGTTCGTTTATTGCTTTGGTGCCTATATTTGTCTAACGTGCAGCTGATTTGTTAGACTGTGCTTTCTATTATTTTGTTTCTCGTTCCATGCTTTTGTTGCTATTTTATTTAAAATTGAAATTTAAATATTGTCATAGCTACCTGCAGTGCATGCTGTTTTTCCTAGTATCCTATAGGTCGCGTCACCAGTCCATCCCTTGGGTTTACACAGTGCGGTTTGATTCATAATTCTTACCACAATTGCCATGTTCAGGCCGCGAGCAGCGCACATAAGAGGCATCAGCCACCGCACACAGGGGACGAGTTGCTTTATGTAAAGTGTGCTAGCATTCTTTAATTCTCCTTTGTGCAGTTGGAAAACCCCTTTGGTGTACTCGCAGTGAATGGGCTGGTGGTGTAGCCATAGTCCTTATTGGTGCCTTGGCATGTAAAATCCTGTTGACCATTCCAGTACAAGTAAGACTAACCTGGCCAACATGAGTGTCCCTATCTGTTTATCCAGCCACTTCAATTTGTGTCACACCTTTTTCATTGCCGGATCTTCATGGACAATTGCACACCGTAAACATTATAATCACGTGCCGTTCTGTAGCGGTCTGTCCTTTTATTTCTTTATGTAGCACCTGTGTGGTCTCTCTGCTCACTCTCATCTGGCAGGCTATGCCATTGTCAATAAACAGGCAAGAAATGTTAGCTAGGACCAATCCTTACTGCCTTAGCTGCCTTCCTGTTGCACCAAAGCCACAGCAGAGCTTCATCCCTTTCAGGCACCCCCTGTTTCCCCTGCTTGCCTTGCTGTTTGAAAAGTGCGAGCGGGCCACCCAAAGTGCCGAGGTCCCCTGCTCCGAAAGCTTCAGCACCGACATCCAAGCGTTTGTGCAGCACCAAGAGCAGGACCGCAAGCCTTTCTTCAGCGATGACCCTGAAGTGGATGGCCTGGTGAGCCCCTTCATCGTTTTTGTTTTACACACCATCAGGACATGTGACAAGAATTATGGAAGTTTTCTTATTTTGCAATGGCGGCTGCACAAGGAACTTCCTGTGGGCTAGACAGAATCAGCATTTCCGTATATCATGACAAAAACTCCCACATTTAACTGCTGGCCGATGGCAGTGTTATCTAGAGGGGATGTGGAGCAGTTGCTCTTGAAAATGTGCCTGCTCCATGTGCCCAAATGAACCAGACAGCCCTTGGAATGGGTGCTGTCGTGATGGGGCACAGTGCCGCGATAGTCGCATATATTTTTTTCTGGGGGGAGTTAAGTGTGTTGCCAGAGCCTGCTGCCATCCAGATTTTGAAACTACAGTTGACTCCTGCTGCAGCGAAATTCAGGGCACGTATGAAAAATTTCGCTGAAGCGGGAGCTTCGTTGTTGTGAAATTGGGCGGGCACATTAACAGATTGGACTGCTTAGTTCATGAAAAAAACGTTTATTTTTCAAAAATCTGTCAGCTTAGATCACTGTTTCAAAGTCAGCTCCATGGAGAAATTTTCGTGGTACTCCGAAAGTCGCGGAGACTGAACGTATTCACGTAATAAATGCGCCACTACATTTGCTATCAAGACATTTTTTTTTCTGCAGCATTATAAAGCACTCCTACTTTCGTCCTGCGAGAAACCGTACAGAAACCGCGCTGCCTGGAGGCATTCCGATGTCCACTAGGCACGCTTGCACTCACGTCACTGCATGTTAAACAAAAGTCAGATGCACCTTAAAATCAATTATTTAGATGACGTGCCAGAAATGCCGTTGTCCCGATTTTTCGAAGATGTTTTGCGATGCGCTGTGCAAACATACCGGCGGAGTGTCGTTCTTTTGACACTCCGCCTAAAGCCACCTTCACATTGCCATTTATACAGCAATGCATGTATTAGGTCAGTGCCCAGGTTCACTAGGAAGGAAAAAAAAATAAAACGTCACGATGCTCGCCTGCGGCGCAAAAGTGTCCTTTTCATGTCAGTCAATTGAAGCGGACATGTTAAAATTGCTCAGTTTACCATACAACTGTTTTGTCATGTAATCCTTTGCCATGAATGAACATATTAGTGCAAAACCAGGCCCACTTCCATGCTTGGCAGTGCAGTAGAAAGAATACAGTGGAACCTTGTTGATGCATTTCCTAAAAATTCAGGAAAAGGGCATTATCTGGTAAAACATATCATCTGAAACCACCAAGATTTTGAAGATGGGATTCAGGAGAGCAAGCTGCCGGGCTAGTTGGTGATGCATGTTGTTTAGAAGGCAGCACAAAAAATACGGAAGCGCTCGTGAACGTCTTTTTGTGTCCTCTCCTCAGTCCCTCATCCGTATTTTTGCACTGCCTTCTAAAAAACTTGAAAATGTGAATTAATAATGAAATACTACTGCATACTATATAATCTCTTGTAAGGGCCACACCCCCATTTTGGACTAGATAACTGTAAAAAAAATAATTATACATTTTTTTAATTCATGTATAGGCACACCTTCAAAATTCACACCAGAATTGAAAAAAGAAAGGTGCTGCCTTACACAAATTTATACAGGATATTGGCACTTTCACTTGTTATGAATACCCCAGTCATTGCTTGTTAATGGAAGGCCTGAAGATCTCTTTTAAGAGCATTTATAATGCTTATAGACATGCAGCCACTTATGCTATGTCCTTAGCCCAGCGTAAACTTTACAAGATCGTTTTGAAGAGCATTTCTAATGCTTATAGACATGCAGCCGCATATGCCGTGTCCTTAGCACAGCGTAAACTTTGCTACACATCCAGTTTGAAAATGGCTCCTTTGAAAGTAGTCATTCATCTTTTCATTGTCACCATCTTTATTTTTGAGCGCTTCACAGCCTTGCACCTCTGCGCTGCTGAGAAGTTGCTAGTGGAGCTGTCTAATGGTGCTCTTCTCCCTTTCGTGTCACATACCCACTAGGCTCAGCCTCATTTTTCTATGCTTGGCCCCATTTGCACTTAGGCAGTGTAAAGATGCCACTCTGGCAACTGAATGTCACTGCAGTTCGGCTCTTGTTGCGCGCTCTAGGCTTGGGCCACTTATACATTAGCGCACCTTCTGTTGGTCACTACAAACATAACAATCACGATTTGGTGAAATTGTTACGTGGACATTTATTAACCAGAAGAACAATGTAACTCTATGAGACATTTTTATTCCTCATGGTTTTGAGTGTGAACTGACAACGAGGTTCCACTGCATGAGAAGCTCAGGCTGGCAGTACCTAATACCATATATACTCGTGTAAATGCCGCGCCCCCAACTTGGCAGCTGGTAATTTAAATAAAAAAGTCAGCCAAAAGAATTCCTTCTTGTGTGCATAATTTTTATTATTTTTTAATTTGATTTAGTTTTTTTTTTGTATTCTGACTGCTTTTGCTTTGCTTGTTTGACGCTGCTTTTGCTAAGAATTTTCTTCTTTTTGTTAAGACAACGATAGCAGTGCTTTATACACAAGTGAGTTCGGTTTTATAAATGTGCCTCTTTTCTGTTAAATAAACAGTTGGTATGTGCGCGTATGTCGTGTTCTTTCTTATGTCTTGGTTGCGCCACTGTTCCCTTACATTCTTTTTTCATCCTAATGTGTTTGCATGTTGCTAAATTTACTACTTTTATATCGAATTGCACGTTATATCGATCGCGAACTTGTAGGCGTTTTTTTGTGTGTTCGATACATGTGCAGGTTCGACTGTACAGTAAAACCCTGTTAATTCGGATTTCACGGGACCGGAGAAAATGTACGAATTAACCGAATGTCGAATTAACGAGGTTTCGACAATAATAACTCAAATAATGCCTAAAACATCAGCATACCTTTACTTCATAAAATAACTGGTTATTTTTGCTTGTTGTGCGTAAGAAATTTGCGCGGAAAGCACAATTTTTCGGAGTTCTTGTAGGTGGTGCAGTCCGCACAGACTGTCGGGAGAAATGACACAGGTGTCCTCCAAAACTTTAAGGGCATCATCGGCCTCTTCAGCAGTGCGGCGCGGCACTTCACACACATCCATGACGGGCGCATTTTCGTCTGCCATCAGAGTAGGGCTCTTCGTCGCCTAGTACGTCCAGTATTTCGTCGTTGTTGAGGCAACCGGCAATGGCAACGTCACTGTCGATGTGGATGTATTCGTCCAGCGGGATGTCCGGAGGCAGGGGTCTGTCGAAGCGACTGTCATCTTCCTCGGCATTTTCGTTACCATCCAAATCCCCGGCTTCCAAAGAATCACCATCACGGACAAAGCCACTGTGTCGGAAGCAGTTCGCAATTACTGCGGGCGGCGTGTTGCTCCACACATGCGCCAATATGTGCACTGCACTGAGCAGAGTTACTTCATATTTTTTCTTTGCCTCCATACAGAGCAACATGCGCTCAACCACTTGTCTTCTGTATCGGCCTTTCACATAATGAATAATTCCCTGATCCAGAGGCTGCAGGGAAGCCGTTGTGTTAGGCGGCAAAAAAAGCAGCTGTATGCTTGTCAGCCCCGACACATTATTGCGCGCACTACAGTTATCTAGCACAATTAGCACTTTGCGCGATTTTGCACAAAAGCGCAGCCAGGCCTGAAATATCGCTGAGGTCATCCACGCCTTTCGATTCGAGCGATAGTCTACAGGAAGTTTCTTTATGCTTTTGAAGCATCTCGGCTTTTCTGCTTTGCCGATTATCAGTAGCAGTAGCCGCTCCGTGCCAGACATGTTGGCAGCCAGCAAAACTGTTACTCTGTCCTTGCTTCGTTTTCCGCCAACGCAAGGGTCCCCCTTAAATGTGATGGCCTTATCCGGCAGGGCTTTGTAGAATAGGGCCGTCTCATCTGCGTTAAAAATGTCGCAGGCATCATAATCGGCTAGGCGTGCGGGTAATCCGGCCCTCCAATCTTCGACAACGCCTTCATTCACAGCCCCTTTCTCGCCGCACATGTTCGGGAAGACCAGGCCGTGTCTTTTCTTGAATCGGTCGATCCAGCCTTCCGATGCCTTAAAGTCTTCGATGCTGAGCTTCAGTGCGTACTTTTCGGCCTGCGCACAGATAAGGGGGCCACTCAAAGGCAGCTGTGCGTCGCGTGAATCGGCATTCCATCTTAGCAAGGCTTCTTCAAGTTTCGGGTGCGCTGCCGTTCACAGTCTCTTCCTGTTGTCAGCGAACTTGTCGCTGTCGTACGCCTGAAGAATCTCCGCTTCATTTTTCACGCACGTGCTGAGCGTGCTTCTCTTCACGTTGAATTCATTCATTATGACGTGCCGAGGCACGCCTGCCTTCATGGCTTTCAATATTTCTACTTTCGCTGCCAAATCCTTCGCCTCGTACTTCGCCCGCTTTGGTGGGGCATGAGAGAACATGTTGGCATGGCTAGGCGTGGCAACGAAGCGATGGGTACACGCACGATGTCATGAAAAAAAGGTTAAATGGAAAAAAAGAAAATCGCAAACGAAATTTCACACACGCACAAAAGTTCTGCAGTCCTCGCACACGCGCCTGACGCAAACCGATAAACACAATAAAAATGACAACGAAAAAAAACTGCACAACTCCGCAACCACACAACTGCGCAAACAAAAGACAACGTCGGAAATGGCGGACAGCAATAGTACAAAGAAGAAGAAAAAGCAGGTACCAGGGTTGCTAGCATAGACCGATAAATACCGTGCTGATAACCGTAACGGTGCAGAGGTAGTGCCAAGCGCCAAAAGCGACTGCAAAGCCAGAAGTACATCATTGCCACCATGTTGTTCGAGACATAGGTTTATCTATTAAAACATGGCGGCCTTGACGTCTTTCCGGCCTTTCGGCATTCCCAGCACATGCAAGCATGGCCTTTGAGATTGGCGCACTCTAATCGGAGACGCCATTGCTGGCGGTGCGATTTGAACACGACTCCATGAACTGTCTGAATTAACCGAAGTTTGACCAAATATGTCCAAATTAACGGGAGTTTCGTGCCGTAGGGTTACGGACATGTTTGATGGGACCAGATGGCGCGTCCGAATTTCCGAATTAACGAGGTTTTACTGTATTGTAAAGGCCGGCCTTGACTTTACCACCCTGTGCAGATGGTGAAGGCAATCCAGGTACTTCGCATCCACCTGCTGGAGCTGGAGAAGGTGCAGGAGCTGTGCAAAGACTTCTGCAACCGCTACATTGCCTGTCTCAAAAGCAAGATGCAGAGCGAGAACCTGCTCCGGTCGGCTGACTTCCCGGGCTCGGGGGGCCACTGCGAGGGTGGCAGCCTCAGCGACTCGGCCTCTTCTTCTTCCTGCTCCTCGCCCCCGCCACCAGCGCCAGTTAGCAACCCGTCTCCCCCTCCTGCCCACTCCCTTGTCACTGCCACACAGGTGGGCCCCAGCCCCTTGGTTCGCGCCCAAGAATTTTTCTGCCGAGGTTTAAGTCCCGGGTTGAAACACATGAGGGAGGCTATGAAAAACCTTTTGTTATAGCTGCCATCATAGCCACGTTTCACTTTTATTTCTTCAGTGGGCTTATGAGCATGCCCTCCTCTACAGTCGAGTCCACTTATAACAATATTCAATTGCCACAAAAATTCTATTGTTGTAACTGATAATTGTTATAAACGGGTTGCACGAAAAAAGGCATAGCAACTGCAAAGAGGGGTCACGGATGGCAAGTGACATGCGAGCTCCACCAAGGCACCGTTTTGATGGCCTCGAAAGGGGCCTGTAAAAAATACGAGAAGGTTGCCGCGGCCGCCTCTCAGCTTGAGAAATCCCGAAACAACGCTGGAATGAAATCGCCACAAGCATCTCGCCACATACTTCTCACTGGCTTGCACAAGAAAACCCCATGTCCGTCAGCCTTGCTTGCCTCATGCGAAGCTTGCCGACATCCTTCTCCATGGAATCCAGGTACTCCACGTAGTGCAGCAGAAGGTCCCTCCTGCAGCATTTCCTGCAGCCACTCCTAGTTCGCCCCCACGTCAAGCGAAGCTCTGCCGGTGACGGCTTTGTAGACAATGCCGTGCCCCTCTTTGAAGCACTGTATCCAGCCGCCACCTGGCTGGAAGTCCACATTGTTAATCAGCAGGGCAAACTGCTTTGCCTTTGTGTCCAGAATCGGCCTGGTGGTAAGCAAGTTCTGGGCACGGGCACCAAGAAACCACTCGTAGAGGGCCTCCTCCACCTCCTTATAGGCACCTTGTCGAACGCGTTTGCGCCCACTGTAAAGCAAGCACTTTTCTTTGTCGAACTTCTCAATGTAGATGATGATCGTCGACACCGTCGGTTGCGATAGTGCGTACTTCTTAATCAAGTCACACACTTTCTTACCGTCTTTGTAGTCCTTCATGATACTGCACTAGTTCTCCAAATCGATAGCCATGCGCTTTCTTTTCACCGGCAAGGTCGTCCGATAATCAGCGGGCGGATCAGCCATCTTCCGTTTCGGCGGCAATTCAAACGGGATGGAGAAACCACGTGGCTAGGAACGACTTCGACGCAATCAACTAACACAAACAACGAAATCCGTTGGCAGAACTGCATAGAATGAGGGGTGAGCAAGCAGATCGGCGCATTCGCGAGGTCCATTCGTGTTTCGGAAGGTGGCACGGCCTAGAGCTATGGGCGCAGCCCATTTGTGTTCGGAGGTGTGGAAGGGCGACGGAAGAGAGGCACGCAAGGCTGGCGATGCGGAGAAGGCCGGAAAACAGGTTCTATTGTATGAGCAAAAGGGGGGGGAGGGTGCAGTGGCTGGAATTTCTTTCTTTTTTTATTTTCAAGGATTTCGCATTCCACTACCTTTTGGCAGGAGCACTCAGAAGCCAGACTTCATTGTTATAACCGATAATGCGGCATGGGGGCATTGTAGTAAGCGGGTTATTTTACCATAGAAAACATACAAAAGTGGACGGTGAAGCAGCTTTTCATTGTTGTAACCGATATATTGTTAAAACCGGTATCGTTATAAGTGGGTTTGACTGTATTCTTGTATAGGAAAACTGGCCATATGTGTTATTTTGGTGAGAGCTGTATCAATTGTGGTCTCCGTGCAGTAGAAGCCATAAAGAACGGTGAGGGAATGAAAGAAATACCAGATGAGCTGTGAAAATGTTTCAGGGTCCCAATGAGTGGACTAGTTGGTGGCATGCTCTCGGAAGGGATTTTAAAAAACCTTAATTTAAAAAAAAAAGCATTCCCTCTCATGCTTGCAGATGCAACATGTCAGCAGTATTTCATAAATAAATAAAATAAAATGTATTCCTAGGTTGCATGCAAAAAAAAAAAGGAAGCTTAAAAAAAACTGGAGGTGACACTTAAGCTCCGCCTTAAAGTGGTCGTGACATGGTCTTCCAACAAGTCTTGCTTTTACATTGAAGCTATTAGCCACAAAATTATTATACATATTTTAAAGAATAAGCAGGGTTCTAAGCGCGCATTTTAGCTAGAAATTGTAATTTGAAGTTATCGGCTCTAAGGCCCTTCCCCGGCAGTGACGCCCATTTTGAAGCAGTCTGAGTGATGTCATAGACTGGCAGTGTCGTCTGCTACAAAGCTGCATGCGCACGCCTGCTTGGTCTTTGTTGCCTTTGTCCTTCTCCAACTTCACCCCACTGCACCCCATGCTTGGACAAAGAACTCACTCCCCTGCGCTCATTATCCGCAGTTCAGTTCAGCCACAGTCAAGCAAGCACATGACGGTCAGTCTATGTCGTCGCGAACTGCGAGCGTGCCAGTGTTGCCTGACTTCCACACAGTTCAGGACAACTTTTAAAAATTAAATTACAAAGTACTGGCTTCACCAAATGAGCTCATATTTTGTCCAGTTGTTACGAGATGAATAGCAAACAACATGCAATGAACAGCTTTAGTCCGAAAAATGGTGTCATGAGCCCTATGAGGGTATGACACAGTAGCATTAATGGGTAAATGTCCATATTTGCAGAATTGGTTATTCTCTACTTTACATTTATAGATCCCTGGGAGCCCTCATACCATTCCTGGCGCAGTGGTGCAGCTGTTAAGTGATGCACTTCTGCGCTGCGATAACAAGTTCTGCCACCAGAGGGGCTTGCGTGACCTAGGCTGCTTTTCCCGAGCAGAGTCTCGTGACCTATCACTAATTTAACGACCACCTGCCATGGTGGGCAGTTTGCTCACAATCCGATGGCCAGGTTGTGATGACGTCACAAGGTCACATGACTTAGGTGGCCCACCTGCCACCTATGTTACTCCTCTGGGGATTTTTCATAGATTTTTCGCTCATGGCCAATAGCACCAACAACGGTGCTGGCTTTTCTGTGACATGGGGCCCTTAACGCTGTAGTGTTAATACTATGTATTCAAGACTGGAATGGCGGGCGGGGGGGGGGGGGGGGGGGGGGTGGATTTTCTACTGGCATGATGCCTTTGTGGCATTGCTCCTCAGAGGGGTGACAACTTCACACATCTGCTTGCCCGGCACTACCAAATGCAGGAACTAGATGTTTAAGGCACT
Organism: Amblyomma americanum; assembly: GCF_052857255.1. Lineage (NCBI taxonomy): Eukaryota > Metazoa > Arthropoda > Arachnida > Ixodida > Ixodidae > Amblyomma > Amblyomma americanum. Next base: position 42,781,348 of record NC_135502.1, read on the forward strand.
TGCTAGAGAATCAAACCCCTTAGTGAGCAACTGAGCCTGGGACCTGCTGTTCCTCGCCTCCCTATGGCACCATCACTGATCCAAACCTGGTTGAGCTTCATGTAGTGTTCTCGCAATATGGTATAGCAGCTGGCTTTTTATGAACTGTAAATGTTCTAATGCGATAGCATTAAGGTTTCCTGTTCTGCAGAAAATCTGGCTTGGCATTGTGAGTGAAATAGCAGGTGGCCCACCTGCCACTTAGGTCATATGATCTTGTGACATCATCACAACCTGCCCACCATGGTAGGTGAGAGTTAAATTAATGATTGGTTGCAAGAGGTTTCTTAGGAAGAGCAATGTGGGTTGCTCAACCATTGCACCACTGCACAAGGAGTGGTATGAGGACTCCCCTCGACCTATGTATGTGAAGTAGAGAATAACCAGTTCCTATCAATGTGCAAATATTTTAAATTTCGAATATGAATCGATTATGTTTATTCTTGTACTCAAGAAATTGATAGTCTAGAATTAATATTTGGATATTCGCCAGCAAAATTACACCGCACCGACTTTCATACATTCTATCGTGGAAAAACCACAATACCATATATACTCATGTAAGGGCTGCATCCATAACTTGGCAGCCAGTGATTCGGAAAGAAGAAAAGTCAGCCAAATGAATTACATCATGTGTGCATAATTTTGCCCACGTGGTACCTTACGTTGGGAGCCTGTAGATGGTAACTGCCTGCAGCACTCGATATGGCCACGCACACGCCGTCCTGCGCTTCAGACTCCGCCTGGAACCGTGAACATGCCGTGCCGCAGCGCTGCTGGCTCGTCTTGTGCATTCGATGTCCACACCAAAAGGTTATGCTACGCAAAAAAACTGGAACGGGATGCACCCATGCTAGCGGCACATTTCTTCGTGGCGATGCGCCACCCGCCTGGCTCGGGTGCTATAGCGGCGCACCGCTCTCCAGTTTTCACTAGGCTTAATGTGCTTCGCATTGAAGCTGCACAGAAAGTGCTTCAAATCTAGTCACAGTTTACTATAAAAGGTTTAACCTTGTTACCAGTTCACTATCACACAATAACCTCATATTAAAATGAACGTCTAATGGATTTCCACAAGGTCTTCGACAGTGAAGTGCGTGAAAAAGCGGGCCAGGCAAACGCCACCTCACACTAACTGCCGTGGGTTGCACGTGTGGCGCGCCGCTTGTAACCATTGGTCAGTCGAGCACCAGATTTTCAGAGGATCTTGATCTTATCTTCGAATCACATGGTGTCTGCCGGTAAACTGATCAAACCACCTGTAATAATTCATGCCGGTGGTCAGGCACGTGTCCTATCATCCATACTTTCAATGCATTGTGCATTTGGAGGATTCGCTGGTACTGCGCTAATTTGTCATCAAAAATGTGTCTCAACATAAAAATAGAACGCATAATTGGGTCTCCGCTGCAGTTGGAAAAATTTCTCCGAAAAATGCCGTTCCTGTGTAAGGGCTACACCCCGTCAAAACAGCAAGGAGAAAGTACTGCCCTTACGCGAATATATACGGTATCTGTGCAAATTATCCGACAGTGTGCTACATACACATCATGTGCATATGTTGCATGACTTGCTTGGTTCAAACCATGCAAGCACAAAAAGCCACTGCAAGCGTAGTGATTGACTGTAAAACTGAGTATAAGAGGTGATGAAACACATGTAAGCAATGCATAGTAGAGAGAGGCTGTGAAGCATTCAAATTACTGTATTTACTCGCATAATTTGCACACTGTTCTTTTTTTCTTTAAGGCTTCAAAAAAGGGATCGCAAATTACGCGGAAGCTTTGCGAACACATTAAAAGAATGCGATAGAAAGGTTGCAACACGTAATGTATACCGTGTGTTGCCGCCTTTACATCGACCCCCCCCCCCCAACTAGCACCCCTTGCTGGCCAAAAAAAGTTTACTCAAAATATAGGATGCATACCCCCTCCCACCTAGCCCCAAGTTATGTAATTCCCCGTGGAATGGCTTGACAGCGCGTTCGCAACTCAAAGGAGTAAACACGCAGCAATACAGTTGCAAAGCCAGCAGTCAGAGGCAAATGGAGATAAAAGGCAATAGAACGGCGCCCTCGCATATGCGGCCCGGCTGACTTCTGACAAACTGAACAGCAAACAGTTCGGTAGCTTAGTTTTCCGGCTTGCACGAGCGGTTACAGGATGTTTCCTCTCGCAACTGTTGTCTGGGAAAGTGACCGCCAGTGCGAGCGAGCCGGGTAAATGGCACGCAGTTCGTCCCCTCGCCACTTGCATCTTTTTGTTGCCGCACAAGGTGACACAACCATGCCAATCTTCTCAAGCCTGCCTTGCGCGCACCTGTGTGCATGCTGGCAGACTGGCACTGCAGGGAGCATAAAATGTGCTAGTAAAAGTTAACCCAGGTAATAAATTGGGGGTGTACAAAAATGCATGAGGGCGCAGGGTTTGCAAGTAAATACAGTGTTTGTGAACCTCAGTTTTACGTGCTTCAAAGCTGAGGCATCTATTGAGTATTTGACTTTAAGACATGAACACTGACTGTACAAGAGCACACTGAGCAGGTCTATTTGACAGTGTGTACAGCTAGTTTTACGTAGCTAAATACATTGTACAGTGTAATGTCAGATGTTGACCAAGTACTTGTAGTCAACACTTGGTATTGGTGCAGTGGCGCAAGTGACTGATCATGCTGTTGCCGTAAAATTTGTTTGCAGTCCACTACAGCCACTTCATTTCCAGGATGTGCCAGCATTTTTTGGGGCTCGTGTGCCAAGCCAGTGATGCTGTTGGGTTGTTGTGTAAGGGATGGGAGTGCTTGGTTTCTCTGGCCACACGCTGCTGACTGACGCCCCTTCCCTCTGCTGTCCTTCTGCCCTCTGGTGATGGTGCAGGGCAACTGCCTGTCAGCTTCTGCTCTGAGCCCTGGTCAGGTGGTCTCGGGGGGAACAGTGTTCCAAGTTGTACACACCACATCTGGGTTCGTGGCACAGCCCATACAGGTAGGGAGCACAAGAAGGGCGCAGCAAGGTTCAGGGTATCTAGGCTGCCAACGCTTGGTCTAGAGCTTGGAAGTTTCTGTAATTTCGCCTCTGTTTCCTGAGAAGAACTGTTTCTTTTGGCTGCTTGTGGTTCTCACTGCTGCGAAAAAATGGAAATGACAGAAATAGATTTAGCTCTTGTTTTTTATCCCATTCAAGTTGCTGTAGGATACTGTTAATTGTATGCAAGAGGGAAAAAAGATACTGTGAAATAAAAAAGACTGAACTTGAAAGGGCATACTTAGCAGCAAAGTACAGGGGAGGTGGGATTTACCGCCGTCAGCATGTGCTTAACACGAACGCACGACATTTTGTGGCTTGGGCTGACGCCAGTGCCGCAAAGTGTTGGCCACTAGAGCCGAAACAATGCTTTCGGTATGTTTGCAACGGCTGATGATAGCTAGATCACAGTTCGATTTGACTTGTCCTTCACTTTTGCCTGACCGATGAGGAGAGTGTGCGCTCTCAACGAGCCCCGTTTCGCCGTGTTTCACTCGTGGCTGTGGTGCCGCGTGCACACAGAAACACCAAGTTTGCATATCTCAACAACCCGACATGGCGCTCAACAGCTTGCGTGCTTTTCGAGTTTGTCCTCAAAGCTGGCATTTGAAAGAAATAAAGATGAGGAAAAGCAGAGCAAATGTGGATTTGTGTTTCCTTGCTCAGGGCGTACACAGCTCTTTTGCCCCAACACACCAGAATGTATGACCTCCTGAGAAGCGTGGACAAAGCCAAAAGTCAGGCACTGCGTTGCGTGCTGTCAGAGAATGAGAAAATCAAGAACCTGAAAATCTCTAACCAGTAGATTTATTTGCTATCCAGCCTTAGAAACGCCACAAACCCACATTTGCTTTGTTTTTCTTAATCTTTATTTCTTCACACGGAAGCTTTGAGACTAAACTCAAAAGGCGACTGTGAGACTGCAGCCACGAGCAAAATGTGGCGAAACGGGCCCAATGGGCCGCGCTCTCTACTGATCAGTCAGACAAGCAAGAGACAAGTCAAATCGAACTGCGCTCCAGCTATCCTCGGCTGCCGCAAATGTCTCGGCTCCAGAGGCCAATGCTTTGCGGCGCTGGCGTCGGTCCAAGCCACACTGTCGAGCGCTTGTGTTAAGCGTGCAAACGGCGGTACATGTGAGTCAGGCTTCTTTGCGAAATGTTTAGAGTGTAGGCTACATTGAGTATGGAAAATCTTGCTTGCCGCAGGGACTACAGTCAACTGGCTGCTTTATGGTGTTATATGAGCATTGCTGCATGCTGGTGCTTGGCAGGCTGTAGTTTTGACTCATGGGGCCTGTCCCCCTGGTGTTGGAGTCTTGTGTGAAACACATCTATTACTGTCCATGCTTTGAATACATGTATAAGTCACTTTGAGATATCAACATGGATAGCGGAGAGCTAGATACAGTATCATTTTAGTGATACCTTCTCAATTCACGTGCTCAAAATTGTGACCAATAAAAATGTCCCCTAGAACTTCACTGTTTTTATTTTGGTTTATCATGTTCTCTTCTAACAGGATAATCTGGTAAGTATGTTCATATATATTTTTTTTTAATCTGGTCGTATATGTTTAGTGACCAATAACAGGCGCACTAACAACGAGGGGGCCGACCTGGGGGTTTCAACACAAGTAAAAACACGGCGGCAGTTGTAGGGCGGCTTCTCTGCAATGCAAAAGTGCAATGGGGTTAAGCATCCATAATGACGGTAATGCGCTAACACATGGGTAGGCAAAACCAGGGGTTGCACAATATGAGCATGATATTGCCAGACTAGATACGTTGCAAAGTTTCTTTTTCACTAAGGACAACGCGAATGAGGATAGAAGCCTGCAGTCACTAGGAAAGCTCTTCAGACTTTCATGCCAGAAAGGGCTGACTGGCCCTTTTAAAAAAGCAAGTGAAAATGTCAATGAAAGCTTTGTGCTATGCTTTTGATTTGCATTTTTAAAAATCTTAGTGGTTTTGGATGGTACATCTTCCTGTATAATATGTTTTCCTCTGCATTCTTTTTATCATCACGGTTCTGTACTGGGCATTAGTGACACCCTGCCTAGTTAATGCGGCTTTGTCTTGCCTGCATTCTCTGTGTCGTTTACCATAATGCAACTTGTTGATCGTTCAGACACTTCCCCTGTCCACATGCATTTGCCTGTGAGGCCAGTGTGTCACTTATTGTTACCTCGAAGTTTGTATTAGTCTCAAGAATCTGGTGGAGTTTAACTTGTCCTTTCCTGTTTTGAGCTTTAACATTTTGGTCATGGTGTCATTTCTCTGTTCTCTGCTGGTTGGAATGGCTAACACAGTGCACTTTATTGCTGGGGAACTGGTATCTTCACTGCAGTCGAAATATCAAGGCTTTCTACTGTAATGATAACACTTCACTTTGCACTTTTAAAGTAGCAATTTTACTATTAAGTGCCGCCGTGGCGGCTGAGTGGCTATGGCGCTTGGCTGCTGGCCCGAAAGACGCGGGTTCGATCCCGACCGCGTCGGTCGAATTTCAATGGAGGCGAAATTCCAGAGGCCCGTGTACTGTGCGATGTCAGTGCACGTTAGAGAACCCCAGATGGTCGAAATTTCCGGAGCCCTTCACTACGGCGTCCCTCATAGCCTGAGTCACTTTGGGACGTTAAACCCCCATAATTCAAATTAAAATTTTACTATCAAGTGTGAAATTGTAGTCACTTGCATACCATCTCTTGGCGTTTTCGCTGCTTGCGATTATTCACAACAGTAGATAAGTTGTGGCATTCCACTACCCCACACCATACCTTGGGTTCGATGTCTGAATCACCAGCCATATTTTGGTAGAAATAAAATTGAACAAATGCAGATATACTGATATTTCTTTGCATGTTAAACGATCAATGATTTAGAACCCCTCCCTCCATTAGAGTGTCTTTCATAGCCCAGGTGTAGCTTTTGGGCATACTTGCAAACTGTTAGCATTGTGAGGGATTTCTTCACTTGTGCTTTTGGCTGCTTCATTGTTGGAATCTATGCCTCAAAACTGCTGTTTTTCTCTTTCAGATTCAAACGAGTGCAACTCTGCCTGTGATAGCATCAATCCATGGTGGGACACCACTGTCTCAGATTGGTGCAAACATCTCCGCTTCTAGCCAAGACCATCGAGTCTCTAACCTCGGTTAGTTTCAGAAAGAAATCTGAACATGCATCTGGAAAAAAAAGCCTTTATGTGACATTTCTCTGCATGCATTATTTGTGAATTTTGTGAGCCATGTGACGCATTAAAATAAAGTGATCAAAAAATCTGATACTCGCCTTTATGACCTATTACTGTGAGTAAATCAATGTACTGACTACACTGTTATGTTGCAACTCTCCTAATAATTCAACATTCATATTGATGCTTTACTTTGTGCCATTTGTGAATGTAGCACGCCCTTCTGTGATCTTTTGTAACTAGTGTTGTTGAATGGGTGTTGATGATGACGTAAGTTGACATAGCTTGTTGGCTTCTGAGAGCCTACCCAAGAACTACAGTTTTCTCAGTCTTTTTGTGTGAAGCTCTGTGACACAGTTGTGCCTTTATTTTGTCTTTTAACTTGCATTATGTGGAGTCTTCTGTGTATGCAGTTTTCATTGCTGTTTGGTCCTGTGCAATAATTGCTAGGTGGCTGTCACAATTTCATTATGTGCTGAGCATAATTGACTGTCGTGTACCTTTCTTTGGGTATTTTATATGTATGGTTAAGGTTAAAGCATGAATCTTAGTCATCCTTTTAGAGTTGTTTTTTGTTCATTATGCTATGTTGCAAATTTGCTGTTGATACTCGGCGTGTTCTTTATCAGGATTTGCAGCAAGGATAATGTCTGGACAATTAGGAAGTGAGAGCAGCCACGATTTCTTTATTATTTCTCACCCTTGCTAAAGGCAGTTAATGACCACACTGATGTTTTTTGTTTTTTTTTTTTTTCGAATTTGGTAGTACTCTTCTTTCTTTTAGAAAGGGAGACATCAGAATTGTAATGCTGTTCACAATGCTGCCTAATATTTTAATTATTCATGCTGCATGTCTCTGATGGAAACTATTGTGGATGAAATGTGTCGTAAATTTTGCGTTTCATGAAATAAAGTGTGGCTGGCGTCAATAACTTCTTACCTCCTAATATGTAGGTTTCTTGAATGCCTATGATATAAATTCCCAGGTAAAAACGGGATCACAATTATATATACATGTTTAGGGGTAACTTGCATTTATCTAAGTTAAGCTCAGGTCTTTAAATTTGCAAACTGATTTCAAGTAGCATGTTATTGTCCTGTGCTATAGAGTAGTATCTGTGAATGCCATAGGTGGTACAGGGCATTCTCAGCCTTTGTCAAAAGTGAAATGTCCTTTGTGTTTGCTTGTAAACCTTCAAATGAAGCTATGCAGCATCCATGGGAGTCCATCACTTTTGGAGTGGTGAGGACAGAAGTACCTCCCACCTTCAAGAGGTTCGGAACGCCACTGATACGGAGTCTCACAGTATGGCCCAGACACAGACCCCTTGGGCTCTATACTTTTGAGAGAGGCCGTATGTGCTTTAATGTTGAACACTGAAGTGTAATGAGGTTATTTCTTTCACTTGCACCCAGCCTAAATGCAACAAAGCTCTCATCTGATAATCGGGATGTTTTGAACTGGAGGCTGCTATTTCCTTTTCATTCTGATTTCACTGCTGTGTGATGGGGAATATTTGCAAACGCACATTCGGATTTCGCGAAATAGGGCCTGTTGTCAACCTTGTGCAGGTTCGAGGTCTCTCTCGTTAAGCGGAGATGATGATGAGGAGGACCTCCTAGGCTCCAAGAAGAAGCAGAAGCGGGGAGTGCTGCCAAAACAGGCCACCAGCATTATGCGTTCTTGGCTGTTCCAGCATATCGTGGTCAGTTGCACTCTTGACATCTGTCTAACAATTTGCTGTGTGTGGCTCCTTTTTTCTTTGTCCTTTACAGTTTCTGCTGCACTGTTCTTTGCACAGCATGTCTCACTAACTCGCCCAAACCTTTGTGCTTCTTATGCTTCCTTTTTGCGGGCTCCCCTACTTTTCTGAGCTTCTCTGTTGGTATTCTTTCTGTTCTACTCTTTTGCCATTGCAAAATCAGCATGTTTAGGGGAAACTGCGTTGTACCACATTACTGCTATTTCTCCTTATCCTTTGCCTTTGCATATATCATGAGTGTCTGCACTTGCGACGCTTGTGTTCTGGGGTATTGACGCAACTGATGTTGACTTTTGGCTGTCGTGCTCATTCATTTGCACATCAAAAAGTTATTCAGTTCAGTTTTTTGCGTTACTGTAAAATCTCATTAATCTAAGCTGTAATTTAATTAAAACTGATGCTATGGTTCTATCAAACTCGTGCTCATTGAAATGAGAGAAAACTTCTGAGAATTCGAAGGCATGGAGTGTATGCTGCAGTTATTTAGAACAGGCCATGCAAACTTCTGAGAATTTGAAGGCATGGAGTGTATGCTGCAGTTATTTAGAACAGGCCATGCAAACTTCTGAGAATTCGAAGGCATAGAGTGTATGCTGCAGTTATTTAGAACAGGCCATGCAGCTAGCATGCCCCACCTGGTGTAGCATAGCGGCTCACTTCCAGCTCAGCAGTGAGCATGCACACCATTAACCATGGCAACTGATCATGTGACTGCCATATGCGCATGCATCATACCATTACAGTAGAACCCCGCTATAGTAAAAACCGATATAGTAAAGTGAAACTGCGGTCACATTTCGCCTTCCATAGACGACTGTGCATTCTTTTTTTTTTCGGTTGTTATAGTAAAGATTTTTTTTAAGAAACTGCTATAGTAAAGAGCGCTTGGCCGTTGTGATGTACTTCCCGCACAATGATAACATCGCGGCACGCGCGAAGTCTAGCATCGCGAGGCAGATACCGAATGCGCTCTTTGAGGTGGCTTCACTACCAAGCTAGAGAGCCGCGAGGAAAAGGCACCGTTTTGAAGAGCTTGATGCCGTGAGGCAAAGCGCGCGGCGCGTATGGAATAAGTAATGCTGGCTATGAACGAAGAAAGAAGGCTACGCGGGTCAGTGAGAAAGGAAAGCCAGTCAAAGTGCAGTGAGGACTAGAAAAGGGCGTGCGTTCGTAGCACAGCAGCACGAGAAGCGGACATAAGCAGCAGCAAGAAGCAGACGCACGATGGAACTGCATAGGCAGTTTTTCCGCGCTTGACTTAGTTTCGCGCGTTTCTTTACTCCCTCTTAAATGATGCTAAGCCACAGAAGACAATGCCGCGATCATGGAAAGCTTTGGTTTTCGCATGGAATCAAACTCTCTCTATTTTTGTAGCCATGTATTCGTGTAAATGCGATACTTCCACAAGACGTAAACAATGTCGAAAACGTGATAACATTTGATAATTGATTATAAATATCACATAAAGGGACGATAAGAGCAGGATGTGAGGCATTTCTGAGTGTTTGTCTTATAAACCAGCACATCGTTATTAGTAAGCAGCCAGAGGGCATAGTCGGAGCCATGCCATCACCAACAACTGATAAAGACTCTGATATAGTAAAGATTTTTGCTTGTTCAAGCTACTTTACTGCAGAGGGGTTCTACTGTATCACCAGTGGCCATCAGTGCACATCACTTATTGCCAACTTTGTTTTCACTGCCCAGCATGTACAGCTAGCCAAATCTTAGCTATCTCACATGATCACTTAGTTTTCTGTACACCAGTGCTTGTGACGCAGCGAACTTGCAAAAATGTCAAGGCATGCACAGCTGGGAACATTGTCTACTAGGCTAGCACTTCCAGCCGCTGGCTTACAGAAGAGTCTGCACTCTCTCAAGATAGCTAAAGATTTGGCTGACTGTACTAGGCACATTGCTCCAGCACTGTCCTGGCAACTTGGAGTGCGAGTCAAGGCATTCCTCACTTCATTCACATTTTCCCCCTACCCTTCTCTTACACCTGTCATGGTGGGGAACCTGTGAATTTTAGTGGCTGCAGACAAACTGTGCCAAAGTTGCCCAACTGCAGTGACACAATACCGACATGCTACATCGCTACATGGCATGCTGATGCAATGCTACAATGCTAAATCAAGCTTCACCACTAGACTCGCGAGCTGCAGGAGAAGCCATCTTTTTGATGGTTGTGGGGTCGTGCGGTATGCACAGGCAGAGGAGAGGGTGGTTGTCAACATGGAAAGAATGCAGCACGGGCCATTGAGAAAGAGAAGGCACTGAAAGAATTGAGTGCAGTAGGGAACAAAAGAAGTGCAACCGGTCACAGGACTTGGCAGCACAGGACACAGGGCAGCAGTGCACGCTGGTGACAGGGGCCACTGCTGCATAGGAGACTGCGTGCATTAACGTTTTGAAGGTTTTGCTGCGCATGGTGATGTTGCACACATTTAAGAAATGCTGCCTTTCAAGTAATCATGGCGTGTCTGCTGCTTCCATATTTTTGCATGCCGTCTCCATGTTTTCCAAGTCCTTGGCTGCAATTGGCTTGAACAGGCTGCTATTGCATTATAATCGTTTTTTTTTTTAACTGTTTGTGAGGTCTCTAACTCCCCTCACACTGTATTTTTGGTCGCATTATGTACAAATATGGTATTTTAGATTATGGAGATTTGGCTTTACAAGCAAGTGTAACTGTTAAGCACACATTTTTTGTTCTATGCTTTAGTATTTTATGCCATGCTAATTATGCTTTTACCTTTTGTGCAGCATATGCAGCCTTGAGGTTATGAGCATGTACTAGTTCCTGGTGCTATGTGCAGTGCAGTGAACGTGCATACTGTAAAACATTGTCAGCGGGTACTGAAACATTGTTATAGTTCCTATTGCACCTTGCTTTCATTATGGCCGAAAGCATATGTGAAAGTGTATAAATTTCCTGTTGCATACCAAAGCAGAAAATATCTTAGATGAGTTGTATAGTGAATTGGAGGAATATTTTAAGGTTATTTGTAAGAAAAGTTCAAATTTTATCACTGAAATGCTCATGCAAAGCTGCTGGGGAAAAGTTTCCTGTTGCATGGACACTTCTTTTATTAAAGTGCGCCTAGCAAAATGTGATACCTTTACCTTTCTTTCATTACTGCTGCAGCACCCCTACCCGACAGAAGATGAAAAGAGACAGATAGCAGCTCAAACCAACTTGACCCTTCTTCAAGTCAACAACTGGTAAGTCAACAGCTATTTGTATTGCTCGTTGACCTGCAGTAGCTTCTACGCGACATTGAACTTGCAATTGCTCTTAAAATATTCTAGCCCCTTGAGGAGGCATGATTCAGTTGGCATCCTCAATTTGAACAAATTCCCTCAGCTGTATCTGGTCCCACTATCAGGGTGACAGATATGGGGGCTTCAAAACATTTTCAGAGATTCTAAAAGGTCACCAAGGTATGATTTGAGAATCACTGCCTTAAGAAACTCGTTTGGCTGTTCAGCTCACTGCTCTGCTTACTCTGCAGGTTCATCAATGCACGCCGGAGGATCTTGCAGCCGATGCTAGACGCCAGCAACCCGGAGAACAGTCAGCAGAAGGCGAAGAAGGCCAAGGTGCAGACAGTGCGGCCTGTCGAGCGCTTCTGGCCCGATGCTATCGCATCCTTGCAGCCTCGCGCCTCTAGCCACAATGGTATGGCTCCTGCGTCGCCCTCCCCCAGTGCTCAAGGCAAGCCTTCCAGTGAGTGTGCATGCTCACCACAGTGCAGACTGAAATATAGGCCCTGTGGCTGCAGGTGCCATTCGTGGCACCTGCAGCACCTGTGATGTGGTGCTGCAGTGGCATGTGCTGGCATATGTATAGAGTACTTCCTCGTTTTCGCTAGGCTTTGCACCCGAGTTAATGACACGCTCTTCGTTGCCATCAAGGTGGCGTACAGAGAGAGAAAGCATGAACTTTATTGGTTCCAGGGTGTCTGCCAACTGGGAAAACCGTGAAAACCGGGAATTCTCAGGGAATTTGGATAACCTGGAAAAACTCAGGGAATTTGTGCTTATATCAGGGAAAATTAGCTGCAGTTCTACATAAAAGGAACAAAAGTAGCAATAATGCTGCCTCGTGTAAGCAACGCGGACTGGCGGACTGGCATTGCACGGATTGTCCAGTGCGGCGTTACGTGTCCTCTCCTCAGCGACCACTGGCCTCCAACATTGTGCTGTCAAGTGGAGCATCCCAGCAAGATGGCAAAAAGCTTTGCAGTGCCAGCGCTGCTTCCAATTTCGAAGCATACTACGTCGAAAGCAGGCACTTTCCCGCGCTTCCCCGGCGCTGTGGCCGACGCAAGAGCGCGTGCTTCCTACGGTTTGCACGTGTGCTGTTCGATGGCCAGCGGCCTCCCCTTGTTTTCCTGTGTTTCTGAGTGGACAGCTCCAACAAGGCGGCAGAAAATGTTGTGAGAACTTGCGATGGTCCCAAATGAACTCTTTCTCCCTGCGCATCTCCTTGATGAAAGCGTCCATTTCTGGCGCAAGGGGTGCACACTCGCAATGCAGGCGGCGCAGCTTTGGGAGAAAGGGAAATAGTTTTGCGCCTTTTCGCGATCTCCCGATGCTAGCTTAATGACTGCTGTGGTGCCGCAGGCAAGCTGTGTGCGACGTGTCAGGCATGATGGCCTTCAAGTGCACTTTCGTCTAGGACTGGACGAATACGAAACATTGTGAGTTTGCAGCCTGGATTAGGCCCATCGAAAGTAACCCGAACGCAGCATACTGTGCGCTATGCAGAGAGCAGTTTTCGCTCAGCAACATAAGAAGAAGAGTGGTGACAAGTCACGCTGAAAGTAAGAAGCACCGACTGGCTATTACCGGAGCCGGGACACCCTCTGTAGCCTCATTTTCGACACCGCCGTCCACCGTTGTGACCAATGCCGGGACAACCTTTGTAGCCTCATTTTTGACACCGGCGACCACCGTTGTGACCAATGCCGGGCCAGTGCTGTCAGTTTCTGCGTATCCTTCAAGCGCTTCAACTACTGCGACGGACGTCCAACCCGATCGTACAGCAAAGGATATCTTTCAGCGTGACTTAGATCAGAAGTGCTAAAGTGCTGTGGCGCCTCAATGCTGTTATGACGCACACATCACTTCGTGCGGCCGCGGCATCAGCTTCTCTGTTCCCTTTGATGTTCCCATCATCAGCTACAGCCAAGAAAATGCAGCTTGGCAAATACAAGGTAGGATATACTATTGTCTATGGAGTCGCACCTTTCTTCAAGGAAAACCTCATGTCGGAAGTAAGCCAAGCCTCCCACCTCGTCGTGGCGTTTGACTAACCGTTAAACAAAATTGCACAAAAAGAGGAAATGGATGTGTTGGTTCGTTTTTGGTCGGATGCAGAGCAGAGCGTGAAAATGCGCTACCGTTGGTCACTATGGAGTCGTCATGCTTTCTGGGGCGCACGTGGGTGGGAGAATTGGTGTCCGCTTTTAAAACTTCCACAGACGGACTCTCCCAATCGAAAATTCTTCAGATCTCAATGGATGGGCCAAATATAAATATAAAATTTCTCCGTGAGATCAAACAAGAACTTTGTGAACCCAGCGACGGCTGTCGTATTCTCGGAAGTTGGTAGCTGTGGCCTTCATGTGGTGAACGGTGCTTTCAAAACCGGACACGCGGCAACAGGTTGGCAACTCGTGGAATTTCTTCATGCTTTGTACAGCTTATTCAAATCTGCCCGACGCACTGAATACGCACGTATAACCGGGAGCAACATTTACCCTATGAAGTTTTGCGCTGTGCGGTGCCTCGAAAATGTTCGTATAATTTCAAGAACTATTGAGATTCTGCCATACCTAAAAGTGCACATTGAGTCGTGTCGAAACGGGAGCAACCGAGTGACCAGCTCCATTTACTGCGTGGTCGAAACAGCCATTCGCGATCCTCTGCTGCCACAGTAGTGCATTGCGGTGGAAAGAACGAAAGAGGCACAAGTCACGTAACATGAAACTCCGGGAGGGAGCTTTTAAGAGGGAGAAAGCACGCAGGCGAGAGTGAAGCCGCACGGGGAGAAGGAAGAAAAAGAGCGGAGAGGAGAGGAGTCCAGTATTTGCAGATGAAGCCGGTGCGTGGGCGGGAAATACGACTTGGACTCTCGACCGCACATGGACCTTACTGCGAACGTAGTTGCGACACCCAAGGTTGACCTTGGGTTTGCTACGAAGAATGCGCTGCATAAGGTCCCGGAACTTTCAGATTCGGCTGTCCTAGTTCAGAAGGGACTGCGCTACTTTCGTGAAGAACTGCGCCAAAAAGATTGCGGAGAGGTCGCCGTTGAGGTTCAAGCTGGATCATCATCTCAGGATCATCATCTCAGGATCCCGTGTGCGTGCCGATTCCTGATCTCGGGGAACGGTGTGTAAATGTGGCACTTGAAGTTCTAATGGAGCACCAATGGATGACAGGAACAGAAGCTGACCGGGCGATGCAGTCCTACAAGCATGTATGCTCCCTAGCCTCGACGCAAGCGGCATTGAAAAATTTCAGTAGGAGCACGCATCGGCTGGACACCCTTTGGGCAGGCATCTGTGGTTCGAACAAAGAACTGTTCGCATTTGTGAAGGTGATTCTGTCTCTTTCACACGGAAATGCGTCTGTCGAGCGGGGATTTTCTATTAACAAGGAATGCCTTGTTGAAAATCAGAAGGAGCAATCTTTGGTCGCCCAGTGAATCGTGTACGACACTGTAACATCGGCAGGAGGAGTTGCCAACATTCAGCTGACCAAAAGGATGCTCCAAATGATTCGTGGGGTAAACGCACGGTGGAAAGAGGAGCTGAGCAGGACGAGAGAAGAAAGGGCCGATGCACTGAGGAAGGAACGGGAAAGGAAGTGTGCCGCCGCTTCTGTGAAAGAGCTTGAGCTGAAAAAACAAAGTGTTGGCTGACGCCGAGATGCAAGTGTCCTTCAACCAAACGAAAATAAACTCTCTAAAGCAGTGAAACAACACTGAAGCGTTGTGCACGAACTTGGGGTTGACTCTCCAGTGTTACTTTGAAGTTTGTCGCTCTTTCACTTCTACAAACTAAGGTTTCTATAACCTGCAGTTCGTCTGAATAGACTTGCTGAGAGAGAATTACACTTGTGACGCTAAAGTTCAGGTCCCACACCATTGGGGTTACTATCAGTAGATGGAAATATCTCACATTTGAAAATATTTGTTTCCGCATGCACCTTCCTTTAGTTCATATTTGAAAATGTTCAATTCGATTCGCAGTTTGTTTAAGCATTTTTTCGAAGATATTTAATTTGTTACACATTTTGTTAATCTCTCCCTTTATTTTAAATGAAATAAATGCTACCCCTTACTATTCAAATTGAGACCGATACCATCAGGCGTCTTTGTGTCAGCTTGTTTTCGTATAAAACAACGTACTATGTCACTCAGGGAATTTTACAAATGCACTCAGGGAAAACCTGGAAAACTCAGGGAATTTGGAAATGTCAACTTGGTTGACACCCTGGATTCATTCTGAAAATGATGCAGTCGTCTACAAATAGCCAGAGTGTGTGATCGCGTGAAAAGAGGGGCGGCAGGTGCATCAGCTGCGACTTAAACAACGCTGTTTGTGGTGTGGAGCCGTTGGTGGGGGGGGGGTGTCATAGTCAGAGGCGCTCGCACATTCCTCGAGGCTCCCCTCTTTTGGCCTTCGTGACCGTTGTTGCCCAGAAAAACTCTGTTCTCACTTCCCGCAGCGCACATAGAGCGTACAGTATGGTAGTGAGGATAATGATGTCGTGCAATCATGAAATCCTCTCTCTGGATCAAATACACTCGAATATTATCACTTGCAGCAAAGTTCGCTGTTTTTGGAATCGGTTATTCGTAGCAAAGTGTTTTTTTGTAACTCATGGGTTTTTCAGCCAATTCCGAAAAATTGGTTGTCAATTGTTAATACTTTTCACTGGACAAATCTCTGGGAGCGTTGCTAGAATCTGAGTGTCCAACTTTTATTTTGTTGCACATAATGAGCAGTTGCACAAATAAATCAGTTTCTGCACTGTAGTGCTTTCTTCAATTTTATTTTCTTACCCTTTATTTTAGCAGCATAATAGTACTGCGGGCAGAGATGTCTAATCAAAATTTATCTGCAAAGTTAACTGTCTATTTTACCTAGCAGTCCAAGCAGGATGTTTTGTGAGCCTGCTTTTCTGCTTTGAAGTTGAAAAGTTCGCTCAGTTTACTGCTCTGCTGTTCCTCTCATTCCAAGTTGTGTTGTAGGTATTGCATGCATCACCACGACGAAGAACTCGCTGTGCTACGTGTTAGATTAAAACGTGCACTGGCCATGTTACTGCGATGCCAGCAGCGGTCTCGCTTTTATTTTCTTGTGTAAGCCCTGTATGCGAACCATGTCTTTTCACAGTGCGAACAAGACATTTCTTAGGGGCTCTTAACTTCCGTGTTGTGCTCTCAATTGTTTCCAAACAGCCAGTGGTACAAGCCTTTGTTCAGAAGCCTCTGACGACAGTGCCTGTGGAGATGCTGGCCACTCAACCGCAGAAGAAGAGAGCAGGGATCAGGGCAGCGGCAGTGGCAGCGGGAAGCCCTAGTGGTGAACTGCTCTGTTCCAAATGAGGACGCACTGTGTCCGACAGAACGCAAGCGTGCAGTTGTGCTGCAGTTCATCATCAGTTATTGGAGTCTTTGCTCGCAATTCAATCCTCTTTCAGCTTTTATTCATTCAGGTAGCTGTTTTTTCTTCATCCATTTTTTTCTCCATTTTTTTCTTTCCTCCTCCTTGCCTTATTCTCTCAAATACAAGGCTATGTCATGTTGTATTGTGTGGCTCAGCCCACAACATATGCCTGAACAAAAGGCAGGCTTCTGCTCATTAACGATACAGCTCATGCCTGTGCCCCTTTGAGATTGCCTTAGAGGTGCCTCTCATTGTGTGTGGCCCTTCAATATCCCAAGGAACGAGTGTGCTCTGTAGTGGCTAGGGAATGGATGAGGCTTTCCGCGACCTGTTTATAAATACTTTTTGCATCATTGAAGGCATGCTTCAGCTTTGTGCCATATTGTAAAGGCATTCGTAACATGGCTTTTGTCACTATGCTCCACTGCATATGTTTGGAGTGAAGAGTGAGTCGATCTCAGTTGAAAGGTTGCCATTCTCTTTCAGCTGACTTTTAGTAACGTTTCATACCATTCGCAAAGTTTGTGTGTAGCACACAGGTGAAATTCTCCCGAAACGCACAGTGTAAAAGGGGCCTGGAGCATTGTTCTTGGGTTCTGCAGCTTCTTTGTCTGTAGGGGAAATTATCACTTTCGTCTCGGTGTTTTTTGCAAGCTTGAGTATATGGTCTCAGCGCATGCATGAGCGAGTGTTGTGTATGCAACGCTTTTTATACATGGGTGCTTGTGCACAAGCGCACTATTTTTCTTGACCCTTTTTTACAGTACAGCTGTGAGCATGCTGTAACATGACCTGTCATGGTGATAGTCAGCGTTCTGTAATGTAGCAGCATCTATGCTGACAAAATAGATGGAGTGGGGTTGAAAGAAAAATATGTGCATGAAAGCGCCAAGAGGGTGTTCCAGGGCTCAGAGTTGTTGGTGAGAGTGAATGGCAATCATTTTCTGCTGCTCTTGCTTCATTTGTCTTGTGACATGGATATGGATGATAAAAAAAGGAAAAGAGGAATGTTGTTTGGAAAAAAAATGTATGATAGCAACACACACATAATGATGTATGCAAACTTCATGGAATGTCTGAGCATGAGATATGAGAATTTGGGAAAATTTGCTTCAGTAACGCAAGCTCCCTGGCATTTTTCTCGCTTTTGGCTGGCATTATTGCTCTCAAGGCACAATCGATTGCTAGTCATTGCTGAGCAGCACAAAACAAACGCTAAAGAATGCAATCTTGGCATAATTTCTTTTGCACATTCTGCACAAGCGGGAATTCGTGCTTGAGAAGCGCAAGTAGGATTCATTGCAACTATCTCCTTGGTTTGGACCTAATAGTACTTGTTAATTTTCTTTCTTTTTAACGTGTCCTGTAGTCGTGCAGAAACCACATACCATATTTACACGATTGTAAGCCGACCTATTTTTCAAAATTTGAAAATCCGAAGTGGGGGGGTCGACTTAAAATTGAAACCAAAGCATCGCGTCATAAATAAAGGCATGACAAACAAGATATCAGGCATGCTACAGCGTGGTTGAATTTTTGCTGTGCGGCTCCATGCCATCGCTCTTGGTGCTGGCCTTGAGCAGCTGCTATGTCAACGCGCAGAACCGGCATCCCTACCCTGTGCGAGGTGGCCGATGGTGGCTGTTGATAAGCAGCAAACTGGCACCAGCCCACTCCCCACACGTGGATGCAGATTGCATCTGCTGATAAGCGGTGACGGCCCAATAACTCATTCGCTTTCTACTCTTTCTTTTTACTTTCAACCGCGTACTCTGCGCTCAAGGGAGCGCCGATAGTTGATGGAAGGGCTGCTGTTCCAATCGCGGCGGCACCCCCACTCGGAACCGCAGCGCCGCCGAGAAGTGTCAATAGCCGGCGGAAGAGCCAACGCCGCTCACGGGTAGTTTCTCTTTAGCTCTGACGCATTTGACTACTGCTGGCCGCGTTTCACAAGTTTTTAATGTAGTGCTTCGTCATTCGTCGTTTGTGCTCCGGGTCCAATAAGCGGCCAGTGCTCGTTCATGGCTACATTCAAGATGGCTGTCATTCTTTACACCGAAAAAACTAACTGCACACCGGGCTGCAAGTTCGACGTTCGCAACGGGTGATACAGGTGTGGCAGCTGCAGCGAGGCAAAATTTTCAGCTGTTCCACATGATGCTGTGATGTGGCTGTTTGCAAAGTGTGGGATTTCGCTGCACGGCGATGTTAGAACGACGAGCTGTGAGACCGCAGCAGCGATCACGGCGGCAGCACTAGGGAGGACGAGTAGTCCAGTGACTAATCGATTTTCCTTTTGGAATGTGCCCACGGGCGCTCCCGTGCGCGGTAGCCCATAGCAGCTGGCGATAAGCGGAGACCGCAGGATAGTGCTATCGCATTCTATTATTAAAGGCCAAACGTAAACAACCTCCAAGTTTGTTTTTTCAGAAATGTGATGTGGGGGGGAGTGACTTACATTCGAGTCGGCTTACAATCGTGTAAATACGGCAACTATCAGGTGTAGCTGCATGGAGCTAAATTTTCAGTAACCGCAACATTCCTGCTTTTCATTGATACACATGGGTGTACAGTTACCGTGAACATTCATTGCTCAAAGACGGTGAAAAAGGGCATTTTATTGGCAGAAGTTTTGAGCGCTTATTTTGTTTACTGTGTGACATGTGGAAATTTCGATACGCTGACCTGTTTGGGACAGAGTTCTCTTTTGAGAATGGGGCATGTAAAGTCTTCCTTGAGCATTATTTTCTAAAATTGACTTATATATTCTCTCTGCTATTGATATTTTGTTCACATACAAAGGAGCATAGTCGTGGGGGTTCCTTGGGTGTACGTCTTGCTGGGCTCAGTGTCTCCACTGCTTCAGGGTGTAAGTGCCAGGAAAGAGGCAGCTTTTCTTTTTGCTAATCCAGCACCTGAGGCATAGCAGATAAAGTATGTAACATGTCAATGCTTTTTGGTGTGCAGAAGCATCTGGTTAGTTTTTTTACAGGCGTGTTTTTTTTCTTTTCTTTTTTTTTTATACCCCACATTAAGCCTTATCAATTTGTGGATCTCATTACCGAGTAGTGATGAACTGAATTGTATGAAAGGCTTTCTGGCACCTAAAGTAGAGGTGTGTGAATAGCAAGACTTCATCTTAAATGGAATTCAAATCGGGTAGTAGTAGTAAAGACATGGATGTTGAATTAGGCCCAAATATTGAAAATCTGACACAATATAGAGCTCGAAAGTTGCCCTTGGATTGGCCAGGAATCAATATAAACAAAATGGGCAATTCTAAAAGCTGTCCGCCTGTTTGCTTTCAAGTATACTAATAATTATATCAGTCATTGCTATCAATATTTCTGGGGCAAAATTGTTAATATCATAAACAATGGTCTAGATGACTAAAGACAATTTAAGAGGCATATATGACCTTCACTTGCTTATTGTCCTTGGAGAGACCTTGCATGAATGTCTTTAGTTTTTTTGCACACCTTCTGGTAAACCAAACATACAGGCATTTACTATTACTGTTCATATAGCAACAACTGGGCTGCAGCATTTGCAGTGTCATCCAGTAGCATAAGCTGCTCCTTCGTCTTCTCGACATGACATATACTTACTGAACACTGCCACAGACTTGGTGGGAACACATGGCCAAAGCATTTTTTTACTTCTGGGATCAGAACTATCGTCATGTCTTCAGTTTAGGCAGTGACTTCATGTCTGTCAGAGCTGCTGTGCTCGGCGGTTTGATATGCCATTCATGACACATGAGTCACACAGGTAGACTGCAAACTGCATTCAAGTGAGCTAGTTTTGGTAGTTTCATGCGCCAAGTTTCTGAGAGTAAAAAAAAATGAGCACACATTATATAATTTATTAGTGCGAATACCATGGTGTCGGATCCAAGTCAGCTAATGAGGATCTTAGTGGCCACGGTGTGCGACCTATCTTGGAAGTCTTGCCGCTGTGACTACCTGTTTGAAGATCAGATTTTTAATTCAATTACCAATCAAATAAAAGTCAAATTAGACTACTGATCTGATTATTATTTGATTCTAGTTTGGAATCTGAATATTCACACACCTCTAACCTTTTTATTTTTTTTGTGTGTGCATGTGAGGTGTTGTGGGAAAAGGATGCCATTGACAATATTGAAGTAGGAATTGGCATTATTAGGTAGATAAGCCATGCCTTTAAATCATAAGCAGAATGTTTTTTATCATATACTTGCATAGCTCATGTAATATATTTGACATTTTGGTGTTTCACTCCTGTAATGTTGTCAGGGATTCAGTATACAACAGCGCACAGTGTTATGCCTCCTCTGTAACCTTTTTCATTTTGTACATCCACTTTTGTCTTGACACTTTTTTGTCATGCCTTGTCTCTGTTGGGGACAGTGTATAGTAAATGTTGGGTTTCTCGATGATCCCAGTAATTATTGCTCAAAGTTTCCGGTTTGGAATGTTTCTTTCAGGCACACACGTTGTAGCGTCCGCACCATCACACGTTTATCATTGTGATTATTTCCATGCTATGTGGATATCCCTTAAGTAGTCTAGCTTTGTTAAGTTGTTTTTTATTTTTTCTCTTTTTAATGTTGTGTCAGTCAGTTGAAGTCATGTTGAATCTTATTGTTGTGTTTTCTCGCCACTATTTAGTGCAGGCTGCAAGCAAACTGCACCGTGCTCAACAGTGCACATCTGAATCATGTATAATAATGAAGTGCACCAGGTGATGTGTGTCTTTCCTTTGGTGTGATGTTTTTATTTGTGTTTTTACACATGCATTTTATTGCTCCCCTGCTGGTGTGCAAGAGCTGACATGTACGTAGTAATGTGGTGTTGTTGCAGTTCAGTCTGCAACAAACCACTCAGTTGTTGATCTTATTTTCTCTCTCTCTCTATCTCTCTCTCATTTTATTGCCAGGAGCATCAAAGAGTAGCATAAAACTGATGCTGATGGGCACAGTATGTAGATATACTATTGCAAGCTGTTGTACATTGCAGCATTATTTGCTCTGGTATAAGGCAGATGGCGTACTCTGCGGGAATTTTCCTTAATGAAGCTGTAGGTGATAGGCGCAGTGAGATGATATACATGTGCTGGTACTATGGAGGCTCCATCTGTATTTTACTGACAGCCACCTGTGGTACTACATCTCTGATTGTTATAAATGAATCGTGATTCTTGTACAGGTTTTACAGTGTAGAGTTTGTAAAGCCCCAAATGCAATACCTAGACATTCAGGCAAACCAAATGCGCATACCAGCATGGTGTTGCCAGTCTCTTATGCAATCTCTTTGTAACGGTGTGGGAGGGCACCACACGTCTCGGTGTTTCAGTTACTGGGCTTTGGATAGAGGGTAACGCGAATCCTGCTGAGGAAAATGAAAAGTTCTAGATTTAATGAAGGCCCACTGCTGCACAACAGCTCTGGTGGAGGCATGAAATATTGCTCTGGGGGTAATAGTTCGCACAAAAAAAAAAAAACTACTGGCTACAGGTTTTTGTGTTGTCTCGTAACTGAGTGAAATGCTTAAGTTGCTGTGTTCATTTTTGTGTTCAAACCTAATTACACATGTCAGTGGTGGTGAAGCACTGTTGGCCACAAGAATTCGGTGCATGTCCTTGTGTGTAGCATTTTTTTTGTATGCTGGATTTTGTGCTTTACTGCTGATTTTATTTTGCATAGTGCACAGAGAATCTGTGGTTAACCAACCCTGTCAGGTGCACATAGAATGGGCTGATTTTTATAAGAAACCAAAATATGTCTGATGAGGTGCAGAGCTACTGTACTTCCCGAGGTCAGCTACCTGGCTTAGAGCTGCTGTTTTTGTTTTGTGGCAAATTATTGCTTTACTTAAAAGTTGCCAATGTATTTTGAGCATCTTTTTTTTGTGACCGAATTATCATGTATTTAAAGTTCAATCATTTCCGTGCCACATTTGCAGGTTTCAGCCTGAGCATTGTGTTGTGCGTGCAAATATTCTTTGATGCTGTGTTATTCATAGCAGGCACTCTTAATACTTTGCACTGTTGTTGTTACCATTCCTTCAGGGTTATTTCCCATGCATCTTTGTTTTTCTTGATGCCATCATTTATGTTTTGTCTTTGCCATGTTTTTATAAAGGGTCTGCCAAATAGCAAACTATATGATATAGCCTAGGAGTGACGGGAGATTACCAGCAGCGAGTTGTAGGTTTCTATTTAATATAGAAGATAATAAAAGAAACTATTAATATACTTGTGAAATGACTGCGACCTTCAGCACTTCAGTGCTTTTTAATGCAAAAGCATTACTAGTCCCATTACGAGAAAAGCCGGCGGCATGTGTGTGTTAATGTGTGTACTCGCAGATGGTGGCTCGTTTCCCACAGTGCTGCGACAGCACGATCGATATCGACATTGGCAGGCAACTTCGGCGATCAAGTCGCTTAACTAATCTTGAAAAGTTCTCGCTCTTCGGAACAGTAAAGCTGAGACAAAGTCTACGAACGCATCAGAAAGCTGACGAGCCACTGCACATTGCCTTTGTCTGGCAGGAGCAGAAGAAACATGCTCTTGTGTTGGAGCCTGCTTGTTCACTGTGGAGACCGGTATAATGGTGTAGTAAATAGAACATAATTGGAATATAATTCAAATATAGTTGTTGCATTTCGTGTTGTGAGAAGACTCCACCCACAACTGGGGACAATACTAAGCATCGCTTCCTGTATAGTATAAGTACCCCTAAAATGATGCATGTAGGTACTATCGTGCTCAATACAAGTTTCAAGTGTACTGTGTGATTGCAAGTTGAAAGTTGCCAGTGTACTGTGCGATGTCAGTGCACGTTACAGAACCCCAGGTGGTCGAAATTATCTGGAGCCCTCCACTGCAGCATCCCTCATAGCCTAAGTCGCTTTGGGACGTTAAACCCCACAAACCAAACCAACAATGCAATAGGTGGTAAGCGACCGGCGCTGGTTCCGTCGCATGCCCCCAGCCAACACTTGCTCGGAATTCTGAGAGAAAGTGCCGTTCCAGGAAGTGACCACATCTCCTTGCAAGAGGTGCATTCTAATCAACTATGACATCCAACCATGTCGACAACAAAGAATGGATTTCACTGTGGCTTACATAACCAGCTTCTGGTTTGGTTTTTGAGGTTTAACGTCGCAGCGTGACTCTGGTTATGAGGGACGCCGCAGTGGTGGGCTTAGGTAATTTCAACCGCCTGGTGTTCTTTACCGTGCACTGACATCGCACAGTACATGAGCCTCTAGCATTTCGCCTCTATCAAAACGCGACCGCTGCAGCTGGGATTGAACCTGTGTCTTGGGTAAGCAGCTAAGTACCATAACCACTGAGCCGCCGAAGTGGCTCATCACTGACTTCTATCAGTTACCTATAAATTTCCTACCAAGAGCCCCATCAAGTTTGCAGGACAGGTATTTCAAAACAAACTGAATTTGATCAAAACGAATTTAATTGCATGACCAAGTTTAGTACAGTGCAACATTTTGCAACTCTGGCATGACGCATATCAAACGAAATGTTTTTTGAAGCCCTTTTCTGCTGTCATTATAATGAGCTCACATGAACGAGTTGCAGTGATTCTGGCTAGTGTCAAGTTTTGGCATGCTGCCTTCTCTCTGAGCACAGTCGTGATGCATATGAAAAGAAATGGTTTTTGGAGCCGTATTTCGCTATCGCTAAACGAGTTTGCATGCACTAGGCCCTATACTTCATTTCACAAGCTGTTTGCAGCGCTGTGAAAGGTAGAGCTTTCTCGTCCAGTTAGGGCCAAGAAAGACAACAAATAGTCCCTCAGATATTTGTGCAGTGTTGTGACTAGTTTTCAAGCAATTATTGCAATGATTGAAAAAATAGCTCGGTATGGTGTTTCACAAGTACAGTGAGCGTTTCATTCACTGGCTAAATTTGCAGAAAAAGTGCATAGACATTCGTAAACTTGACGCCCACTGAGTCGGCGAAGTCACCTGCACGCAGTAGCTGGAGACTGGTGGTGCTTTTCGTTCCTAGAGATGGAGCTGCCAGTCGTGGAGTAAAATGGAACGGGAAAACGGTTCTGTAGCACACGGTGTTCTGAATGGCCCAGATCACTGCAGCCTTCACAGTGCTGTAAACAACTTGTAAGATGGAGGGTAGTCATTCTTGTCACGTGACCATGCACACGCATAGTTAAATCCTTTGCTACCTAGGCATGACGAATATCAAACCACACGTCTTAAAGCCGTGTTGAGCTTTCAGCATGAAGAGTTCGCATGACCACCGTCGAACATAGTGCACTCTTTGTATGCAGGCATGATGCATAGAAAATGAAGTATTTTAAACCCCGTTCGGATATCAGTGTATCGACCTCATATGATGTAATCACTAGTGATTTTGTCATGTGACCACGCTCACTCAAAAAGAAAAATTGTTTTCTACCCAGACGTGGCACATATCAAACGACTGGGGTCTTAAAGGGGCTCTGAAAAGGACTCATTTTGAGGTATGCCTAGGATGTTAAAGGATGCCGCTTCACAAATATCCTTTGGCAAAAATTGTTTTAATGCGTTTTGTGGAAGCTGAATTATCTGGAGTTACCTGCCGACGCGCGCGGGAGTTCTCGGGAGCTTTCCCGCGGTCATGTTAGCTGCGCGTGACGTCAGAAAGAGTTCGCACGGCGCACCAATGATATAGCTCCCTGCTGCTGACGTAATGAGCGCTCCATGACGCGTTGCGCGTGGATTCGGGCGAAAGCCCGGCACCGCTGATCGCCCCGAGGCGTAGAAGCGCGAATTTTTAAAGGTATAAATAATCGGCGCGCTTTTGAGCTAGGTCTTATACGCGGCATGAACGCTTCGCTCGGTGGCCTATTGTCTATACAATATGCAAGCGTATTATAGCCAACCTTGAACAGCCTTTTCAGGTACCCTTTAAAGCCCTGTTCGGCTTCTGGCGTGGTGAACTCGTCTGGCTGTCTCTCTAGTGATTCTGGTCAGGTGACCACCTTCGAACGTAGTGCTATTATTTTTCTCATAAATGGTGCGTATCAAACGAAATGGTATTTGAAGCCCGGTTCGGTTATCGGTGTTCTGGCGTCATGTGACGTGATAAACCAATGACTTTTGCCACATGACAACGCTCGCGCATTGTGGAATTTTATTCTAACCAGGCATGACATATCAAACGACTTTGGTCTAAGCCCTGTTCGGCTATCTGAATGACGAGCTCACATGACGCAGTCGCTAGTAGTCCTCGTCACGTGATCACCTTCGAATATACTGCACTACAGTCGACGACCGATTTTTCGGACTCTTGGAACGTCTGAAGTATCGGGCAGTCCGAAAAATCAAATTTCACCGAAAAAAATCACGAACTTCGAGCCAATATGCCGGAGGAACGGTCAGTAGTTCTGTGCACGTTCTGAAGCTCCTCGTGATAAAATCTCGCCGCGCGTATTGTGCACCGACGGCCGGCGGAGGCAGCTTTCATCAGCCCGGCTTACCGTGGCTGTGCTGCCTGCGGAATGTCGCCGACGATTGCCCGGATTGGGATAAAGTCTAGACGCGAAAGCGAACCCGCCGCTGTGGGAACTGCGCTGCGCCCGCAGTACGAAGGGCCCGGAACGAGAAAGTGAAGATGGCGAAACGATAAGAACCGACAAACGGCCGAAGCAAGCGCTCCGTTGGCATTGGCCTTCGTAATTAGGCTTAGCGATTAAAGCGAAAATCGGCATCGTAACCGGCGATATGCGGGATATTGTTGGTTGCATATAGCGAGAGGCGTGTTGCCCGTCATCGAAACGCCAGTTGACGGTTTTGGGGTAGAAAACTCGGTTGCGGTGCGTTTGGCCGCGAGCTCGCTTTGAAATTCAGGACCATTTTCTTCCGCGTTTTCTGTCTCCGTGAAGCCGTACGCCTCTCACGCGCTTCGCTGCTGCCTCTTCCCGTATTCGGGACGAAGACTCGATCGTTACAGATGTTTCCGCGGACTGTGACAGTGTCTAAGAACTGTATGAATTCGAAACCCCGCGGGTGTCAATGTGCCGACTTCCTGAGAACTTCAGAATTTCGTTTTTGCTTGATCAAGTTTTCGATCTCCCTTGCGGTTTGAATTGACGAGGTTGCAGTGTACGCATTATATGGCGGCTCAGGTATTGGCGGCGAGTGCGAACGATCGAGGTCCGAAAAATCGTGAAGTCAGTTATTGCGGTGCGTCCGAATTTTCAGGCGCTGTTATCTCTTTCCGGCCCAAATTAAAACTTCAGTATAAAAAATCGATATCCAAAAACTAGCATGTGCAGGAGGAAGATAACTCTAAAATATCGGAAGAACATTGTTTCTTCGGATATATATCATAAGCTTCTTTTTTTTTTTTTGGCGTGATTCCAAATGGAATAATTGGGACTCAGGGGGTGCAAAATGCTTAGTTTTTGTAACTGCATTGAAAATTTAAATAAATGTCACCTGCTTTAAAACTACTCTAGCCTCTGCTGGAGTAGAGGATGCCGCAGTTCTTACCAAGAATACTCGAGACTGACATGACACAGCTGGTTACCTCTGTTATGGGGCAGAAACGCAGCGAGCTATGGACAGGAAAATTATAGGTGTAACGTTAATACCCCTGTCACACGGGCATTTCGAGGGCCCTCGAACCGATAGTCTATCGACCCAAAGGCGATCGAGCGCTGCCACACGGGCAGTTTCAATGGCGATCGAGTCAATAGCCTATCGAGTCAACGGAGTAGCGCAGAACTCCATCGAGATTTCGAGGGCCTTCGAGCGCTGCCCAAGGTTGCTAGCGTTGCTCCGAGCGGCGCCAAGCGCACTTTCGTACACGACACATTCACGGTGCAGAAACATGAACAAACATTATTCGCATAAAATTTAATGTAAGCAGCTTGTAAAATTATTTTAAAAATATATTAGAGTGGTTTTAAGTGCATTAAGAGCATTAATTTTGCGTTGCAGTCTTTGCGTTGCTTGCGTACTTAACGTTGACAACATGGCGGCATCCTGCCCGCCCGCTTCACAGCGATAACAGCTTCGTCGCTAATCCCTCAAAGCAATATCGTGTTCTAAGCTGTTGTATTCGCCTTCGATTTGCCCATTCTTACTCTCGCATAAAGTTTCAAGAGAAAAATAGCTCTTGTTTTTCAGATATCATGGCGATTTCCTCGGTCTTAAGCCTGACGAAGCAGCGCTCCGACGCAGTTGGACTGGCATGGTTTTGGCTCGTCTTGTATTAGAATGGCTACAGCAGTGTCTGCATCTGTCCGTCGCGTGCGCCCAATTAAAAGGATTTTAAACGACATGCGCGTATGCGTGTATTTAAGCATTTCGTATACATTTATCAAATATTTTTGTTATTTTTGTAAAATATAAAGTAGCGATTGTGGCGCCGCACAAGCGTAGAGTGAGACACGAGAACCATTTCAATGGCCATTGAGATTTGCCGTGTAGCAGCGGCGAGTTCGATGGCGATTGAGAATCTCGAAGACCCTCGACTCGAGGGTGATTGAAACTGGCCGTGTGACAGGGGTATAAGAAACAGGAAGAGGGCAGAGTGGGTCAGGGAAAAACGCGGGTTAATGGCGTCTTAGTCGAAATTCAGAGGAAGAAATGTGTTTGTTTGGGCAGGACATGTAATGTGAAGGTAAGATTACCTATGGTCGTTAAGGATAGCGCACTGGATACGAAGAGAAGGTAAGCGTAGCAGGGGGCGGATGAGATTAAGAAGCTTGCGGGATGAGGTGGCCGCCGCTGGCACAGGACACGCTTAAAGATATGGAAGAGGCGAATTTGTCCTGCGGTGGGCGTAGTCTGGCTGATACTGCTGCTGATGACGATAAGTGACTTGATCAAGTGGGCTCATCATGCGGATAGCCAAACAGGGCTTAAGACCCAATTAAGTCTCGATGTGAATCATGGCTTGGTAGAAAAAAGACGGTTTATCATGGCTAAGTTGATTATGGGCAAAAGGCATTTGACTTATAGGCCTTTACTACAAAGTCCTTCTACCCAAATAACTTTACCCGGAAGGCATATGTGTGTGTGTGTGTGTGTGTGTGCGCGCGCGCGCCATGAAGGCCTTCACCCTAAAGGTATTTGGATAAAGGCCTAGCTGCCAGTTGTACGCATCTGGCAAATTTCCCACAACCCGGGGGGCCAGGTGGGCTGCCTGCCACAAAGCAGGCAGCAGCGACGTGCTTACGCACGTACGTATTCCTGAAATCACAAAATGCGCTGCTACAGCACCAAAAGGTTCTGTTTTGCATGAGCATGGTCACGTGACAAAAATCACGCGATTACGTCATAGATAAATAAACTGATAACCGAACCGGGCTTCAAATACCATTTTCGTTGATGATTCATGCATGGGCGAAAAAAAATAGCTGGTGTACTGTGCGATGTCAGTGCACCCCAGGTGGTCGAAATTTCCGGAGCCCTTCACTACGGCGTCCCTCATAGCCTGAGTCGTTTTGGGACGTTAAACCCTCACAAGCCATCAACAATAATTATGCCGCCACCGTCTGGAAGACGAAGTAATGAGCGTTAGCTGTTTGATAGCGCAAGCTATCGTCCATGTGATGTATTAACACGGGATTAGGCTACGTTATCATTCCTCACGGCGAGCGGGCGCCTACCGCCTAGTGAGCTGCAGAGTGCTAACGTCACGGCCGCCATGTTAAGCCTAACCATAACTAAATAGCTTAATTAGGAGATATTGGCGTGCAACATGTTCTGCTCATCGAGCCCATTACGAATATGCAATTAGATCATGACAGCATCGGTTAATAAGTTATAAGCAAATAAATTTAAGCCTATCCTTAACTAAATATTAACTTAATTAGTTAACATCTAACGTGTTCTCCTCATGTAGAGAATTCCGAATATCTAATTCGTTTTATGATGACCTCATCAATTACTGAGTTATAAAGATTAAACATAGTCACGTGACTAGTTAATTGCCATCACAAAATCAGTGACCTCATTAATAAATCACCAAATCAATATACTAATGACGTCACCAATCAATCACCAATTGGGTTGATATATTGATTTACTATAGGGGCCGCCATCTTGAATTCCTCGGACTTGGAAATTTTCACGCCGAGAGGAGGCGGTAGCTAGGGTGCCTCGATGCTTGCCCGCTCTCCGCTGAGGGTGGTGCCACTCTTTGAAGGGGTCGTCGCCGCCAAAACCGGTTCTCGGGAGGCGCCGCCGCCATTTTCTTGCATTCCGCTCCCGTCGTCCCGCTGACTCCCACGCTAGACACGGAAAGCGGCATTCTTCATACAGTCTCTTTGCAGAATGCCTGGGTGCTGCGTTCTCCAGTGCACTAACAGCGCTAAAAATGGCTGGAGGATGTTTTCGTTTCCTGGAGACCAAAAACGACTTCTTCTATGGACTGTGAAAGTGAAGCGGGACAAGTGGCAGCCGACGAACTACTCCTGCATATGCGGCGTAAGTACCGGACTTCTCTGCAGGGCTGAATTTATTTTGGGGCTTATGTCAGCTTGTCTGTGTGACTCTTTCTGATAACCAGACGTGCGATCCTGTGTTCCTGTCGGAGGCTCCATATCATGCTTTTTCAGCCTTTTGATATTTGATCGCTGCAAACGGACGTAGTCTCTTAATTAGAGCTTGGGGTGATATGGAACCTCCGGCGCATTTACGCCTCCGTTCATTTCACTTCGCATCACGAAATAAGGCCCAGCCTTGCAAAAGTATTACGATCTTTCTCGGCCACGAAGCTTGAACAGCAGTGCATCACGCTTCTTTCACAAAAAGCCATCGCTGCCCGCTTAATTTGACAGGCGCATATAGCAGTGCGAAAAGTGAATCCCGGAGTGCAAAAAAGCATACGACGGGTTAAGCTTGTGTTTCTCCGCGTTGCATCAAATTCAGATCTTTTATACTTTTGTTCGCACTATGTTATTCATGACATTTATTCTAGTTTATCATATGTCACGGAAGGAGCTCATGGAAATGAAAACAAAAAAAAATGAGTGTGAAGTAATCTCTATTTTGTGCATGTGTGCGGATATGAGCCTATATGCGTGATGATGTGCGTTTGTTTGATTTTCT
The DNA here is from genome assembly GCF_052857255.1 of Amblyomma americanum. Lineage (NCBI taxonomy): Eukaryota > Metazoa > Arthropoda > Arachnida > Ixodida > Ixodidae > Amblyomma > Amblyomma americanum. The sequence continues at coordinate 42,812,122 of NC_135502.1, forward strand.
TTATTTATCGTAATTTAATCTTATTTGCCGGGGAATAAAGCATTTAAATTAGCAACACATTTTTTTTGGTCCAGGCTCACTTTGAAGAATCCTGTTTTGAACAAAACCGGGTAGATGGATGGAAGAAGCTGAAGCCGAATGCAGTACAAACGGTTTTCCCATTCAGGGGTAGGTGTTTCCCATTCGATTCACTGCCTGATTCTGTATAAGTGCATACATTCGTTGCTAACAAAGTGGTGGTCGCTCGGAAACATTTGAATGGCATTTGAGCCGCTGGCCCGGCATGGGTGACTTATTTCGCCTTTAACACGTTATGTGTTCATGTATGTATGTATCCATTCTGCTTCTCAAGTTCTTATGGAGAAGAAACCTTCCACTTATTCAATTCTACTGTCGATCGGCTCACGCAACAGCCTTCATCTCAAACACCCACTTAACCCATTTCCACTTGAAAAGGCAGAATCGGTCGCCTTCTTTAATTAATACAAATGTAATTAATCAAGGCGACACAAAATAATTCAGGGAGCGGGGAACAAGTCAAGTACCTATGTGCACCTTTTGGCCCCAACCCTTATATTTTTTCGTGTGGAAAACTAAAAACTAAAAAAAAATGCCGAGACGCTGGTCACGCCTTGTTTTCGCTTTGCTCTTTGTCTTGATTTTCCATATTCTGTGATTCCCGCATTTTCCCGTTACTGAACGCTGTTTGATCATTGGTTTGTACATCTTTCTGCTTCCAGTTGCTCCAAGGAAGCGAAAATCACCTAGAGACAGAACGCAGCCTGTGCCCGCATCCGTCAGTGAGGAGGTGAACAACCCCGCTGAAGGATTCCACACCGCATCAGAGGCAGATTTCCTCGCCAAGTCAACTCACATGGTATCACAAGATACGTCATCGGTCAACCTCCAAGTCAACAGCTCAGATGTAGAATCTTTGAACGTCGGAAATCCAAGCTCGACAGACGAAACACCCACAGCTAGTGAGACACAAACGGATTCTGTTGGGTTGAAAAAGCAGTTGTTAGACATGGAAAGAAAATACGCCACGCTTCAAGAACATCACACAATTGCTAAGAACACAATCCAAAAGCTCAAAAAGCAAGTTCAAAAGCATGAAAGCAAGGGTGATAATTTCGCAAAAAATACACGGTTCTTGAATGCAGACCAAATTTCCGCACTTTCTAAAAATAGCACCCAGGGTCACACGTGGTCTGCGGAGATGGTTAAGAAAGGGTTGCAAATTAATGTTGCTTGCGGAACGACCGGGTATGAGACATTGAGGAAGTTGGGTTGCCCTCTTCCGTCCAGCAGGACGTTAGCACGGAGGATCCAGGGACTGAAGTTCCTTCCAGGAATTCTTCAAGAAGTTTTTGACGTCATGAAGTGTAAGGCTGAAACTATGGAAAACGTGGAAAAAGACTGCGTGCTGTTTCTAGACGAGATGGAAATTGCTACAGCGTTTGAACTGGACCTAGGTGAAGATGCCCTCCTTGGAAGTATAACACTTCCTTCGAAGCCAGATGAGCCCGCCAATCACGCTTTGGTATTCGTGTTGGGAGGAATCAATCAGCGGTGGAAGCAGGTCATCGGCTATGAATTCACTGGCCATCACGTGGAAGGTGCCCTGCTCAAAGACTATGTGCTCGACATCGTCCAGCGCTGTGGCCAGATCTCCCTCAGAGTCCGTGCTGTCACATGTGACATGGGATCAGCGAATCGAGCAATGTGGCGAGAATTAGGATTTTCGAGCCACAGAAATTCTACCGCAGTGTGCTCAATACCGCATACACGTTTGGACGGTAAAGAGCTTTTTTTCACTTCTGATGCAGCACATGTGTTTAAAAACCTACGAGGGCAACTTTTAAGCTCCAAAGTCTTTGCACTGAGCGATGCCACCGTGCTCGAAAACAACCTCCCATCACCTAACGTAAAACTGGAGCATGTCCAGGCAGTGGTGGACTATGACGCAGAGAGGGAACTTAAAGTAGCCCCTGTCCTATCTGATAGTCATTTTAGCTCCGGCCACTTTACAAAAATGAAGGTTGGAGTAGCTCTTCAATTGTTCAGAGAAGCTGCACCGGCTATTTGGTGAAAGAAGGCCTGCTTGACCCATCTGCCGAAACAACAGCGTTGTTCTTGGATCTGTTATCAAAGTGGTATGCCCTCATGTCATCACGCCATCCCACTTTAGCTTTAAGCCACCGAAACATGGAGAAATATTACTCTGCTCTGAAAACCTTGCGCCTGGCAGCAGAAACAATACAAGGGATGAACATGGGCGCCACCTCTCAATGGAAACCATCCCAAGCTGGCCTGCTTATTTCCACGACAGTTGTTCTTCGCCCCCAAGAAGTTTTCCTGGGCAGTGAACGCTACGAGTTTTTCTTAACAAGCAGGCTGCTTCAAGACTGCCTCGAAAATCTTTTTTTCGGTTGTACGCCTAATGAAGCCGGTGCCGACGGCGTATGATTTAAATTGCGATATGAGGCTTTTGAGTGTGAGCCAGTTTCTGCATACACCGCGAACAACAAGCTATGAGCTTGATCATCCAGAGTACCTCGTCGACCTCCTTTCTCAAGCAAAGAAGCAGTGCTCAGAAAATTTGCCTGAAGAAATAGACGACTCTGAGATTTTGTTCATTGAAGAGCTGACGTCAACGGAATGTTCCATTTTATATTACCTTGGAGGCTTCATACTGAAAAGCATCTTAATGTCCGTATCTTGCTCCCAGTGCAAGGATGCCCTCATCGGAACTGTAAGCAATGAATATGTCGCTTTCACAGTTCTCAAGGAGTATGTGAGTGATGGACGGAACTTGATTTATCTGAGCAGTGAAGTGATCCGCACTCTCAAGAACTATGAGGAATACTTCACAGGCGCTGTCGCATGGTGTAAGAACAAAAAACACACGATGAAGTCCCCGCTGAAATCTCTCACAAAATACTTTACGAAGGTAGACCGCCCGTGCCTGAACACATGCGCAAATCACAAGGAAGCAATAAGCAAAATGCTGATAGCCACCTACACACGACTGCGGCTACGCATCCATTTACGTCACTACCCAGCCACACGTGCTGGTGGTTACGGAAGCAAAACTTGTGCTGGTGTCAGTCTTCCTTAAAGACGCTGCAATGAGTGTGAACTTTTCGTGCGCATGCACATAAGCGTGAGAGAAACTTAAGCGCAAGAATCATAAGCTGTGTTATACTTGCAGTGAATCGTCGTTCGTAATCATTTTGTAGATATTGTATCTGTGCTTTAAGGTATTAAATAATCGTTCTTGCGTGCGCCTGTCTTTATGTTTTAATTGCATAGTGTATGCATGACACAGTTTGCCACCATTGGATAGTACTGCAAATGGACGTAAGCATGCCATGCGTTCGTACTTGAATATGCAGCTGTTCATTTGGCGTACTTCATTTTCTTTCCGCTATATCTACGCGCAAGCGCAATGACAGCAAGTTCACGGCGCAGGTATGACAACGACGGTGAGCAGTTGCCCAACCAAAGCAAAGATACCCGCCATAATCTCGCTAATCGTCTCGAAGTAGCGAAAGCATCAACGAATCTTCACTCTTACTCTTCATCCAAACTAGAAAAGGATTGATTACCAAAGGTAATGTCCAATTCAAGCTCCCACTGCAAGTGGGGCCATCTCTATCTAGGCGCGTCACGCAGCAAACGCGCGCCTCGCGACCCTCGGATGCAAGAAAATGGCGGCCGCGCTAGCAGACGACGCGGTTGTCCTCACCCTAAACGGAGAGCGGGCGCACATCGAGGCACCCTAGCGGTAGCAGACCCCAAGAAATCGAGAAACGTGATGAATAAGAGCTAACGCTCTTAAAATAGCATGGCTAAGCGCTGAATATCGTGCGGTAGCACTATAGTTAGGGTGAGTACCTGAGCTTTTTACGTGATGACGGCCTTCACCATATTGTAAGGGCCTTTAGGGTGCTTGGGTAAAAAACTGGATAAAGGCAATGGAGGCAGGAAGTTCTGGAAGGCCTTCACCCTAAAGGCATGTGGAGGTTGCCTAGACCGCGACCACATTTCGCAGCATTCTCAGCTGTGCGAGCCCACCGCTTCGTCTTCGTTGGCCACAACCCTGGGCAGGCAGGTGGGCCGCCTGCCACAAAGCAGGCTTCAGGCACGTACGCCCGAAATCGGAAAATTCGTCGCCATTCAGGACCCCCGCACATCACAAGAAAAAAAATTACAAGCTCTAAAATTTTGATCCTAGCTTGTTAATAAAGTCAAACGTTGAAAAGCTGATTTTGTTCACTGTTATGACCGGTTAGCGTAGTTTCTGTATCTAGAGGATGGAAGACTCCGCAGACGGGGCGCAGACCGTGACCCAGTGTTACCAACTGCTGTTTTCTTGAGCGCCATAACAGGGCTAGAAAACTCCTAGTTTCGGTTTCAACAACTGCGGTGCACCTGGCGACTGGAGGAGAAGGCGTTTTTTAAAACGAATAATTCTTGCACATACTGCATTCTTATTTTATTTTTATATTCGGATACAACTTAAGCACAGTGAATTTAAGTCTGCAGTGAAGTTGCGCCAGTTCCGCCCATATTCAGGACCGCCGCACAGAATTCTTCCTCGACAAAAAAGTAGTCCGTAGTTAAAACTTGTTATCTAAGCAAGAAACTAATCACATGAACAAAATTAAAAGGTCAGACTTTTGATACCTCGCTCGTTTAATAAAGTCACACTATAGAGCACACAGTGCGCTACAGTAGTGTGCTCTACACAACTGAATTTAAATTATTGTGTAGAGCACACAATAGTTTTATAAAATGACCTAAAGATTTTATAGTTATTATGTTTTCACTTTTTCTCTTGGGTATTCTCCTTCATCTACACTTTTTTTTGGACCTCGAAAGCAGGTTCGCATGCGCGCGCCTTCGCGGCTGCGGCGAGCGGTGATAGATGAGAGCACGTAAGCGGCGCGGTTTCTTGAGCGAACACGGGTTTCGCCACGCAAGGCGCACCGCTTGGGTCAAATTTTCGACTATCATCGCGTTTCCAGCGTGCCTAAACCTCTTCCATGTACAGGGACCCTATCAAGTGTCTTGAGTTTCAATGTTTTGCCAAAACACGGATACCAAAAGGATCGAGTGTCAAGTTCTTACGGTTCCCACTTGATAAAAGGTAAGTCAGCGGTCACTTGCGCTCGAGTTATGTCAAGTGAATAATTATGTACGAAACCAAAAAAGAAGGCAACCATCCCGTTCCGTGAAGCAGCCTGTTTGCTACATCGTAAAGAATTTTGGATGCACGCGATATAGGCCTTCACCAAGCTTGGTGGGAAGGAAAATATCTTTATAAGTATATTTGTGCATCCACGAGCAGTTATATGCGGTAAGTATATAGATTTTTCGAGGAATCCTGAAGTCCTGCTGTATGCCGCGCAAAGTCTGCAACCTTAGTACACATTTCGAGCTTCCCTGCGGTTTTGCTGTTATGCTTTACGTGTGCTGAGGGTGCATGCCACTTTATGACGTCATTTGAAGCAGCTAGGAGATGTTAGATGTAAAGGTTTTCTTCTAACCTTTTCACACCAGACGCTAATACAAAGCAATAATTTCGATTTGGTGGTTGATAACATTCTTCGGCAGGACGTTTGTAGCTTTCATATGTTACCACGTCTGACGTCGACAGCGGGGCGCGATGCCCAGCAGAAGGGATAATAATAATTGGTTTCTGAGGAAAGGAAATGGCGCAGTATCTGTCTCATATATCGTTGGACACCTGAACCGCGCCGTAAGGGGAGGGTAAAGGAGGGACTGAAAGAAGAAAGGAAGAGAGAGGTGCCGTAGTGGAGGACTCCGGAATAATTTCGACCACCTGAGGATCTTTAACGTGCACTGACATCGCACAGCACACGGGCGCCTTAGCGTTTTTCCTCCATAAAAACGCAGCCGCCGCGGTCGGGTTCGAACCCGAGAACTCCGGATCAGTAGTCGAGCGCCCTAACCACTGAGCCACCGTGGCGGGGCCCAGCAGAAGGGATGATTTTGTTTTGAAAGCATATTCACGCTGTGGTGACGATCGCCAGATAGAGAAAAGGCAGACAACTTTGAATAGCTCACTGCTAACTGTGCCCTTTCGACCACGAAAGCAACACTAAAAACTCTGCGGCGACAGCGAGGCTCATGCTTGGTGCGATAATTTCTGAAGCTGTCTGCCAAGCACTGCTTTGCGTGACTCAGAAATATGAGAAAACCCGCAGTAAACATTAAATTCATTTCTGAGGGAAAATAAAAGAAGTTTAAAGAAAGAGGCCGTCTGTCGCGGCGAGAAGAAAGTTCCGCGGGGCAGTACTACATGCACGCTGGTTGGTGCCGACGCGGCAGGCGCGCACGCAGCACCTATGCCTACCACCTATGGTGGCAGATTAGAACATATTAGGCTGGAGCGCAGAAAATACCCACCCCCTCACAAAAAACTCGACTCCTCCGAAGCCATAGACTGGAGGGAAATTAAGACCAACACTTTCCCTAACCTGTTCATCCTACACGAGATTAGCCCCACTCAATATCAGAATACATGCCCTTTGGTGTGGAGCTTGCCCTACGCTCTACCACATATCGTGGGAATGCACAGCGAAACCAAAGCACTTGACTGTGTCCAACCCGACATATGAGCAACGGGAGGTGGCCCTCACCAGAGAGGCCCTGGATCGGCAACTAAAGTTGGTTCAGCAAGTCCGTCAGTCAGTGGAAGCCAGTGGCGCCTTGGACTAGGGGTGCCACCCAAGTTGCTCGAGCAACCTTCCCGGATTACAATAAAAGTTTTATCTCTCTCTCGCGCACGCAGCTGACGGGAGCATGGTGCCATCTGGCGCCCCCATGGCGTTCTGCGCACGCGCAGTGGTGCCCCGTGGAAGCGGTTCGCCATTGCGCATGCGCCGATCGCCCTGAATGCGCCAGGTGCCGGCAGGCTGCGGGACCGCCTGCCGCGTCGGGACCAATCAGCGCCTACGCAACGGCAACGCGCGGTAGCAGATGACGGTAGCGGATCGGTGATCGCTCTATGCTATAACGCTTTAATGATGGTCCATAAGCCGGTGGCAGCGGACTAAGAGCAGTGGAAAAGTAAACTGTGCCAAACATCGCGGATTTATTGCTCTGCCTATTTTCAAACACTTTCTCTTTATTCCAATCGTTTTAATGTCACAGTTGTGGGATAAGTGGCTCAAATGCACCACTCGGAAGGGCTTGGCGGGGCATGCGAGGTGTCTGCTAAACAACGCCTATCGCATTTGCTCCGACCGCTCCACGCACGGTGAATACGCGGACAGGATGAAGAACAAGCCGCTTTTGTTGGCAGGGCCGACGGTAAAGGTTACCGACGCATGTCTATACGTTTCGTAGCAGGTGCAACTTTTCCAGTCATGCAGTGTTTAATCTCGTGCTTCTCAGAGATATAACTGGTGCTAAGATGCCATATAGTCTCAGTTTTTCCATTTCCCCAGCGGGGTTAGTTTGCCAACGTGTTAAGAATTTGTCTTTGGATTATTTAGCTGCAAGCCGCTTGAGATCTGCGTCGGTTATTTGTTCGCGGATACCATTAACCTGCAGTTGTTTTTCTATTCAAGGCGGCATAGAACGACAAGAAGCCGACCGTGTGCTTCTCAGAAGGGAAGTGTCGATCGGCTAGCTCAAATGGTCAAAGAAATCGATGGTCGACGAATGGTCGGTAATTTCGTCACGCAGAAAGCGCTCCTGCAAGCACTGCATGTGTTGCCACCCGACAGGAAGCACTTGAAAATGGCCAAGATATGCATCTCGGCTCCTTAGCCGATGTTACGTGAGTTGTGCACAGAAACAAACAATCCGGGGATATGAGAATTTAGCAGATCAGTTTTTGGCAGCTATTTATCGCAGTTTTATAGCATCGCAGCTCAGCACACTGGTACGCAAAAGGCTAAAGCGAAAATTACAATGCCAACGCTCTCAGGACTGAAGCGTGGCTGCATGCTTGATGTTGATGAAATGAGTACGTTAATTTCATCGCTTTAGCACTCGGCCAACAGCAGAATTCCTCCTAGACACTTTCCGCCGCGGTGCCTCAGTGGTTATGGCGCTCGTCTGCTGACCCTAAAGACGCGGGTTCGATCCCGGTGGCGGCGGTCGAATTTCGATGGAGGCGAAATTCTAGAGGCCCGCGTACTGTGCGATGTCAGCGCACGTTAAAGAACCCCAGTTGGTCGAAATTTCCGGAGCCCTTCACTACGACGTCCCTTATAGCCTGAGTCGCTTTGGGACCTTAACCCCCCATAAACCTTTCAATTGCGAGAGCCTGAACCAGTGACCATCACTGCGTCTGTGTATACAGTATTGTGCGTTTTTATCGCTGACACATTCAAAAATTTCCCCGCCTCAACCGCTGGCTCATTTGGGGTGAAACTGCACACAAAGCTTGCGTATTATGGTAACTTTTGTATCGTAGCAAGTTTGACAATGGTACTTACTTAGTTCAGGCGCACATGATGCGAAAACATAAGCGTCTACGAGAGATCGGCAAGCCAAAACCCGCAGACGACGCTTTTTCGCTGAGAACCGGCAGTGGCGCCATCTGTTTTCGGCAGCGGAAAGCGTCACGACTAGGCCGCCGAGGCGAGCGTTGCAAGGAGCGCGGGCTCGCCTCTTTAAATCAGTTGTTTTGATATTTTTCCGCTCAATTAGCCGAAAATGTTGTAAGCGCTTCAGTTGAAGCAGACGCAAATTCCGAACGGCATATTCAAAGGGCCCGCGCTCCTTGCAACGCTCGCCTCGGCGGCCTACGTGACGCTTTCCGTTGACGAAAACAGATGGCGCCACTGCCGGTTCTCAGCGAAAAAGCATCATCCGCGGGTTTTGGCTCGCCGATCTCTAGTAGACGCTTACGTTTTCGCACCATATGCGCCTGAACTAAGTAAGTACCATTGTCAAACTTGCTACGATACAAAAGTTACCATAATACGCAAGCTCTGTGTGCAGTTTCACCGCAAACGAGCCAGCGGTTGAGGCGGGGAAATTTTTGAAAGTGCCAGCGATAAAAACGCACAATACTGTATACGTGCCCGCGCCCTCTTCGGATGAAGGTGCTTAATACCCCTGTTACACGGGCGTTTTCAACGGCAGTTCAGTTGACTCTCAGTTGAACTGAACGGCAGTTAGCGGTGTTACACGGCAGTGCTAACTGCCGTTGAAATCTCAACGGCAGTTGAGTTCGACTGAGATCGGGGGTCCCAGTTGAACGGCCAACTGACAAGATGGCGACCTAGGGACCGAAAAACTTGCCTTCTTACTGGATTGTCTTGGCTCAGTGTGCTTCGAACCCGCAAATTTCTACCGCAAAGCAAAAACTACACAAAAATAATTGTCACTATAGTAAGGAATATATACACTGCGATCATTTACAACAAGAAAAAAAATGCACACACTGCTTTTTTCTTATTTAAACTTCGCTCTAGACGCGAGGTCATGTGGTTAGAGTGCTAACTGAACTGAACGCGAAGTGCTCGTGTAACAGCTGGCGATTCCAGTTGAGTTCAACGGCAGTTGAAATCCTCAACTGGCGGTTAACTGAACTGTCGTTGAAAACGCCCGTGTAACACGGGTATAAGCCTGGCAGGCTTTGTTATATTGTAATACGCGCGATTCGGAATTCGTTTTGGAATTCCTGCTTGCTCCAAAAGAAATAAAATTCAGCGATTACGAAACAGTTTCTAGCCAGTTTCTCATTGATTTCATGAAGCCTAATGCGTGATAAGTTTTCAAATGTTGAAATGTTTTCGTTAAGATTGGACATAACACTTTGCTGTGGAGGTTCCTTCTAAATCGAATAATGTCAATGTTGTCTTACGTGATCGACAAGAGTTCACGACTGAACACACATGTGCAGTTTTTGTTTGCTTGAAGACAGTGTGTGTTTTTGTAGCGATCGCTACACTACGCTACCTCTTCGACCCTTCAGCGTGGCACCACTTGAGCTCCGTGGCGGCGCCGTTGGTCGCGTGGTTGGTCACGTGAGTTGATCACGTGGTGCGGCCGTTGGTCACGTGGTGCGGAGCAGCTGCTGCTGCCGGCGGCGCGCAACAGCTGCAACAAACAGCTGTGCGCATGCGCCGCGTCAAGTGGGACGAAGATGTAGAAGGAACGCCCAGCGAAACGGAGCGGCGAAACACTGACTTTGCAATTCGACTGAGCGAGTTCCATTCGGCCAGATGTAGCTATCGCGTCACTCCAGGTTTAACTAAAGCCCCTCCATGACGTTTTTTTCCGACCATGGAGGGGCTTTAGGTTTAACCAAAGCTAAAACCCCTGTCACAGGGGCACTTTCGATCCTCATTGAACTCGATCTGCATCGAGATTTTCGAGCACGCTCGAAACATCCGGTGCTACACGGGCAATTTCAATGCTCATTGAGAAGTTTCGCTCATGTGTGTTAGGTGGCGCCAAATGTTCCACTGACAGCCATAACATGGTGATGTCCGGCAACACTGTGCAGTCGGGGGCAGCGGCAGCCAAATCCGTAGCCAGATGTGATAGCGGTTGGCGCCAAAACCACAAGCTTTGTTGTCACAGCTGTGTAGATTATTATGAGTCTAGAAAGGGAGCGTGAGATTGCTCTTATGATGGTGGCGGCTGCTGACCTCGAAGTAGAGATTGAGGCGGCTAAAAGTCAGACAGACAGTGTGAAAAGGCGGCTCCTCTTTGCGAACGGGTTGTGTATCGCAGCTGCGGTTGCGTGCGATGGTACAGTCCAGCGGGAAAGGTGGATGTACAATCGAAACGAACGCTGGTTCGAGGACACTCTCCCCCACCTCGGTGAGCGGTTCTTTAAACAGAGCTTCCGTGTGACTCCTCCGACGTTCCGGTATATAGTCGAAGCTTGCCGGCCCCTGCTGCAGCGCGTCGACACGAATATGCGGTTGGCCATCTCTGTCGAGAAGCGCGTTGCAGTGGCGATGTACAAGCTGTGCTCCTCGGCAGAGGATAGGTCTGTGGCCAATCTTTTCGGACTGGGGCAATCTACTGTGGACACCATATATCGGGAGTTTTGTGACGCCGTAGTGTGCCTACTCGAGGACAGGTGGATAAACATGCCCTCTCCAGGCGCAATGGGCGACCGCATTAGAGAGTTCGGTGCCGTTTGCGAGTTCCCACAAGCGATAGGGGCACTCGACGGTTGCCATTTTCCCGTGTCGCCGCCCAAGGAAAGCGCACCAGACTACTACAACTACAAAGGCTGGTGAGTTATCTCATATTTGGCTTATGTAGAGCTTACATGTTGCAGCCATAAAGGCAGCATTGCAGCAGTACGAATTTGCTAATGCAAAAGTCTTCAGTTCACAAGTCATTATGCATGTCCATGATTTGTGAAGAATTATTTTAATGTTTTTTTTTTCACAGGCACAGCATCGTGCTGCTCACCTTGGTAGATCACCGGTACTGCTTTCGGTACATGAACGTTGGATCACCAGGGCGCTGCCACGATGCCTACATATACCAACGCTCCCAGCTGGCAGAGTTTATTGAAGGGCCAACATTTCAGGCTCCAGCTGTAGCCTACAGTGGAACAGCTGTGCCTCCACTAATACTCTGCGACCAAGCATTTCCCCTCACATCACACTTGATCAAACCCTTCAGCCACAGCGCCCACTTGGATGCCGATATGGAAAGGTTAAACTATCACCTGTTGAAGGCTAGAAGGGTAGTCGAGAACGCCTTTGGCAGACTGAAGGCAAGATTCAGGTTCTGCATGAAGAGGATGGAGTGCAGCATAGATACAGCTCCACTGGTGATCCGCGCCTGCTGCACGCTGAACAACATCTGTGAAGCATTTGGCGACCACGTCATACAAGACTGGACCTCTGATGCACAAGTTTCCGAGGCCCTGTATCAGCAGCCACAGAGTCGCAGATGATCAAACCGCAACTGGTGCTGCAGTACGAGCTGCAATTCTAGAGTACTACAAGCAGCGAGCACAGAACTGAGGTAAACTATGCTATCTATTTACAATAACCGTGTTTGCTGGCTGGCTAGTTGGTGCAATCCATTCGCTTCAAGAAACTGTGTGAAAAGATAATGGAACACACAGGAGACGCACACAAAATTTGAAAAGTTATACCTTTTTATAGGCTTCACAGCCAACACTTTACAAAAAAATGTACATATCACATTCAACGGAACCAAATCAAAAAGATACGAGGACAAGACAAAAAAGACACTGGCTGGCTTTATTTTGTCATTCGTCTTTGTACGCTGGTCCTGTAGTTTGACCATGAATTACCAACACGCCCACAATGCTTTGTTACTACAGTATATATCACCCGAAAAATATCACAAACTGCTGCGGAATATTGCTCAGGTACTGGAACAGGCACAGAAAGCATAAAACAGCAAGAAAGAAAAACAATAAGAGACAAAATCGAAAGGAGTAACCTCAGATGTCGCACTGCATGTGGTTAACATAGCCATGATTATTTCACTCAGGTACTGCAAAAAGTGCAAAAAATGCTAAACAATAGATAAAATCGTAAGGAGTCACATTATAAAATGTCATATTGCACATACCGTAGTTAACACAGCTGTGGGTACCACAAATCACCGCACCACATTGCGCAGGCACTAGAAAAAATGCTGCAGTACGAGTTGCAATCCTAGAATACTACAAGCAGCGAGCACAGAACTGAGGTAAACAGTGCTATCCATTTACAATAACCGTGTTTGCTGGCTGGCTAGTTGGTGCAATTCGTTCACTTTAAGAAACTGTGTGAAAAGATAATGGAACACACAGGAGACGCACACAAAATTTGAAAAGTTATACCTTTTTATAGGCTTCGCAGCCAACACTTTGCAGAAAAATGTACATATCACGTTCAACGTAACCAAATCAAAAAGATGTGAGGACAAGACAGAAAAGACACTGGCTGGCTTTATTTTGTGATTCGTCTTTGTACGCTGGTCCTGTAGTTTGACCAAAAATTACCAACACGCCCACGATGCTTTGTTGCTACAGTATATATCACCCGAAAAATATCACAGACTGCTGCGAAATATACTCAGGTACTGGAACAGGTGCAAAAACCGTAAAACAGCAAGGAAGAAAAACAATAAAAGACAAAATTGAAAGGAGTAACCTCAGATGTCGCACTGCATGTGGTTAACATAGCCATCATTATTGCAAATCACTCAGGTACTGCAAAAAGTGCAAAAAATGCTAAACAATAGATAAAATCATAAGGAGTCACATTAGAAAATGTCATATTGCACATAGTTAACACAGCCTTGGGTACCACAAATCACCGCGCCACATTGCGCAGGAACTGGAAAAAAAGCAAAAAATGTGCACGAAAACGAAGAGACAAAATCTGGGCTCACATCGGATGATGTCATATTGTATGTGGTTAACACTGCCTTCATTATCACAAATTGCTGCACAATATCACGCACGCACTGAAACAAGTGCAACAAATGCACAGCAGCAAGAAAGGAAAACAAAAAGAAATAGATAAAATCTGAAGGAGTCGCATTACATAACGTCATATTGCACATAGTTAACACAGCCTTCAGTACCACAAATCACCGCACAACATTGCGCAGGCGCTGAAACAAATGGGAAAAATGCGCACAAAAGAGAAAAGAAACAAAATCTGGAGTCACATCAGATGATTCCATATTGCATGTGGTTAACACTGCCATCAATATCACAGATTGCTGCTCAACATCGCGCAGGCACTTGGTGATATGAAAGCAGGGGCAAGACATTAAGAAATCCGACGAGTCTGAAAACTAACACACAAAAAAACCGAGAGGCAAAGTAAAAACCGAAAAAATAGAAACACACAACTCTGAAAAAATTAGAAAAATTCTTAACTTGATTCAAAAAACTTTGTTATGGCATTTACCATTTTCTCTTGCAGCGTCAAGTGCCGCTGCCTGATCTCCATCTCTGCTGTGACACGCTTCAAGGCTCTCACGCAGCATCCTCTGCTCCGTGAGCAAAGCTTGCCTAAAGTCAGACGAAGCAGTCCGGAGCCTTTTTCTGGGATTTTGCTGCTCGCGGATGCCTGCCTGCCCCTCAGCTCCTCCGTCTTCAATGGCCGCCGACTCAGCTGCAAAACCTCCGGCCCTGCTGTCGTCCGCGTTCAATGCGGGCTCCTGCAAATTTTCCAGTGCGGGGCTGCCATCCTCAGCGGTCCCGGTGTCGGCACCCACCACCATGCCAAGAACGATCTGCGTGACAATTTATGATGTTTGCCTCTCAATGTCTTTGCTCCATAGACAAGCGAGAAGTATGGGATCAAGCGTGTGTGAAACAGGGATGTCTCCAGTGACTAGCTGTGAACTGAAGCAGTGATATTAGACGGATTTTGTTTCTGGCCCACTTAAATTCTTTTGCCATCTAGTGGATAGAAGTTGACCTTTAATCAGGCTTTCAAAATACGTTGGCAATGTTTCTTCCAAGGTCATGTTTTCTTTACTTACTGCCTGAGCAAATGCCTTTAGGTGCCACCTATGGCTGATTCTGTAGACATCATGACCGCACTTGAAACATAAGGTGGTTGATGCATTGAATTATGTGATGGTTTGTAGCACTAAACGACAGGATGACAGCACTAACAAATATGTCGTTGAGATGATGGAACTAGAAATAAACATCACTATGGTTCAAATGCAACCTAGCACATGCTGTGTGCTAGGCAACGTGCAGCAGTGCTGAAAGACAGACTACAAATGTCAAGCTGTTTGCATTTTGTATGTGATGTCACCTTGAAACGTTTATTTAGTATTGCAGTGTGCCACATATTTCATGATGACCACATCATAGCTACTCCAATAAAGGCCATTTTTCAAAGTTCTTGGTGATGTAAATGAAAAGGTGAGGAAATGATAGAGCACAACTTTTTTGGCAAGTGCACTGCCAATCTCAAATTTGATCTACATACCTCCTCTACAGTGGCTCCCCTAGAGCAGCGCGTTTCTTGAACGAGTGAGGGGTCGTTCATTGGTAACGACCCCAAGAAAGAATGGATGCGAGCGTAATGGGGCCATTGGATGGCGCCCGATCCTGCGGTGGTTCCGTTTTTGTTGAAGTCCCTAATAGGATGGAAAGTTGCGCAAGTTTACATAATTGCTGAAAGGCAGAGCAGTGTGCATTTAAAAGCGAAAAGCCCGTCGTTAGGTGCATATTAAACAGAAAAAACAAGCCTACCAGATTTTACATTCAGACGCCAGGCTTGAAATGAATGGAGACGTAATGAATCAAAATTGCACGCTCGCGCTAAGCAGCGGGGAAGCCGTCTGGTGCTGCCAAAGGACTGTTTTTTATCACTGCTTACAAATAACTAAATGAGCAAGGCGGGTTCTCGGCGGTAATTTGTGGGCGCCCCCCTATAGGCGTCGGAAAATATGCAGGTGCCTTGAAGCGCGCCGAAAGTTCTTCGAACGTCTCTCTCATTGTCTGAAGAGCATCGCGAACTAGTAATTGAAACAGCTTACAACCATGCTTTTATAACACTTCGGAATTCGACTGCCGTCGGTCCAAGAGTTAGTTGCGGAAAAAGACAGCAGGGAGTCGGTTTCCTCGTATTCACTGTGCGAAGAGTAGAACTACTCCATAACAAAAAACTATGCGATGTCGTCACCGTCTACCATGGCAGACTCAAATCTCGTTAGGCACGAAATCGAGCGCACACAAAAAATACACGCGAGAACTCAACACCTCCACGGTGAGCAGACGACAAAACCTGCCTGCACGCGCTCGATTGAAAATTGTCGCTGCTGACGCGCCGAACCTGCGCCACAGAACTGGTTCAGCACCGCGCTGGCAACACTTTCAGGATTGGTGCCGTGGACCAGCACTGAATCGAATGCAGCTATAGTGCAATGACATCTCGTGAAGCGTGAATTCAAAGCAACGAAGCAGAACAGGTGCAGGTGAGAAAGCCAATGCCTGCGAAGTTGGAGGCCGTCTAAAAATGCTTACTTACCGGTACATCGGCGTCAAGTTTATCTTGTGGCGCACCTCTGCTGATGTGCGATCGAACCCGAGGGTCCGCAACGCCTCCGCGATTTCCGCATACACTGCGGCGTTCCTCTTCTGGCGCCGCAAATCATTCAGGCGGTCCTACCAGCAGTCGATGAGAGCGCCTGTCTCGCGCTCGCTCCACAGTTTGCGCGCCGGCGAGCAGGAGGACGCCATCTTTGTTTACACTGACGGCGAAGCCGGCGAAGCTTGGAGCAGGCTTGGAGCGTGGTGTGGAGATTATTTTCGAACATGTTTGCATATAAGCACGCGTAGTACCTGAAAATGTTCTGTCTAGCATTTTAATCAATTAAAACAACAACAATTGTGGTTTTGTTTTGTTAAATAGTGTTTATTTTTATAGCTTCATGAGAACGAGAGTGCTTTCGATCGTGCTTGGAACCTCAAGCACTCTTGAGGAATCGGCATCGAGTCAAGCAGGATCGAGCTCGATTGCGCTTGGAAGTGGCCGTGTGACAACCGTCGATCTGCATTGAGTTCGATGAGCATTGACTCAATGAGGATTGAAAGTGCCCCTGTGACAGGGGTATAAGCCACAGTCATTTTTTTTTTTCACTACAATTCAAACTAACCAAATGAGCCTTCAGTGATGAACGAAGAACCGGGTTGCTCTTCCCGAGCAATATCTCGCGAGCAATCATTAATTGAACTGCCACGGTGGCCAATTTACTCACAATGCGATGGGCAGGTTGCTATCCGCCAGGGTAGCTAGGTCGTGATGGCGTCACAAGGTCACATGGCCTAGGTGCCAATAGACCACCTGCTTTTTTTCGCTCAAAACGGCGACGCCGGATTTTCCCTTCCAGCCTAACACCGAATGCACAGATGTGGCCCATATGTACCAGAGGCTATTGTGCCACGCGAGCCAGAATGACACTGTACACAAGGACGTTGATCCCAGCGTATCGGTTCAGTATTTGCGATCGGCACTCGAGAAGAGGAAGGAAAGGGCCAGCAAGCACCACTTTTTCATCTATGCAATTCAATCTCGGAAGAGGACATCCATGGGAAGTGTGCTGAGTGGAATTCCTACTCGAAGCTAGCCTGCAAGAAAGTTCACCTGTAAAGGGTGGAATTTGTCGCCACAACCTGGTGAATATTGCCAAATAGGCATGGCAGACCGTACGACGAGCTGCTGGGCAACGGTTGGGCCGTCACTCGTCAGCTACGTGTTTTTTTAGGGGTAGTACCCTTGGATTGTCTTGCAGCAGCCATGGAAAGCCCCCTCCCCCCCCCCCCCTGCTCTCTTAAAAGACCCCCCCCCTCTTCCCGGTCCAAATATTTGTCTTGGGCCTCTCCCGATTGGATTGGATTGCAATACTTTTATTGTCCAACAGAAAGGGGAGCTTTTTTTGGCTCTCCACCTAGACGACAACCATGGTCTTGACTCTTGGCGGCGGCTTCGGCCAGTCGGACGTCTTCTAGTTGACTATCTGAACTAGAGCTGAGTAGTGAAGCCTCCCATTGGTTGAGTGACTTTATTTTGCGACCCTCCGGAGGGGGCAAGAGGGCATTCCCAAAGGATATGATTAAGGTTAGCTTTATTATTACACAGCTTACAGAGATTTGAATTTTGACCCGGGTAATAAAAGCTGCACATCGCCGGGTTCGGAATGTATTAGTTAGCAGGCGACGCCATGTGGTGGCCTGCATTTTGGTTAGTGCTTTGTCGGCTGGGGGGGTACCTAGTCTGTAATGATGTGTAACCACAAGGTAACACACAAGACGATCCCCATCTGTGAAGCCCTCGGTACGACCTCCAGCTCGGAAAGCGAGTCCTCGAGCCATTTCGTGAGCTGCTTCATTACCAGCGAGGGATGCGTGTGCAGGTGTCCAGATTACTTGAACTTTTCGACCGCCCGTTGCTGTCCGCATGGAGGATTCCGTTCGTCAACGGGGAGAGTCTCCCTCTGGCGAAGTTCATCACTGCAACCTTGGAATCGCTGACTATAATTTCCGCCTTTGTGCCCGCAATCAGGAGCGCGATGGAAGCTTCCCCTGCAATTTCCGAGCAGCCCGGCATGATTGAGGAGCCAGTTCTGATATTCATTTCGGCGCTAGCTACCGCTATCACCATTCCCCCGGTCCCACAGTTAGATGCGTCCACGTAGGCCACGTGTCATATTGAATAGTCTTTGAAACCTCCGCCGAGGGCTTCAGCCCGTTTCTCTCTGCGATCCCTGAGGTGGACACGATGCGTGTTTCTATAAGGTAGTGGTGGGATACTTAGCCTATCACGCACACTTTTAAGCACATCTACTTTTCGACCTTGTTTATTTGCATAATTTATTTCCAGTTTCCCTAGGATCTCCCTACACGTGACGCTCCCCGACAGTCTTTCGTGCTGCGAGATTTTTACGGCTTCTACGCAGCGCTTTGTGGAGACCCAGTTCTAGTTGCTTTTCGGTGGGGGTTCAGATGTACAGCCCCAGCGCTTGCTTGACACATCTTCGAGTAATTCCGTCGAGCTTTTTCTTTCCCCCCTCCTTTAGGTTAAGTAAGGCAGCTACCAGATTGTTGCGAAGGCTTGTACGAGTCTAATTAGATTTGTTTGTTTCATTCCGTATTGCCTGTTAGCGATTCTACGGAAGAGTCGCGTGGTCTGCTGCGTGCAGAGATCCAATTTACTTAGTTTTTCCCCATTGAAACTGTTGCTTTGAATGTGTAGCCCTAGAATTTCCTGTCCACATTCGGGATATCCATTCTTTGAGCTTTCAGTGAGATTCGCGGGGAATGCGGTCTAAATCTACTTTTTGGCATTTCCAATTTTTTCGGGGAGCATCAGAGTTGCCCTGTCGTTCACATGTTTTTCAACTTCTTCGATGGCCATTTGAAGAATGTCCTCCGTCTACCATCACTTCCTTTTGCCATCCGCATGGTGATGTAGTGTGCATACATGCAGTGATTTATCACCTCTATCGCGGCTATAGTTTGCCTATAGGAGCCCAATCATGGCCACGTTGAATAGAAGCGACGACAGGACGGAGCCCAGTGGGGTTTCTTTGCTGCCTAGCTCTATGTGTACCGATTTACTCTCCCCGAAGTGAATTTGTGCAACTCCATTGGAAAGAAAATTTCTTATGTATATATAGTTGTAGGTTTTTTCGCCTACTCCAAAGATTGTCTAGGATCGCCTTGTGCGTGAAGCTGTCCCTCGCCAGGTCTGGACCCAGGATGACCTTCGTGTCCCGCGTGTCGGTGTCTAGAATTTGATGCTTTAATTTAGTTGTAACGTTACGCCCTGCGTGGAGGGGTGGGCCCTGCAACCCACCATGGAGCTGGGAAAGAGGTTGTTGTTTTCCATGTAGTTGTTAAGACGCGTCTGCACAACGTGCTCCATTAATTTTCCGGCACACGAGGTTAGGGACATAAGTCTGAGATTCTCGATCAAAAGGAGTTTTCCAGGTTTAGGAATCAGGACAACCTTAGCCGTCTTCCACTGCTTAGGGATTTCGTCCGCCTCCCAGCATTTCTGCATGTAGGCAGTGAGTGCGGTTATAGATTTATCGTCTAGATTTCTGAGCATCATGTTGCTCACCATCCGGTCCCGATTTTGTATTAAGTCTAGCGATTTCGGCTCGCGCTTAGATTCGCTAATGGGCCCGTCCAAGTGCGCGTTGGGTGTCCCGTTATAATTGGGGAGGGGTACAAATTTGGTCGAGCAAATCTTGCTCTGTACCGTCACATTTATGCTGAATATTTTGTGTATTTTTCTTCTGGGCCGTTTTACAGCCGTCGGGGTCTAGGAGGTATACCTGAGTATAGTTCCACGTCCTAGCCGGACCTATAGTATGCTTCTATTTATCGCACATCGTTTCCCAGTTTTGTCTAGAGAGCTGAAACGCGTAGTCTCCTGTTTGTCGTGTCTCGCTATCTATCTTCCAAGGTTATGATTCCACTGCTGTCTTTTAAGCCTCTTTTCCATGCTGGTTTTGGCTTCCCTCATGTGAAGGAGCGGGCTGTCTGTTGCTTCCAACTCCGAGTCCTCTTCTATAAACTTGGTTGCTTTATGGGTATCCGTTGCGGGAGTTGAATAGGGGATATAAGTACGTCCTTAATCGCGGCTTACACAGTTCAAACCGCCAGACCCTACCCCGTGATCGCGTACGCTACCGAGCGCACGCCGACCACGGCGGGCCTTGGCCTTAAGGAACAAAGGAACGACACACTGGCTGACACAAGCAGGCATTTATTGCTACAGCAACAATAACGCCAGCTAGCAACAAAATACGCTAATGAATCGAGGTCGTTCGACTCACCAGCAAGGCTACGAGCGAATGCCCGTCCACGCTAGGGCAGGGGATACTCCGAGGCCGGACGGGACGAGATACGAGAGCATGTCTCCCCGCCACTTCCTCGCCCTGCTGGCGAAGAGCGGAGCCGCGTGCGAAACGTCCACTCGGGCCGACGAGCCCAGCTGAAGAGACTGCGCTCTCCGGGCGCGCTGGTATCACGTAAAGCTATCACGCCGTCCGCGGCGCTCTCCCTTGTTAAAATAACTAACCTGAGAAAGTCAAGTGGCGTGCCCCTCCCCCCTATGGCGAAGACGTGGGAGGGTGCGCCGCGGGAAAGCACAACACAAGGGGAGGCTGCGGGGCAGTCCCCACACCGTTTGTAGTGTATTTTTGTTAACCCATTCCTCAATGTTCTATATCTCTATATGTCATCCACATTTTGTTCCTGGATTTGACGAAAGGCGTACCATTCGACGAGCGATTGTGGCCGTCCTTTTTGTCTATCGTGATCGGCGGTAATTACCGTTTCCAGGATAAAGTTATCGCTTCTAAATCTTCCGGGTGCTAATCGAGGTTGCTTTGCTTAAGTTTTAACGAAGGTGAGGTCAGGAGACGTGCCCACGCTGACGCTATATGCTTCCCGTTCCAGCTGGTGTTTCGGGGTCCGTGAGCAAGGTGGTGCCGCCAAGGCGGCGACCACTTCCGCGACACATCACTGGTTCATAAGCATGCATGGCAGATATGTGTTTAGCAGGGTTCCTTTTGCTGACGTCAGTGCAAGCCATGTATGGCTGTTTGTAAGCCGCTATGTACACAAGAGTGGGGTGCAGTCTTCGTCATCGGCACGCCACTCCCCCCTTTTAGGCGAGAAATTTTTCATAGGAAGACCATGCTGAACTAGACAGTCCATGAAATGCATCATGCAAGTAGGAGCGCCCCTCCCCCAACCTTGCCGATAAATTCGTCCCTGATTTTCACTCTCCCGGGGGAATACTGAATCGCGTTCTATAAACCTGAAGCTCTCATTTAGCGAATACACTAGCTGTTTGCTAAACAAGCAGAAGAAAGAAGCGAACAGACATCCGACCTAGTCGCGTGGCGCGGCTATAGCTGCGAGCGGGGCGCAGTAAAGACGGTGTCGGAATATAGGCAGCGTGGTCGGGCCGGAGGAGGGACGAGAAG